>NC_073307.1:1337500-1667500 GCF_027595985.1 Sorex araneus
GGCCCCGGGTGGGGGCGTGACGGGGTCCGCAGCCCTGGCTCAGTGTCTGTCCACAGTCACCACAGGAGGACAGGCCCCAGACGGACAGACGGACAGCCACCCACCCCCGGGCCCTGACACCTGACGGATGCCCCATGTGCTCGGGCCCTTCTCCGAGGACACAGACCCACTCCGCCTGAGTGCTCCCCACTCCGCCCGAGTGCTCCCCACTCCAGCTGGATCCCTCACCGCCGCCTCGAGGGAGCCAGCCAGCACTTCCCAGCAGCAAGGCACACACTTTCCACACTCTCCCCGGGCGTGTCCCGACCCAGGGAACAATACACCTTGGCTGACTCACAGCCACAGGGAGGACCCAGGACGGGCCACTCGCAGCCGGGAGACCAGGACCAGTTTGCCGGGTTCACACCAGAACCCCTCAGCTATTTTCCGGGGCCGGAGAGCAAGGAGGACGTTTGCCGTATCCCATGTGGCAGCCAACGACCCAGGCTCGACCCCCAGCCCCCACAGGATGATCCCTGAGCACAGAACCAGGAGCAGGCCCTGAGCACTGCTGGGTGTGGCCCAACTTCCTCACACCCCCACCCCCAAAAACACCCTGTTTTCTTCCCAAGTGAACCACAGTGAGCCAAGGCCGTCCCAGGCCCCGGAGCCGGGAGAAGAGCGTGGTCTGAAAGCTGAGACTCCCTGCAGTTCCCGTGTCCCATACACACGGGGTACGAGTGCTGGGGGGAAGCAGAGGGTGTTCCTAAGACCCACCAGAATGCTCAGTTTTAAAACGGGCCAGAGCAATAGTACAGCGGGGAGGGCACTGGCCTTGCATGCGGCCGACCCGGGTTCAATCCCCAGCATCCCCTATGACCCCCGAGCACCTCCAGGAGAGATTCCTGACTGCAGAGCCTCTGAGCATAGCCGGGTGTGACCCAAAAAAAGCCAAAATAAAAAAAGTCAATAAAGATGCATTAGTCAAAAGAGTCTATTTTTGTTCAGGGAACACCTGTATTCCATTACAGCAGGAGCCCTGCAGGGCAGACTCTGTCCGAGCACCCCTGCCGGGAAGCCCTGGGGCTGACCAGGAGGAGAAGCAGCGACTTCCTGGGGAGGACCCTGAGTTTTCCATGAGGCCCCAGCCCGTCCGCGAGAGCAGGGACAGTCACCCGTGACTCCGAGAGGGGCACCAGGGAGCAGGGGACGCCCTGCACGAGGCGCAGGCCCTCTGGGGCTTCCTGCCACCCGCGTCACTCCGGGGGCCGCCACACACACGAGGGCCTGAGGGCCTCCCCAGGGTCAGTGCCCGGAAGAGTCCTGCCCTCCTGGACGCGGGTAACCAGGCTCTGCGGGAGCTGCACTGGCTCCAAGCTTCACAAGCAGCCTCCATGCCCGAAGGGCCAAGTGCACGCCTGCGTGTGTGCATGTGGGAAGCCTGAGCATATGCAAGTGTGTGAGCATGTGGACGTGAGCGTGTGTGTGCACAGGTCTGTGTGTGAAGACACGTGTGTGAGGTGTGGATGTAAGTGTGTACTGTGAGGGTGTACCTGTGAGTACATGTATACGTGTGAAGGCATATGTGAATGTGTGTGTAGTGAGAGCATCTATATGAAAGCACGGTGAGTAACCATGACAGTGTATGAGTGTGGATGAGAGTGTGTACATGGAGAAAGTGGATGTGTGTGTATGACTGTGTGAGTGTATGTGTATGCGTGTGTGCACATATGTGAGTGTAGATATGTATATGTGTGTATGTGTGTGCATGTGTGCGTGTAAGTGTGTGCATGTGAGTGCATGTGTTAATGTGTGTGAATGTGTGCACGTGAGTGCATGTATATGTGTATGTGTGTGCACGAGTGAGTGTATGTGTGTGCGTGTGAATATATGTGTGTATAAGCGTGTGCGTGAATGCGTGAGTGTGAGTGTGCGTATGTGTGTGCATGTGAGTGTGCATTTGTGAGGGTATGTATGTGCATGTGAATGTGTGTGCATGTGTATATGTGTGCATGTAAGTATGTGCATGTGAGTCTGTGCGAGTGTGTGCATGTGTGTGAGTGTATGTGTGTGTACATTTGTGCATGTGTGTTTATGTGAGTGTGTGCATGTGAGTGCATGTATGCATGCATGCGTGTGTGTGAGTGTGCATGTGAGTGTATGTGTGTGCATGTGTGTGAGTGTGTGCATGTGAGTGCATGTATGCATGCATGCGTGTGTGTGAGTGTGCATGTGAGTGTATGTGTGTGCGTGTGTGTATGTGAGCGTGTGTGTGTGAGTGTGCATGTGAGTGTATGTGTGTGCATGTGTGTATGTGAGTGTGTGCATGTGGGTGCATGTATGCATGCATGCGTGTGTGTGTGTGTGTGTGTGCATGTGTGAGTGCACGTGGAACCCTCTGGAATAGGCCGTGGGATGGCCATCTGGGAGGCCCCTCCCGGCCTGGAGGACGAGCCCAGTGGTGGGCTACGCACAGGGTTCCAGCTGGCTTCACCCCAGGCCACGTCTGGAGAGCCCGAGACAGCCCGAGCTGGCAGCTGAAGCGCCCGAGCCCCAGGTGTGGAGGCCAAGGGAGGGGTCGGCGGTGCCGGTCGGGCCCGAGAAGCTCTGGAGAGGCAGGAAGCAAACGGGCTGCAGGAGCCGAGTTTCCAGCGAAAATGAAACTATGCAAGATGCTCCTTGCTTGGATTCTGAGACAAAGACTCTTATGCTTGATTCCTTCCAACGTCCGTGCCCGTGAGGGCTGTCACGACCCAGGGCCCCACGCGTGAGAAATGGGCGCACAGAGGCGCAGGGCTCCCCCAGTCCAGAGACAAGGGCGGTCAAGACTGCCCAGACGAAAACTGGCCTCACATGCGGGGAGAAAGGCAGCTCAGAGAGAAGGGAGCACCTAGAGGGGATGTCGGGAGCACCCACTCGGCTGAAAGCTGCGTGCCGAAAGCAGACTGCAGACCCAACACGAAGGCCACTCACACCTCTACTGCCAACTACAACACCCAAAGGGAGCGAGAACAAAAGGGAACGCCCTGCCCCAGGGGCACGGGGCGGGGGGGGTGGGAGGGAAACTGGGGACACTGGTGGGGGAGAATGGGCACAGTGGGGGGATGGGGGGATGACACTGCATGACTGAAATGCAAACACGAAAGCTCCTAAGTTTGTAACTGAACCCCACGGTGATTCATGAATAAAAATTAAAAAAAAGAGAGACTGCCCAGAGGTGCTGCGGGTACTCCACCCGCCTGGCACTCGGGGAGTACGGCTCCAGCTGGGCTCCGGGAGCACTGCCAGCCGAGCCCCCTCAGGCGCAGAGCTCTGCTCGCCTTCTGCTGCGGGTGATTCAGCAGGAGCGGCCTCGCTTGGTGGACTCTCGTCTGCCGGCTCCACAGTCACCGGGAGGCTCGGGGCCCGGGGGGTGCTGGGCCGTCGGGCACACCCAGGACTCGCCTCCCCCCGGCTGCCCCTGCGCCCGCCCCTTCAGGGTGAGGCGCCCGGGCTCCGCGTGTGTAAGGAGGCCCTCGGCGTCCCGCAGGCTGACGACCTGGTCGGGGGGGAAGTCGGAGCCCCGTGCGGACACGGCCCTGCGCCACGCCAGGGCCGCGAGTCCAGTTCCCGCCTCACGCCTGGGGCCGCTCCTGCCCCTGCTTCCCGCCAGAGCCGGAGAAGCTACGAGCGTCCTCCCTCCCGCCCGCGGCCCACGGCCTCCGCATGCGTCCTTCCTGGCTCCTCCGCTCCCAGCGGGGGGCCCCACGAGGTGGTCTCAGCCCCGCCACCCGGGAGGGGAAGGGGCGGCCGTGAGCCCTGAGCCCAGGACGCGGGACCCTCGGAGACACAAGCTCCCCCCACCCGGTCCCCCGGCCCCCCGGCCCGGGCCCCGCCTGGGCGTCAGAGAGCTCAGAATAAACGCGCTCGTCACCAGCAGGTGTCTGACGTGTCCATCGGTCACACACCCACGGTCACGCAAACATTTCTCAGGCGTAGCTGGCGCCCGTGGTGGCCTGCAGGGTTCCTCCCAGACATGCACAGAGAAGGGCGCCCGTCGGGGAAAGCCCAGACAGGGCCCGGGCAGGCCTGCCCCGCCCCCCCCCAAGGGACCGGTAACAGCTGACCTGGAATCAGCTGCCCGCGAGGCCGCCCCGCGGTGTCCCGGAGAGAGAGTGATCCCCTCGCAGGAGAGAGCCGGGGGCCGAGGCAGACCCTGTCGGCACCCGGGCCCCGGGCTCTGTGGCCTTCAAGACTCTTCCACGGTGTCCCCATGGGGAGAGCCCGAGGTCTCCCCCCCACCCACTGAGCTGAGGGGCAGGAATGCCAGGCGACACGGGCCGGCCTGCAACTGCCCGACAGGGACCAAGGGGCCACTCCGGACGGGCTGGGCCCGGGCACAGGCGCTTATGTCACTGGCTTCCGGGTTTAACACGGCCGGGGGGGGGGGCAGGGAGATGGGGTGGGGAGGAAGCCAGGCACCCCGGGCTGGGGTCTCGAGATGGCCCGAACCCCGCTGCCCGCTACTCTCAGCTCTTCCCCAGAGTGGAGACACTGAAGTTCCCTCTCGCCCTCAGGGCTCTGTGGAAGTGGTCAGGCAGGCTCAAGTGCAGGCCCCAGGGCCCTGCTGGACCGAGCCCTCCCCAGGAGGTGCGCGATGGGCACACAGCGGAGAGAAGCAGGCCGGCCCAGGCGCCAGACACTCTCCTCCCGATCCTGAGCTGGACACGACGCTGGGTGTGTATGTGTGTGTGCGTGTGCACACGTGTGTGCCTGCGTGTGTGTGCCTGTATGTGCATGTGTGCACATCTGCGCTTATGTGCGCATGTTCTTCTGTGCATGTGTGTGCACATGTTTGTGTACATGTGTGCATGTGTGTACACAGGTGCTTATATCATGTGTGCGTGTGTGCTTGTGTGTGTGTGCGTGTGAGGTGGGGAGGCACCACCCTGCACACTGCCATATAGCCCAGCAGCCCGCCAAGGCTGAGCAGGCCCGGGAGACCCCCAACAACAGCAAACCGTCATTTTGAAGGGGCATTCGGTCGGCCCCTAACTTAAACGGACGGCAAGGCCCGAGAGGCCCAGAGACAGCAGGACACACCTGTCAGTCTGGGCCTGGGGTCCGCCCCACCAGGGAAAGGCCTGCAGGGGTCGGGCCGGGCAGGAGGTGCCCCAGCGGGGGACGGGGCACCCCACAGCTGCCACGTGTGCTGGCCCGCAGACGGTCACGGCACCGGTGACCGTGCATGACCGGGCGCGACTCGCGGGGCCTGTCTGTGGGGCAGCAGGCGACAGACACGCCAGCAGGCCCCGCATTCTCACACACGAGAACATGGGACACGGGGTGAGGGGCTGGCACGGGGCCGAGGCGCCACCTCGCACGCAGCTCAGTCCAGTCCGGGCACTCGAGAGGAAGCCCCCGGCCCCCAGCCTCACCAGGGTGAGCAGGACCGGGGGCGGGGCGGCAGCATGGCGGGAGGGTGTCTGCCCGCTGCGCCCACCGGGGTGCGGTCCTGGCACCCCAAGGCCCCGAGCACCAGCAGTAACCCCTGCACGTCGCCGGGCAAGGCCCGAAAGGGAGAAAAGCAGAACTGCGAGTCCCCTGAGGCCCAAGCGGGGTCTGCCTGAGCCCCCGGGCACAGCACTGCCCACACGCAGGGCGGCCGCTCCCAGCGGCAGGCGGGCCAGCTCCACGCGCGCAAGTAAGTCTGGGAACTCGGGGTTCAGGGCCACCTGTCCCCGTTCTTCAATGGCTCGGCTTCAGGAAACACGATTATCTGGAGCATGCGCAGGAGGGGTGAGAGACGTGTGGTCCTGGGGTCAGAGCGGCGGGCAGAGCCCTGGGGTCCGGCACGGGCAGGAGCGGTGGACGGAGACGGCGGGGACAGGACTCCAGCCGGAGAGCTGTGGTCAGACGGGCATCGCCCCTGGGGGCCCCGCCCACACGGTCAGTTCCCTCTGAGCTGCACAGCCCCAGAGAGGGGACACAGCCCCAGAGAGAGGGGACACAGCCCCAGAGAGGGGACACAGCCCCAGAGAGAGGGGACACAGCCCCAGAGAGAGGGGACACAGCCCCAGAGAGGGGACACAGCCCCAGAGAGAGGGGACACAGCCCCAGAGAGGGGACACAGCCCCAGAGAGAGGGGACACAGCCCCAGAGAGGGGACACAGCCCCAGAGAGAGGGGACACAGCCCCAGAGAGGGGACACAGCCCCAGAGAGAGTGGACACAGCCCCAGAGAGGGGACACAGCCCCAGAGAGAGGGGCGGGGCCAGAGGCGGGGCGGGGCTTGGCCATGGGGCAGAGGGGCGGGGCCAGAGGCGGGGCGGGGCTTGGCCGTGGGGGCAGGGTCCCTTCCACGCACTGAGTGTCCCCGCACACAGAAGGCAAAGCAGAGAGAAGCGGCCGGAGCGGAGGGGCCCCTGGAGGGAGCCGGGCTCCCCGTGGCCCCGGCACCTGCGTCTGCACCTGCCCCATGCTGCCACCCAGGACCCCACGGCAGCTGCAGTCCCACCGGTCCCGGGGACAGAACCCGCACCCAGGCAGGACGGCCGCTGGCGCAGGCTCGGGCCTGCAGGGTCCGCTGGTCTGTCCCCGCGTGGGCAAGGAGACGAGGCCGGCATCTGCCTCGCCGGGAGATGCCCCAGAGGAGAGGGAGGCGCCCGCTGGGCCCGCCCGCCCAAGGGACACCCGGAACCCTGAGTCACAGGGAAGGGTCCGAGCTGTGCCCGGCCACCGACAGCCCCCCCTCTGCGCCTCGCTGCCCCGCCCCAGCTCAGGGTCCCGTGTCGCCCATTCCCAGGGCACGCTCCCGCAGGCAGCAGACCCACGCAGGCAGCAGACCCCAGACCCGCCCAGTTCTGACCCAGAGAAGCAGCAGCCCGAGGAGGGGCAGGGGACGAGCCCCGCGCCCTCCCGAGACCCTCCGCCCAGGCCCAGGGCTCCCAGAGCGCCCGCCGAGGGTCTCTGGCCTGGGAGGCAGTTGGGGCGACCTGCAAACACACTGGGGGCTGCCAGTGCCCCCCAACTCCTGCCTCCCCCACCCACCCGGAGCCGGCCAGAGACGTCTCACAGGAGAGTGGGGTCCGAGTCCGGGCCCAGAACTCAGCCAGGCGTCCCTGTGGGCTACTTGGTTCTAGGGCAGCGGTCCCACTGAGAACCAGCAGCCGCTGGTACCCGCACCGTAACCGCCATGTAATCACCTAATTGCTTTAAAGTGCGACTGTTGGAGACGGTCCCACCCCTCGGAACACCGAGTCTCTCCCAGACCGCATCGCTGGGAAACGCGCAGGGCCTCGCCGCAGGGGCTGGGACCAGGGTGGAGGGGAAGCGACCCCCGGGCGGACGCAGAGGCACCCGGGCCGCGGGCAGCCTGGCCAGCAGCGACACGCGGGGCACCCCTGCCTGAGGGGGCCAGGCCGCAGCCCCCTGCCGGATGCCGAGAGCTGCAGGCCGGCCGAGAGGGCTGAGGGTTGAGGCTCCCTGCCCTCCACCTCACAGTTCACTTCCTTCCCAGCACCGGGGACGGTCCCCCTCGAAAGGCAACGCCGACTGGTCCGGGCACAGCTTCCAGTCTGCCGAGAGCCCGGGGCAGTGCTGAGTCACCGGCCATTTGACTGAGCTACTGCTATTTGCATACATGACTTGTTAGATATGTTTTCCAATACCGGCAACATTCAAATGACGCATGTGTGCCATGATAAAACTCCGGCATGGTGGCAGGTGGGTATCAAGTTCCCCGAAAGGGCAGCCCGTGTCAAACAGCAGCCGTGTGCTGGCGGGCAGTCGGCCTGCTCAGGGCCACGGCGCTCCCGACACCTCCACATGCAGACGGCAACAGAACGGGAGCCCTTGGTGTCACGCCCCACGGCGGGCGCCCAGGAAAGGCTCCACTGACACACACAAGGGACGACGCCGTCGGGGGCTCCGTGTGAGACCCCCCGTCAGGGCGCAGCTGAGACCAGGCACTGGACAGACCCTGAGCCCACGCCCGCACCTGAGCTTTCCCAAAGCCGCGAGACCCTCCTGAGGTGGCGTCCCCTGAGCACTGCGGGTGCCTCTGCCTGCCTCGGTGACAGGAACATGGGAAGGCACACAGGGAAGTAAAGGCTTTGTCCTACAGGCGTCAGGCAGGGGTCTACCAGACACACACAGAGACGCAGAGTGTGTCTGTGCGTCATGTGTGTGTCTGTGTGTGTCTGTGGATCTCTGTGTATCTGTGTGTGTCTGTGTGTATCTGTATGTGTGGTCTGTGTGTCTGTGTATGTGTGTGAGTGTGTTTGTGTCTGTGTGTCTGTGTGTATCTGTATGTCTATGTGTGTCTGTGTATGTGGTCTATGTGTAATCTGTGTGTCTGTGTGTCTTTATGTTTGTGTCTGTGTGTACGTGTATATCTGTGTGTGTCTGTACGTATCTGTCTTGTGTCTGTGTGTCTATGTGTGTCTGTGCACATGCATGAGGGTCTGTGAGCGTGCAGGTGTGCGCAGGTATGCAGAACCGGCCCTCAGTGCCTGCTGGGGGTCACCGGGTGCTACGAAGGAAGCAGAAACTCCCGCCCCACAAAAGCGTTAGAAGTTTCTCCCTCAGAAAGGCCACTCAGGCCCCGCTGAAACAGGGCCAGCAGCCACATGTCGTGTATGTTACCGAGGGTCCTGGCCAGAGGCCTCCCCCGGCCCCCCGGGCCCTGCTTCCAGCCGGGACGGCGCCAGCCCACGGTGCCCTGGTGCTCCTTCTGATTCTGGAGACGGCTCGTGAGTGACCTCACGGCCCCTCGTGATGGCGGGATCTGAGGCCAGAGCTGCCCAGCCCATGGGGGCACGTGTGGCCCTCAGCCCTGGGGCCAGCGGGTCCCGGTGCCCACGGGGAGGCCGGCGCAGCAGTGGCCTGCGATGGTGACGCCCCAATGTCCCTGCGGACATGCCAGACAAGCAGGGCAGAGCCGGGGGAGGGGCAGCGTGGACAGAGTGGACACCGCCACCGTGATGACCGTGCAGGTCCCGGGCCAGCTCCAGCCCAGACCCGGGAAGAGACTGAGCCAAACCTCACAGACGGTGCGGCCAGAGAAGTGCTTCAGGCTGCCCGGGGAGTCAGTGCAGAGGCGAGGGAGGGCCGGGCGGTGACCGGGGCCTCCCCCCAACAGGAGCCACAAGCTTCTCCCGCTCCTGCCGGGTCCTCCACCCGGCGAGGAAAACGCACTCACTCACTCAGCCCCGCGGACGGCGCCAGCGTCATCCGGCTGCCACGGCGAGGGCCGACGGGGTGCACTGGGACAGGAACCGGGACAAACAGTCAAAAGGAGGCGAAAGAACGTGCGTGTGGGAGAAGAAAACAAGGCAAGATGCCGAGTAGGTGGTCGGCAAGAGTGAACCCACGCGCTAGGCGGGGCGTCGTCCTTGGAAGGGCAGAGACAAGGGTCAGGAGCGGGGAGAGGCGCTCGCTCCGGGCCTCGGTCTCCGCCTGCAGGAGAGGCTGCGGGAGGGACGAGGGCGGGAGGGCGGGCCGGGGGGACCCTGTCTCCGCGAGACTCTGCAGGCCGGCCTGCCGCCCAGAGCTGGGCGCGCGGAGGGGAGGGCGCGGCGCCCCGGAGGGGAAGCCAGACGCCTCGGGGCGTCCAGTTCCCGCAGGCCGACCCTGTGCACGGCCCAGCACGGCCCAGAGCATGCGGGGAGAAGCGTGTCCCGTGTGTGCAGGTCAGGCCAGAGGCCGAGCTCCTGAGCGCCCGTGAGGGACAGACGCAGGCCGAGAGAGGGCCGCCCCGCGCGGGCTCTCCACTCCAGGAGTGTCTGCTTCTCTGCTACGTGTGGGCCACACGGTCACGGCAGCGTGATGCTCGGCTCACAGCTGCACCTTCTCCACCGCCACCGCCCGTCACGTCCAGCCCAGCCCTCCCTGTCCCCGCTGCTGGGGACTGTCCGGCCGGGCTGTCCCGAAGGGCCACTGCAGGTCTGCAGGGACGGCTCTGGGCTCAGCGGCCGGCCAGCTCGCCAACAAGAGGGCTGGGGCGCGAGGGGCAGGAGCAGGGAGAACCGCACGCCACTTCGTGTCCACGCGGCGTGAGACCCTGGCCCGCGAGAAGACGCATGGCTGAGAGCAGGCCTGGGGCCCTGGGGTGCCCGAGCCGGGTGCCGGGGTGCTGCCCAACCAAGAACGAAGGGCGGGCACTGGGGCAGCGCCAGCCGGCCAGGCCCCCGCTCTGCGGGTCAGCATCCCCTCAGGAGCGGATGCAGGACCCCGCTGTGGGTGCCCACATGGGAACACGCCTGCACACACACAACACACGCATGCGCCGGCACACGTGTGCACAGCAGGAACACGGCACTCACACCTGCCGCTGTCGGCCGGGGAAGGAGCCTGGCCCACCCCCACCCCGAGAGGGGGGGCTCCCGGGGGCAGTGCAGGGCTGTGGGACGGACCCCACGGCCTGCAGGCTGACGCGCCAGCTGGGGCTCCCTAAACTCCCCTCGCACAGCCAGCCGCGCCCCTTCCCACAGGGCAGACCCTCGCATGCAGCCAGCCCAGCACCCCAGGGGGTCCCCTGGGCCCGTCAGCGGAGACCCGGGAGTCGGCCCCGAGGGGCAGCCCCCAGCCCGGCACGGCGCCAAGACTTCTGAGGGCGAGCAGGAGCGGACGCTCTGGGCCCGGACGGAGAGCAGCCTCTGGGGAGAGTCCGGCCGGCCCACAGCGGTCAGTGCGGGAAGGGTTTGCTCCGCGGTGCGCTCGGGATCCGCGTCTCAGGCCCTGGCCGCGGGCCACCTCGGGTGCCCAGGGACTGGACCCGGGCCGGCACACACGAGCGGAGCCCTGCGGGGAGCACTGGGGCCGGCGGGAAATACCCAGGTACCACTTACTCTGGAACCTTCTCCCAGGTGGTGGCACATGGGAAACACCTTCCCCTGAGCAAAGCGGAGGGCACTTCCCGGGAGAGGCCTCAGGGAACAGGCACCACGTCCAAAGGTCAAGCCAGCTGTGCGGGCGTGACCCTGGGGCCACGGACAGGCGAGCAGCCAGCAGGGAAGGCCCCACCGAGACAAGAGTGTGCCAGAGTCTCGTCCCGAGCCTGAGCCTGCCGAGGGAGGGGGGCACTGACCAAGGCCAGCACGACAGAGACAAATGGCAGTGAGGGCCGACAACGGACCAGAGGCAACAGGACCCAAGACAAGCAGGCATAGCTCTGAGCGGGTGTAGCCCTGAGAGTGGGTGTAGCCCTGAGAGTGGGTGTAGCCCTGAGAGTGGGTGTAGCCCTGAGTGGGTGTAGTCCTGAGTGTAGGTGTAGCCCTGACTGTGGGTGTAGCCCTGAGAGTGGGTGTAGCCCTGAGTGGGTGTAGCCCTGAGTGGGTGTAGCCCTGAGCAGGTGTAGCCCTGAGCGGGTGTAGCCCTGAGAGTGGGTGTAGCCCTGAGAGTGGGTGTAGCCCTGAGCGGGTGTAGCCCTGAGCGGGTGTAGCCCTGAGAGTGGGTGTAGCCCTGAGAGTGGGTGTAACCCTGAGTGGGTGTAGCCCTGAGTGGGTGTAGCCCTGAGCGGGTGTAGCCCTGAGAGTGGGTGCAGCCCTGAGTGGGTGTAACCCTGAGAGGGTGTAGCCCTGAGAGTGGGTGTAACCCTGAGTGGGTGTAGCCCTGAGCGGGTGTAGCCCTGAGAGTGGGTGTAGCCCTGAGAGTAGGTGTAGCCCTGAGCGTAGGTGTAGCCCTGAGCGGGTATAGCCCTGAGAGTGGGTGTAGCCCTGAGAGTGGGTGTAGCCCTGAGTGGGTGTAGCCCTGAGAGTGGGTGTAGCCCTGAGAGTGGGTGTAGCCCTGAGAGTGGGTGTAGCCCTGAGCGGGTGTAACCCTGAGAGGGTGTAGCCCTGAGAGTGGGTGTAGCCCTGAGCGGGTGTAGCCCTGAGAGTGGGTGTAGCCCTGAGAGTGGGTGTAGCCCTGAGAGTGGGTGTAGCCCTGAGCGGGTGTAGCCCTGAGCGGGTGTAGCCCTGACTGTGGGTGTAGCCCTGAGAGTGGGTGTAGCCCTGAGAGTGGGTGTAGCCCTGAGCGGGTGTAGCCCTGAGAGTAGGTGTAGCCCTGAGAGTGGGTGTAGCCCTGAGAGTGGGTGTAGCCCTGAGCGGGTGTAGCCCTGAGTGGGTGTAGCCCTGAGAGTGGGTGTAGCCCTGAGCGGGTGTAGCCCTGAGCGGGTGTAGCCCTGAGCGGGTATAGCCCTGAGTGGGTGTAGCCCTGAGAGTGGGTGTAGCCCTGAGTGGGTGTAGCCCTGAGAGTGGGTGTAGCCCTGAGAGTGGGTGTAGCCCTGAGCGGGTGTAGCCCTGAGCAGACCATGATGGGGACAGGGCGGGGTGGGAGCGGCACTCTCAGCCCTGGCGGGACGGGACTCCGGAAGGTGTGTTCGAGGCTGCCTGAGCAGCGCTGGCACAGCCCGACTCAGGGGAGGGCGTCAGACTCGCCCCCGGCTGCTGCCCGGGCTGGGCTCAAGAGGCTCCGCCCGCCAGGGGTTCTGGGCGGGGCTGCCTGAGAGCTGTGGGGACAGGGGCCATGGCCGGAAAGGCAGATGGACACAGACAGACACAGCCCAGACACGGACAGACATGGGACAGACACGGGACAGTCAGACACGGACAGACAGGGACAGACATGGGACAGTCAGACCCGGACAGACAGGGACAGACACGGGACAGTCAGACACGGACAGACAGGGACAGACATGGGACAGTCAGACCTGGACAGACAGGGACAGACACGGGACAGTCAGACACGGACAGACAGGGACAGACACGGGACAGTCAGACACGGGACAGATAAAAAACAGAAACAGGACAGACATGGTCAGACACGAAACAGCTCCACAAGGGACAGACATGGAAAAGACATAGTCCAGACATGGGCCAGACACGGGACATGGGACACAGAACAGTCAGGCATGGAACAGACTGACACGGACCAGACATAGAACAGACAAGGACCAAACATGGAACAGACATGTAACAGACACGGGAAAGACATGGAATAGACACGAAGCAGACATGGAACAGACACGGACCAGACATGGAACAGACACGGACCAGACATGGAAGACACGGGCCAGATAAGGGACAGACACAGAACAGACATGAGACCAACACGGGACAGAAACAGCCAGACATGGACAGACACGGAGCAGCCCCACACGGGACAGAGGGGGCTGGGCCTGTCACAGCTCGGGACTCAGCTGTGAGGATGGACGGGACCGAGCTGGGCACAGGGCAGAGCCGGGCAGGTGTGCTGAGCCCAGCTCAGGGGCCGTCTGCTCTGCTCAGTGGCCCCCGAGCACGTGCACGAGCTGAAGGAGATTCACACGTCGCCAAAAGGGCCCACCAGGGCCGGCCTCCCGCCCGGGCACCTCTGCACTACTGGGGTCGGGTGAAGGCCAGGGACGGCCGCCCTCCACGCAGGAGGGCTGAGGGGAGGCCTCCTGGGGACCGGAAGTGAGGAGAGGGACAGTGGGGGATGGGGGGGGTGGGGGGTGGGGAGGGACAGTGGGGGGGCTGAGAGTGGGGGGACAGTGGGGGGCTGAGAGTGGGGACAGTGGGGGGGTGGGGAGGGACAGTGGGGGGTGGGGAGGGGCAGTGGGGGGCTGAAAGTGGAGGGCAGTGGGGGGCTGAGAGTGGGGACAGTGGGGGGCTGAGAGTGGGGGACAGTGGGGGGCTGAGAGTGGGGGACAGTGGGGGGCTGAGAGTGGGGGACAGTGGGGGACTGAGTGTGGGGGACAGTGGGGGGACTGAGAGTGGGGGACAGTGGGGGACTGAGTGTGGGGGACAGTGGGGGGACTGAGAGTGGGGGACAGTGGGGGGCTGAGAGTGGGGCGCAGTGGGGGGCTGAGAGTGGGGGACAGTGGGGGGCTGAGAGTGGGGGGCAGTGGGGGGCTGAGAGTGGGGGACAGTGGGGGGCTGAGAGTGGGGGACAGTGGGGGGCTGAGAGTGGGGGGCAGTGGGGGGCTGAGAGTGGGGCGCAGTGGGGGGGCTGAAAGTGGGGACAGGGGGGATGGGGAGGGGCAGTGGGGGGCTGAGAGTGGGGGACAGTGGGGGGCTGAGAGTGGGGACAGTGGGGGGATGGGGAGGGGCAGTGGGGGGCTGAGAGTGGGGGACGGGGGGCTGAAAGTGGGGACAGTGGGGGGGCTGAGAGTGGGGGACAGGGGGGGCTGAAAGTGGGGACAGTGGGGGGGCTGAGAGTGGGGACAGTGGGGGGCTGAGAGTGGGGACAGTGGGGGGCTAAGAGTGGGGGACAGTGGGGGGCTTAGAGTGGGGGGCAGGGGGGGGCTTAGAGTGGGGGGCAGGGGGGCTGAGTGGGGACAGTGGGGGGCTGAGAGTGGGGGACAGTGGGGGGCTGAGAGTGGGGGGCAGTGGGGGGCTGAGAGTGGGGGGCAGTGGGGGGGCTGAGAGTGGGGGACAGTGGGGGGCTGAAAGTGGGGGACAGGGGGGGCTGAGAGTGGGGACAGTGGGGGGGCTGAAAGTGGGGACAGTGGGGGGGCTGAGAGTGGGGGACAGTGGGGGGCTGAAAGTGGGGACAGTGGGGGGGCTGAGAGTGGGGGACAGTGGGGGGCTGAGAGTGGGGACAGTGGGGGGATGGGGAGGGGCAGTGGGGGGATGGGGAGGGACAGTGGGGGGCTGAGAGTGGGGGACAGTGGGGGGCTGAGAGTGGGGGGCAGTGGGGGGGCTGAGAGTGGGGACAGTGGGGGGACACTCCGGCCCCCTCGGGCTGGGAGCCCACACTGTGCTTTTCCCGTAACTGACAAAGCGGCTTCAGTGACCCGGAGACTACACGTGACGGCCAGCGGGCAGCGTGGGCCCGGCAGGAGAGTCCAGGGTGTGGGTGAGCCAGGCCCCTCCTGGGCTCCCCGGGGCCAGAGCCACTCAGTCACAACCACCCTGAGTGTGAGCACTTGGGGGACGGAGCTGGTTTGGTACTTTTCCATGAGGTTTGCCAGGTCGTTTGCTCTTCTACTACGGACAACGCTTTGAAAACAGGAACTCGGCTAATAAATCAACACGGAGGGATCAATAGACTTCCCCACTCGTCAAGCCCTGACCAGCACGTACGGAAGCACAGCAGCGACGGAAAGGTTTCGAGTTCCTGTAATCTGCCACATTAAGGAGGAGCCGGCGTTTCAGAGCCGCGGCAGAGAGCCAGTGCGACGCCAGAGAGCCACACTGCCGCGGCCCGGGACCACCCCCCCGCCCGGCGGGGCCCAGCGGACACAGCCAGAAGCGCCTGCCAGGAAGCAGACGAGAGAGCACACGCAGACCCCAGAGCACGTCTCCGTCCCCGGGGGGGCGAGAAGCCGGGCGTCCACATCTCCCCACGGGAGGCACGAGCCACGGACAGCAGAGCCGCGCTGTCCACGCTGAAACTCAGGGCGCGGCGCCGTGTAACCCGATGACACTCACACGCCCACACGGGCGCAGCACAGCCGTCAGGGTGACGCTGACAGGCGGCCCCAAGGCCACCGGCCTCAGCCAGAAGTCACGGCTCCCGCCCGCCACGAAGACGGCGGCTGAGCCCTGGCTCGGGAGAGGAGTCCCGGTGTCCTCGAGGGCGCTCGTGACAGGTGGGGATCCCCGGGCTCGCGCCCTCGAGCGGGGCTCCGTCTCGGAACAGCCCTCACCACGCTTCCGGTTTCGGAAGTGCAGGAAGTACGCGAGGCGGCCGTCAGCTCTGCGGGCGGCGGTGAGCCCGGGCCCCCGAGCCACTTGTTTGTGTGGCCTTTTTTCCCAGACGCCTGCAGAGTTTCTGGGGGTCACGACGCGGCGTCTCCAGGAGCGGAGCTCCCCTGTCTGCCGAGGAAAAGACCCGCCAGAGCTCCAGGCTCCGCGGCGGCCGGGGAAGGGAAGGGAAGGGAAGGGAAGGGGAACACCAAGTTCCACTCCTCTCCGTCAGGCTCAGAGCAGGCCCCGGGGGATTCTGCAGGGCAGCTCCCGGAGGGCTTCCCCGTGGCCCCTGGACACCTCTTGGAGGGCTTCCCCGTGGCCCCCACAGCGCAGGCGCCCCACCCGAGTACGCGTCCGCAAACCCCCGCAGCCGGGCGCGGACAGCCCTTCTGAGCTGACCCTCTGCGAGCGCCCGGCCGAGGCACCTTGCCCCCGGATGAACTCTAACTGATAGCTTCGAGCAGGAGACCTGGAGTACCGGAAAGCAAAGTCGGTTTTAAAACGCCAGGAATTGTTGCTACAGATTATTTAAGACGTAGCAACAGGCCAGAGCCCTGTCTGGGAGAACTGGGCTTCAACGGGCCACGTCCTGCTGCGTCTTTCTCGAAGCCAGCAGACTCCCAGGCCAGAGCACTGCTAGGGACTCGAGGCTGGTGCTCCTGACAAATGACCCACATAGATTTATTTATCTTGGTAGCAAACACATTTTCTTTAGGAAAACCCACAACAAAATCAAATCAGATTTTAGTGTTTATCAGCAGAACATGTTTCTGCTACATACAGAAAATAGGAAAGCTTTTCCAAATCAAACTACTTAATATAGCTAGAAATTTGTTTTTCTGTTTTCTGTTTTTTTCTTAAAATTTTTTATTAGTGAATCACCGTGAGGTAGTTACAGACTTGCAAACTTTTGTGTTTGCATTTCAGTCATACAATGGTCGAGTGCCCATCCCTCCACCAGTGCCCATTCTCCACCACCAATGGTCCCAGCATCCCTCCCACCACCCCCACCCCATCCCCTCCACCCCACCCCACCTCTGTGGCAGGACATTCCCTTTTGCTCTCTCTCTCTCTCTCCTTTTGCGTGTTGTGGTTTGCTACAGAGGTATTAAGTGGCCAATATAGCTAGAAATTTACTGAAACAAAATTCAAAGCAACTTTCGACAACATCTTAAATGTGTCCTAAGAAGCAACAGTTCCAAACGGATTCAGCAAAATGGAACTCTTCCACTTCACCTACTTCCAGGGGCACCTGTGGCCAGTGTCCTCCATTTCCCCATCCAAAGTGCTGGGCCTCCAAGCAATGGCTCTGTCCACTCAGAAAACCCACGAACGCGTGCCTTAATTCTGGGCCGGGAGACAGGGCACTGCCCGTCCAGTCACCGAGTTCAAAAGTGACCCCTGAGCTGCTGGCTTTTACACATCAGCCGGGCGGGCATGGTGTCCGGCAGGTCCACGGCTGAGACCACAGACGGAGGAAGGCCGAGTATGCTGGACACAAGGGCTGACCGGCTCAACACAGTGACGCTTCAGCAGGTGACCGGAGGTCCATACAGAACTGTCCGACATGTCAGAGTTTGGCAAGTGGCTGGTACCGTCACAAAACTTTCAAAATGGCAATCTAATTAGAGCTGCTAAAAGGAGAGTATGTCTAGAAAAAAAACGTTTTTTATCCAATGAGGTCACTCTAAATGATTTCTTTATCTGGCTCATAATTGGATTATACACATGGCTGACACAAAAAAGATAAAGAAAATCATGAGGCCAACTATTAGAATTATAAATGCGCATATGTCCAAGCCATATTTCTATTTCTAAAATAACTACAAGCAGGTCAGAGAGGACGGGCGTTAAATAGGCGGATTCCTAACCAGAGTAAACAAACATTACCATAAACCTCCTAAGACACACACCACAGCTTCCCCTCTCCGCTGTCCCCAACAGACACCCGTTTCTCCGGATGTGATGAAACTTGCTCACTTGAAAGAGAGGTTCTGGGCTGGGTCAGGACTCACTGAGAAGTCCCGTGGCCTCTTCCTGAATAACTCAATTGACGGCAACAAAACGTCGGCAAAATAAACCCACAGTGAACTCTTCTTGATGAGCCACAAAGAAATGGCATCTGTCAGTGCTCCTACAGGTGTGAGGCCTTGGGTTTAGTTCCCTGCACGGCATGAAAAAGTGAACAGAACAAGTTGTGAGTCAGCTCCAGGGAGGGGCTGGGGAGCCGGAGGCCCGGGAGGTTCCCAAGCTCTGCCAGGAGCACGTCCCGAGCACCCAGGTGTGGCTCAAGAAGCTAAATGACAAGAAGAAGAGGCTCTTCCCCATATTAAAAAAAAAAAAAAAAACATTTAAAAAATATTAATTTTTCAACTGACGGCATTTTAGAATGACAGGATATTCCCAGTATCTCAGTTTCAACTTAAAATTTACAGAATGTTTTTTAAACATACACTTGCACTATATGCTTAATGCAAAAATTCCTGAAAGTAAATATTAGTGAATGGATCAACCTAATTCAACAAATATTTCACTTTTTATTGACTGAGGATTTGATTTACAATGCTGCAGAGGACGGTTTTCTGTGTGTATGATCCCCACAGCACTCTGTCCCAGTGTCCCGTCCCCAAGGACCCCCAGACCCAGACTCGGTGGCCGTCAGTTCTCACGTCATTAGTCAGCCGATTTTGTAACTAACACCATGATGAACGTGCATGCTACTCACCAATTCCCCAAAACTGTGTCTCCTACGCGCATTAACCATGGCTAAACTGTGTTGTTTACAGAACTAATTAGATGAAAAGACCCTTTCTTCACACCGATGACTGATGTTAAACCCTGAGCCACCAAAACACATTTAATCATAGCAAGTCTCAGCTACGGCACTGCATTAACAAGCTTCCACTATACTGGGATGGAAAACCAGGTATGCGGAATAACTCAATTCATGCCAACAAAGACCCAGTTAAACAAATCCAATGACCTCTTCTTGAATAACACAGTTGATGGTAACAAAACACCGGCAGAATACATCCACAACGAAACCCCCTGACGGCCCACAGCAACACGGGACCTGGCACAGCCCACCTCAGACGCAGACCTGAGGGCAGAGCGGGGGGGGGGGGGGGGGGGCACACGCCCAGGTCCCCGCTGCCCCCCCCCCCCGCAGCCCCGGGGCATCCCACCACACGGAGCCCACGCCCTCCGTGTGTGAGGACCACGGCCGCGGGAGAGCGTCTGCTGCATCAGACCCGCAGCAGGGATCAGCCTGGCACCGCACAACAGCCTGGGTGACGCCTCAGCCCTGTCCCCAGGAAGCGGCCCTGACACCTGCCGATACGAAACCTGGAAAGCAGGAGAGGGCCCGGCACGCGCACCGCGCATCTGTGTCTGTCCATCCAGCAGGTTCCATGCCCAGGCACCGAGTCGGGCAGACACAGGTGGGCAAAGGAGCCACAGGTTGGAGCAAGGCAGGGCCCACCGCGGGGGCCAGGCGGGCTGGGCAGGGGAGTGCTGGGAAGCCGTCCTCCTTCCCTGTGGGCCCCACGTGGCCACGCAACGCCGGTTTGAAAGTATGTGGGCCAAATCATTCTGACTTCCAACAAACGGCATTACCAAGGTATTTCCTCTGATTCCCCCACCCCTCCCGCCGAATAGCCCAAGCACGGGCTAAGTGAAACAGCACCAGGTTGGCTACATGAAAAAGCTTTTTCCCCTGAAGCAATCTAAATGCTTTTCAACTCCCGGGCTGATAATCCCTCTTGCTTCTAAGGCCTGGAAAACTGACCAGGGGCAGCCAACCCTGCAGACTTGCGCGTGGCCAAGCTGAGGTCCACAGAGCCCGCTGGAGACCCCACCCAAACCGGCCTTCCAAAGTTGAGGGGACGAGACCCACGGGTGCATCACTACAAACAAACCCACAGCACAGCTTGGTTTTTAAATAGCGATTTCTTATGTAAGAGCCAGATGACGGGAGGAAGACGGCATGTCGGCGGGGATGGGCGCCTCTCCCCGCATGCCGGCACACTCAGCCCTGGGCTCTGAAGGGTTACGGGGCTCCGGTTCCCTCCAGGGGCCCAGCCCGGGCCACACACGGACTCACCCAAGCTCAAGGCGTGGGGCTGTGAACTCTGTCTTATCGAATTTTTGTAAATGTGAAAACTCATTTGGTAATCGGTTTCCCAATTCGGCACACGCGTCCTCTCTTCTCGCTGAGCGTGTGAGGGCAAGGGGAAAGGTCATTTCATGGAAGACTGATGCCAGGGCACAGAGCCGCCTCCGGTGACTGCAAGACTCACACGAGGGGCAAAACATCAAATTCAGCCTGCCCCTGCCTTGGAAGTCGGCACCCTGAAGTCGATAAAAACGTGCAAGAGGAGGCTAGCGTGTAACCCCTACAATCAGAGTCCAAGGGGCGGAGGATGTGTGAGAGAGACCCTGGGTGCCAGCACGGCACCAAAAGACGGGGATATAAATCAGAACTCGTCAATACAACTTCTACAGACAAAACCTTACATTTGAATTTTCACTGAAAGATACCTTTCAAAACAAATACAAAATCTATTTTGAGTCTACTGCCCACATTTGTATTTCCTGCCAAAAAAAAAAAAAGTATAAGCCGATTTTTGGCATCCTGGGTACTCAAGGTCTCACACTGCTAAGACACAACTGGGCAGAGACAGCATCAGGAGAGGAGAGAGAATCACCGTGGAATGGTTGAACGGTTCTTCCACACTAAGGGCGCCAGGGCTGGGCAGCGTCTTTATGCTGCTCCCGCCCCCGGAGAAGGGGAGACCCTGCCGGGAACCCACCTGGGGATGTGCACTCGGAACTGAGCCTCCGTGCCAGGGCCCTGCTTGGACAGTCGCTGCCCGGCGGGACAGCTTCACGTTCACCGCTGCAAAAATGCAGGCTGGGGCTTCACCTACACCTCACACATTTCGGTGCCATTTATTTTCTGACATTTCAGCCAAAGCTCTGCAGTTTTTAAAATATGCAAACAGCACAGAGATTTGGGGGCGAATATGGATTCACAGTTCACAGCAGAAAGAAGAGCAGGGGCAGGGGTCCCGCCTGGACTCGGGCCGCACAGTTCCTACCGCATTCAGTCCCCAAGTCCTGCCCTGAAGCAGCCTCAGGTCTAAGACAGTCAAAACAAAGACATCCTCTCCCTCCCTGAAGACGGGAAGCCAGTTCCCCCCACGCCAGCCCGGCCTGAACAGCTGTGCCAGGCTGCAAGAAGCCAGGATCCCCGGCTCTGCTGTTCAGGGCCAGGAGGTACCTGGTGGGTGGAGATCCCTGGGCACAGCACCTCCCCCAAGTGCTGCTGGTGCAAATGCCTGCGGCGCCTTGCAGCCACCTGCACGCTCGGCGGGCACACACACACACACACACACACACCAGCACAACCTTGCATCCACCTGCATGCTCGGCGGGCACACACACACACACACACACCAGCACAACCTTGCATCCACCTGCATGCTCGGCGGGCACACACACACACACACCCCAGCACAACCTTGCATCCACCTGCATGCTCATCGGGCACACACACACACCAGCACTGCCTGGCATGCACCTGCATGCTCGGGGGGGACACACGCATACCAACACAACCTTGCATCCACATGCACGCTTGGTGGGCACACACACACAGACCACACACACCAACACAACCTTGCATCCACACACATGCTCAGCGGGCATACAGAGACACACAACACACAACACACCTTGCATCCACATGCACGCTTGGCGGGCACACACACACACCAGCACCGCCTGGCATCCACCTGCATGCTGAGGGGGCACACACACACACACCAGTACCATCTTGCATCCACCTGCACACTCGGCGGGCATACGCAGACACCACCTTGCACTCCACTTGCACACTCAGCGAGCACACGCAGACGCCAACTTGCACATCACTTGCACACTCAGCGGGCACACGCAGACACGCCAGCACGCCTGGCACTCCACTTGCACACTTGGCGGGCACACGCGGCCACACCAGCACCGCCTAGCACTCCACTTGCACACTTGGCGGGCACACACAGACGCCACCTTGCACTCCACTTGCACACTCGGCAGCCACACCAGCAACGCCTGGCACTCCACTTGCACACTCGGCGGGCATACGCGCGCACACCAGCGGCGCCCTGCACAACAGTTGCTCGCTCGGCTCACGCGCGCGCGCACCAGCAGCGCCTTGCACGCTCGGGGGCACACGCGCGCACCCACACGAGCACCTCCCCGCACCCGCTCTGCACGTCCGGGCGCACACGGCGCGCCCACAGCAGCACCGCCTCGCCGCGGCTCGCACGGGCCCACGCGCGCCCTCCCCCCGCGGCCCGAGCCCCGGCACGCGCGGCGGCGGCCCGGGAGGGCGCCCGAGCCGGCGGTCCTCCCACACCGCCTCCTTCCAGGATTCCGCGCGGGGCTCCCCGCCCCCGCCCGGTCCCCGCGCCGCGCCGCGGCCTGCGCGCCCCGCGCCCCCGCGCCCCGCGCCCGCGGCCCCCGCCGCCGGCCCGCGCCCGGGCGCCGCGCGGGGCTCGGGGGTCCCGGGGGCGGCGCGGGCGAGGCCCCCCGCCCCGGGCCGCGCTCACCTTTCACCACCCGGTCGGTCGTGGACAACTTGGGCTCCGGGGCCTTGGGCTCGGACATCTCCGGCCGCCGCGTGGGCGCCGCGCGCGCGTCTCGGGCTCGGGGCTGGGGCCGGCCGCGGTCGGGCGGCGGGCAGAGCGCAGAGCGGCGGCGCGCACCGCGAGCCGGTCACATGGGCGGCGGGGGCGAGGCGGGAGGCAGGCCCGCTGTCAGCGGCCCCGGTGCGGCGGCGAGCCCGCTCCGCGCGCGCCCCGCCCGGTGCAGCTGCCCCGCGCCCGCGCCCGCGCCCGCGCCCGCCCGCCTGACGCCGCGCCGCGCCCCGCCCCTTCCTCCGCGCGCCCCGCCCCGCGCGCCCATTGGCCGCGCGCCGCGCCCCGCCCCCCGCGCCGCCCGCCGCGCGCGCCCATTGGCCGCGCCCCGGGCCCCGCCCCCGCGCCGCCCGCCGCTCAGGTGTCCCCGCGCGCGCCGCCCCGAGTGCGGGCGGCCTGGAGCGGAGCCGGGCGCGGGCGCGGCGGGGCCGGCGCGGGGTGCGGGGGCGGGGACGCCTCGTCACCGGCCCCCTCGGCCGCCGCGCGAGGGTGTCGCGGTGCGTGAGGGGCGCCGGGGCGGCGGGGGCGCCGGGGGCGGGCCGCGGGGATGGGCGGATGCGGGGATGCAGGGGTGCGGGTATGCGGGGCGCTGGGGTCCCGGGGTGCGGGAATGCTGGGTACAGGGTTGCGGGGCGCCGGGGTGTGAGGTGCGTGCATGTCTGCGGGGGTGTGGGGCACTGGAGGGTGAGGGCGCGAAGGTGGGCACCCAGGCGGCAGCCCTGGTACGGGGCGCAGGGGTGCGTGGCGGCGACGGGGGCGGGGGGAGGGGGGCGCTGGAGCAGGGGTGTGGAAGCGGGCGCCTGCCCTGGGGTGGTGGGTGCTAGGGCTACGGTGCCGGGTAGGGGTGCGGGGAGCCGAGATGGTGGGTGCTAGAGCTGCGGTGCAGGGCGCTGCAAAGGTGGGTGAGCGCCCTAGGGCGAGGGTGGGGTGTGCTGCTGCGGGAGGGGGGAGGCCTGAGAGGGGCCCAGGACGCACCCCGGTGCCCCTCCGGAGATGCTGTGGGGAGTGGGGCCCGCACCCCCCCTGCCGAGCCTGTTGGGGGGCGCCCTCCCCTGGGCCCTGGCGCAGAAGTGCGCCCCAGGTAGGGGAGAGTCCAGATGCAGAGTGGGGCTCCCTCGGGCGGGGGCAGGGCCAGACGAGGCCCCCGAGCGCGTCCCCCCACCTTGGGCCCCGGGCATCCCGGCCCTGGAGGGCAGCCTCAGCGCCCTGGCCACGCGAAGCCCAAGGTGGGTCGGGGCGCGGGAGTGACCGTGCCTTGCGCTCGCGCACCCGGACGCCCCGGCCGGCAGTCGTGGTCCCTGAGCGCCGCGGGGCCTGAGGGGTCCGGCAGGTGCCAGGGTTGGGGCCGGGCCCCCTGAAACAGCGCGCGCCCCCGGCTGCCAGGACCCCCAGCTGCGCCGCCGCCAGTTCCCACCCGCGTTCTGCGTGGCCACGGTGCCCGTTCCGTGGCACGGGGGCCCTGGGCGAACTCTGGAGGCGACTAGCAGCGGCCCCTGTGCAGCGCCCAGCCCGTGGCCGCCCAGGAAGGTGGGGGGCTGGTGTCCAGCCAGAGGGCGCATGGCCAGGTGGAGAAGGACCAGGCAAGCTGTGCCCCTTGTGGACCCCCACTGCGGCTCTCCGGGGCTCCCGGTCCACCTTGAGTGCCGGGGAGCCGCGTGGACCAGGCCCCAGGGTAAGACCTGTGGTCCCGGGCGCGCAGGGCCCGGGTCTCCCGTACCCGCCCGCTCCGGCCTGCGCCCCGTCTCCTCGCTGGTTTCCAGCGGGAGAGTCTGAGCTCCCGCCCCGGGGGCTCGGCCACCCCCGGACGCACTGTGGCCTGAAGGAGAGGGAAGCCGGTGGGGTCAGCCCGGCAGTGGCCAGCGCTGCTGGGGCACGTGAGAGCAGAGGAGCGCGTGGGGCAAGTCCAGCCGCGCCCACCGGCTTGGATTCCTCCCCAGCCCGGGGCAGGCAGCCCTGCTGCGCAGGGCCCAAGCAGTAACACCACAATTATTGGCCTTTTGTGCACAGCTACAGAAAACCAAAATATTCTTTCAACACATGAGCGTGGAGTTTTGGTTTCCCCTGGCCGCTGCTGCTGTTGAGTACCCGAGGCACGTTATTCTGCCCCTAAGCTACACTTCCAGACGCCACAATTCGTTTGTTTATTGAATTATTTTTTGGCCGCTTGTCTCCTCCTTGATGATCGTAAGTAGAGGAAAGGGCACCAATCCCATTACGAAAAACTCCCACACGTAACGCTGGACATAAGATGCTCCCGCAGGCCACGGTTAGGAGATGCAAACTAATTTCCCTATTGATTGCTTCATACTCGTGCTGCCTCATTTACTATCTATTTACTACAGTTGTTTTCTGTTCTTAGGCTGTAATTATAAAGATAAACGTGTGAAACAAATATTGAGGATTTGGAACCGTGTGTGTGTTCCGAGCTCCAAGCCACAGCCTACCTCTACAGGGAAAACCTTTAACATGCGAGTTTGCCTTTGCGTTCTCAGCCGGATTGACGGGCATGGCTGCTGAAGGCAGGAAGGCAGGACGCTGAGTCCGGGATTCTGTTTGGAGAATCGGCTGCTTTTCAGAAGCTGGGCTTCCCTTTGGCTCTGGAAAACCTGTCACGTTGCTTTGACATTGAGCAAAGTCGGGTCTTCTCCGGAGCTGTGGAAGCAGGAGGCTGTATCCGCCCACACGTGCTGGTGGGGGAGGCCGGGATTCCGTCCCAGCCAGGCCCTGCATCTCCCCCTTCGCCCAGGTGGCTCTGTGAGATATTCCACATTTTGAATATTGTATATTTGCTTTGTTTTTTAGGGTTGCCCTTGAAGTTCTGTTCAGCCTGGGTTGTGTTCCTGGGAGCAGGGTGTTTTCATTTAGGAGACCAATTTTTCCAAGAACATTTTTTTAAAAATTTATATAACGAATATATTAAGGAATCAATTTCTTTTTTCCCAGCAAAGGTCAAACTATAACTCATGCAATTATCAACTATAAGCTAAGTTTAATATGGGGAAGATATAGCTTGCGTGAAAATTGATAAAACTATACCCTTATTTTTTTAAAAAATATATCCATATAGCTTTTATTATAGTTAGGTAACATGGTTACAATAGTGTTGACATTTATGACTTAAATGTCGAGCTATCTTCACCTCACCACCACCAGAGTGCCCCAGACCCCCCACCCCACCCTGCTGGGTCACCTCTGGCCAACTCTTTATCCCCTCGCCCTCCCTGCCTGGGTCTTACAAACACATCAGTATCTGTTTCTTTATGTCTCTATCTTCACTTCATGCCCAGATCTAGGCACAGAAATTTGTTCCGCACAATTTATTGTGTGAATCTTAAAAATGTGTTGGCGTGGCGTCTGCATGGGCGCAGTGGGCTGGCACACCGCCTCCGGGCGTATCCGCTGCACCTTACGTACACACCCACAGGGACACTGTCTTAGCCCCGCTGCCCCTCACGTACACACACACAGAGACACTGTCTTAGCCCTGCTGCCCCTTACATACACACACACACCCACAGGGACACTGTCTTAGCCCTGCTGCCCCTTACATACACACACACACCCACAGGGACACTGTCTTAGCCCCGCTGCCCCTTACATACACACACAGAGACACTGTCTTAGCCCCGCTGCCCCTCATGTACACACACACACACACAGGGACACTGTCTTAGCCCCGCTGCCCCTTACATACACACACACACCCACAGGGACACTGTCTTAGCCCTGCTGCCCCTTACATACACACACACACCCACAGGGACACTGTCTTAGCCCCGCTGCCCCTTACATACACACACAGAGACACTGTCTTAGCCCCGCTGCCCCTCACGTACACACACACACACACAGGGACACTGTCTTAGCCCCACTGCCCCTTACATACACACACACACACACAGGGACACTGTCTTAGCCCCGCTGCCCCTCACGTACACACACACACACAGGGACACTGTCTTAGCCCCACTGCCCCTTACATACACACACACACACACACAGGGACACTGTCTTAGCCCCACTGCCCCTTACATACACACACACACACACACACACACAGGGACACTGTCTTAGCCCCGCTGCCCCTCACGTACACACACACACAGGGACACTGTCTTAGCCCCACTGCCCCTTACATACACACACACACACACACACACAGGGACACTGTCTTAGCCCCGCTGCCCCTTATGTACACACACACACACAGGGACACTGTCTTAGCCCCGCTGCCCCTTACGTACACACACACACACACACACACAGGGACACTGTCTTAGCCCCGCTGCCCCTCACGTACACACACACACAGGGACACTGTCTTAGCCCCACTGCCCCTTACATACACACACACACACACACAGGGACACTGTCTTAGCCCCGCAGCCCCTTATGTACACACACACACACAGGGACACTGTCTTAGCCCCGCTGCCCCTTACGTACACACACACACACACACACACAGGGACACTGTCTTAGCCCCGCTGCCCCTCACGTACACACGCACAGGGACACTGTCTTAGCCCTTACTCTTAGATTTAGTTTGTGTCATAATTTATTAACTAAAAAACGTAGAAATACATTAGCAGTATCAAATCCTAAAAGCTTACACCTGAAAATAACTGTTATAATACTGGAAAATCCAAAATCCAAGGACTATTTGTGCTGTAAAACTTTCATGTTCTGACTTTACTAAACTCAGAATTTCAAAATATTCAAGTGATAGTATGGCGGGCAGAGCGCCTGCCTCGCGTGTGACCAACCAGGTTCTGTTCCCCACACCCCAGGGATCGTGACCTGCCAGGAGTGATCTCTGAGCACGGAGACAGTGAACCCTGAGTAGAACGGGGGGCGCGGGGGGGGGGGGGCAAAAAAGAAAAACTGTTTTTTACCTCAAATGGCCTGAAATTTACCCTTTAAGTACTTTGAGAACAAGTCCTACAACAATAATAAGCCTAGCATTTGAGCTAAAAGTACTACCAAATTGCAGGAGACTTAGAAAACCCATCCACTTAGAGTATCGTAAAAGCACATTTGCATACACAGTATCAGTATACTCCTTCGAAATGAGTCACTCATCAAAGCAAGAAGGATTTGACTTTTCTGGAACTGAGTTCTGGTCATTATTGATGACCGATTCATGAATTTTCCAGTAAATATTGTGTTATTAAGCAAAGAACAAAAACTGAGCGCTGAAAGGAGGTAAAGTGATATGCGTATCCTTTCAGTAACAATGGTGCAAACCACAGAGCCTGAAAGGAAAATTAGAGTGAGAGAGAGAGGGAGAGGGGAGGAGAGAGAGAAGACAAGTGTCTGCCGGGATGGGGAGGGGGTGGGGCAGGCAGGGACACTGGGGACTCTGGCAGGGATGCACACTGTTGAGAGGGCGGGTGTTGGAATACTGTATGACCGAAACTCATTTCTCATAGTGATTCAATAAATAAAAGAAATTTCAAAAATTAAAGAAGACTCTTGGGATCAAAGGGATACAGAGGGGTTGGCGCAGCCTGGCTGGGGCCCGGGGTGCCTGGACAGACCCTCAGCAGCACCCCCACACCCGGCTCTGGTCCCCACTCGCCAGTAGGGGCAGGATTGCAGCGGGCCCCCGGGCCTCCACACAAGAATCCTGGGTCACTGGCCAGGGGACTCATGCAGAGTGTCACCAACACCCCTCAGGCACGGCCAGCCGGCCCTGGGGACCCCCAACTGCCCCAAAACTAGTCCAAAGAATCATGTGCATGGCAGCTCATTGATCAGGCAGGGGTGAGTGGGGATGTGCCTAGTTGCTGCGGGAGTGACGTCCCAGCACACGGGCCCCGGTGGCGGGAGGGCCGCCTCACGGGCCACGGAGGACGCCAGGGAGGAGTCGGTTGTGCCCACAGTGCTGTGGCTGCTGCTGTGTGCAGAGGGGGACTGTGCCCTCCCACCAGGCTTCCCTCCCCGGGGGCCTGAGCCGCCTGCGTCCCGCCTCTTGCTGCATGCCGAGAGCCTTCCTGGGGCAGGTCACACATGCACACACGCTGTATGTCTCATTCCCACGCAAATATTAGGTGCCCGTCACGCGGCACATCCACGCTGGGTGCGTGATCAAGTTTGCTGAAAGCATGACACTGAGACACAGGCCCGGGTTCGTCTTCCAGACTCCAGATTGTTGGAATAAGCGTCGCAAAACTGCGCTCGGGGAAGGTAAGATGCTTCTGCTCGGGCTGCCCACGGGCCTCAGTGAGCTTTCAGGACGCGGAAGCGCGGAGCGGGCGCTGGGGCTGGGGCTGGGGCAGGGGCGTCTCGCCTCCCGCTCCCACCCTGGAAGAACCAGGCGGTGAGTCCAGGGAGGCCGGGTCACTCACAGCTCATGTCTCCAAACACACACGCGCCTGTTGTCTGTGATGTCCCAGCCATTCCCGGGGGTAAGTTGGGCCAGACATCAGCCATTCTCAGGGAGGAAGTGGGCAGGGTTGGGGTGGCGGCTGCCGAGAAGGAGTTCCTCAGGACAAGTTCCCCCTCTCTTTACAGGGAGCCCCTCAGGCCCACGAACAGGGCCCGCCCGCGTCTCTGCCCACGTCCCTGTTCCCGCGACCGACCGCAGCCCTGCTCACGAGGACCAGACCCGGCTTGGGCCACCAGGGCCTGTTATGTCACAGCCTTGACCTCGCTCGCAAACCGTGCCGGACTGGTCAGTGTCCTCTCTAGAAAGCTGGACCTGACTTAGGTCAGAGTAGGCGGTGAGTGACCCGAGGACCTTGCAGTTATGACACGGTGTCCACGGGCCAAGGAGAGTGCTGAGAGGGACGAGCAGAGAGGCGAGGACACGGGCAGGGGACGGGGCAGGGGAGAGGGGTGCAGGGACCGGCCGCCCGTCTGCTCTTACCGTCAGGCTCTGAGCGGGACCGTGGCCTTGGGGTCCCGTCCTCAGCTCCACACGCCTGAGCACTGCAGGGAGCCACCCCCACCCACGGCAGGGTGTAGCCCCAAAACAAAACTCCGAAGTCCGTGGCCACGAGTGGCTGTTTCCTTGCTGCTTCTTTCTTGTTCGCGCCCCCTCCCTCAGCGCTTGGGTGGTGTCCAGGGTCGAACCCAGACGCGGCAGCTTCTCGGTCAGTTCCTGGGACGGTCCCTCTGGCCCGTGACTTCTGACTCCGGGCCGACAGTTACTCAGAACACCACTCACGCCTGTGTCTCGGGGCTCTGTGCCCGCCCGTGTGAGCACAGACACGCTCGTGGGTGCTCAGGCGAGGGGTGTGCCCACCTGCATTCTCCGCCAGGGCGTCCCAAGCTCCCCGTCATTACTCCGGAAGATCCTGCCCAAGACACGTATGACAGCTGTGCAAATCCGTTACGGATAATGAGCTGTAAATCAATTTATCTTAAAACACATCCACAAACAGTCACGGGGCCCCTTGTGGAGTGGAGAGCCAGGGCCTAACCTCGAGGTCAAGGTGGAAAAGCACGTGGGTTTCCTCCAAGACTGTCCTCCCCCACCCGGTAATTCTCAGCCAGAATTCCCTGGATGTAGACCCCCAGAGATAAGAATCCACATGAAAGCAATCTCTTAAAGAACTTTCCTGGGAAAGACCACAGCAGGGTGCGAGGGGCGGGGCTCTGGCCTGCTGGGGCCGGGCTGTCTGCTGCCTCTGTCTCCCCAGGAGGCCGGCTGCCAACCTGACTCCCGGGCTCCTGGTTGCTGCGACTCACGGCCCGTGCCACCGTCCCAGCTCGCTCTGGAGGGCCGTCGTCTTCCTCGGGCGGAAGGCTGCCTTTCTGCGAGCAAAGGGAGTGCTCCGGCAGGCAGCGGTGGCCCCAGAGAGGCAGGTGCGGGTCCCCTGTCCTGACCCCCAGGCTCTCCCTGCCCGGCCCACTTGGGTGTGACCCACGAGGAGGAGCCAGTGGGAACGCGGTTAGGGGCAGCGTTCTCGGGCAGCTGTGAGTCCGGACCCTGACCTCCAGACACCCGGCAGCCCTGTCTCAGCTGGCGTGGCCCGCCTGGGTCCCCTCCTCCCCAGACACCCCGTGCTCAGCTCGGCCTTCCCTCAGAGGGGCCCATCGGGCGGGCACTGTGGCGCTCTCCGGCCTCCCTCCCGATCTCACGGCTCCTTCGAAGCGCCCCGGGACCAGTACGGGCGCCAGGGAAGGCCGGCACCTCGGGTGGAGGACGACGAGACCACCTGGAGCAGAATCTCGGGGGCCACCAGGTGTGGGCAGCAGGAAGGGCCCCGGCGCCGGCCCACACAGTGTCTGTCTGGGAGGGTGGTGACCATCAGGTCAGCCTGAGCACCGCCATCCTGGGCCCAGAGGTGGACACGCTCTGACCACTGGCTGAGTTTGCCGACAGACTCAGACTGTTTCCTTCCTCCAGACGGTACGGCTGAGATATTGGTTTTGCCATTAAGAACTGTCTTTGCCAATTCAGATCTTTGGCAGGGATTCTCCCACGAGCCAAACCTGCTGCTCTGATGTCTTGATGAGGAATATTTTAGAGACAGAGACACTGCTGGAACCCACAGTCACGGTTAACGATGGAATCTTTCATGTGAGACTTTAGCTAAAGGCCTGGAGCGATGGCCCAGCAGGGAGGGCATTTGCCTTGCATGCAGCCGACCTGGGTTTGATTCCCTGTATCTCATATGGTCCCCCGAGCACTGCCAGGACTAATTCCTGAGTACAGGAGCCAGGAGTGACCCTGTGCATTGCCGTGTGTGACCCCAAAAGAAAAAAAATAGCTAACAAATAAAAAGGAGTGTGGAGATACTTGCACAAAATCTTCAAATACTTCTGGATTAACAAAGTACGTTCCACGGACTAGCCTCCGAGGACCAGGGTCAGCTGACCCAGCTCCTCTGTCCCCTCCCCTCACACTCTGAGGTCACAGTGCCCTGAGCCTCCCCAGCCGTGGCAGCTTAGGGACCCGGCCAGGAGAGCGGTCACTGGTGTCCGTGGCCGGTGAGAAGAGAGAGAACACTTGCTTATGAGGTCCTTGCAAGTTGGCAGCTTTTCAGTCAAGGGGAAAAGAATTATTTTTAAAAAATGAGCCTCACTTATTTTATAATTGTGTGTAAAATAGAGATCAAACTTTTATTGTACTGTCTGATTGATTCCTGTTTTATTTCAGTTTTCTTCTCGCAGTGTTCGAGTGGACGTCTTTGTCTCCTGTCACCTAAAGGACCACTCTGGTTTCGGCTAAGGATTCCGGGCGTCTCCGGCCAGACTGGCGGGAGGGCCGTCCGCCCCTCCAGGCGCGTCTCAGGTCGTGGCTGTTTTCCAACTGGGCCGTTTCCTTCTTATTTTCACAACTTCTTTCCATACTCTGGGTACCAAAGCTTTGTTGTGCTCTGTGTCTCTGTCTGTCTGTCTGTCCCTCATCCCCACGTCTTTTCAGTGATGCACTGTGGCTTACCGTGCTATTATTGACAGTTTGTCCGAACATCACCCCAGCACCTACCCGGAGCACCCACTCCCCTCCACCCACGTCCCCAGGAAACACACAAAGAAATTCTTAATTTAATTCGATTTTTTGGTGTTAGGGCCACCCTTGCAGTGCCTAGGGTTTACTCCTGGCTCTGCACCCATGGACACTGTGGCGACACTTGGGAGACCGTCTGGGGTACTGGGAGTCCAGCCGCTTGGCCACGTGCCAGCAAGCACTTACCTCTCTGGCCCCAAGAAATTCCCGATTTTCCGAGAGTTCAATTTGCCTCCCTGTCCGCCCAGGTTCAGCTCTTTCTGTGACTTAAGAAGCCTTAGCCGGTCCCATATTTGTAAAGATATTCTCTATTGTTTAAGAAATATTTTATTATATAATCCGTATGAAATGTATTTTTATGATGTGAAGTAGCACTGTAGCACCAGCACTGTCGTCCCCTTGTTCATCGATTTGCTCGAGCGGGCACCAGTAACGTCTCCACTGTGAGACTTGTTGTTACTGTGTTTGGCATATCGAATACGCCATGAGTAGCTTTCCGGGCTCTCTCCGAGAGGGATGGAGGAATCAAACCCGGGTCAGCCTCGTGCAAGGCAAAGGCCCTACCCACTGTACTATCACTCCAGATCAAAACTACTTTCCCACACGGATAGGCCTCATTGAAAATGTTATCCTTTGCCACTTTGCGTAGAGCCAGTTTTGCCGTAAGCCAAGGATGTGACCGGATGTACTTCCAGAGTCTTCTCTGGCTCACGAGTCGCCTGCATGGATGCTGCGTTCTCTTTATCACACGCTGCTTCCGAGGCATATTCCAGGCTAGCTCTGACCCTCTGTTGTTAAAAGGAAAACCCAGAGCATTTATGGACGCAGAAGGAAAGGCTGGCACCTGACTAAGAACTTGACTCGAGTTTGCAGTTGTATCACCTCACAAGCCAGAGAACCGTTTACATTCCTGCCGTACAAACGATAAGCTTGGGGATGTCCTGAGGGCCTGGAGAGTAGGTGGCAAAGCTGATTTGCGAACTGATACGTTCTGCTCCAAAGACCAAGTGCCGAGCCAGTGTCCCCGCTGTGAATGAGAAAATAAATACAGGGGCCCAACACGGAGAAGTCGCTGGTGCCCGTGTCACGCCCTGTGAGGCCGAGGCTTCGTGGAGAACAGGCCACACAGACAAGACCCAGGCCCGGGTGGAGCTTCTCATCTGGAGACGATTCTTTACCCTCCTCAGGAGAGGAGTGGACGGGTCACTGCAGCCCGGCCTCCTGATGCTGCCCACCACCACTGCACTTCCAGGCTGCCCACAAAACATGCAGAGGCGAGTCTTCCTCTACTTCACATCACCGGTGACTCGGGGGCAGAGAAACAGGCCAGCACGAGGGCCCTGCCTTGCCCGTGGCCGACCCCGGCTCAGTCCCCGGCCTCCCATGTGGCCACCTGAGCTCTGCCCGGTGTGGCCGCAGAAAAACCAACATGACAATTCCTGGTGACTCTAAGGACCTTGGTTTGGGGCGGGGGGGGGTATGAGTATCTAAAAACAGGTGAAGTTGGGGCCACTCCTGGCTGAGCCCAGCCAAGGCAGCAGGGGGGGGGGGCGGGTGTTGGGGGCCACCAGGCCCTGATCATAGCGGGAGTCCTGGGCCCGTCCGACAGTGCTCTGGCGGCCGCAGGGGCCTGGACGGGACGGCAGGCCGGGGCCTGTGCTCTCGCACACATCTCCTCCCAAGCCCAGGATGCAGCTGCTTTACTGACTGTGGGTTAAAGCCCAGACGTGGAGAATCTCCCCAGGGAGACCCAGGGCCGCCACCGTCAGACTGGAGCGTCTCCTTCTGCCCTGCTGGTGGGGGGCCCCCACCGCGCCCAGCCCTGGGGAGCAGGTCTGAGAGGGTCTCGGACGGGGGCTCGGCACTACCCGGGTGTTGGGAGACGTCTGTGAGAGTCGATTTCTGAAATCAGAGCCGAGAGCGTGGCCCCGCCTCACGCCTGCCCCTGCTCTTCACGCCCGCGTCAGCGGAGAGCTTGGGGCTCCCCCGCGTCCCCGCATGCGAGGTGCTGCCAGACGCGTTCCGTGGGACTCGTGGTCGGGAGGAGGTGGCCTCACGCATGTCGTCAGGATGGGCTCCAGTGGCATCTCAGAGCATCCTGACCGATTCGGCTCCGGCTCATCCTCCCGACTGGCCGGACTTCAGGGGCGATGCTGCCACCCCTCGTCCCCACAGTGCCCGGCCGTGGCTCGGCCAGACGGGACCGGTTCCCCGGATCCTTCCTCGCCAGAGCCCGCTCTCCACGCCTGGCTTCTAGCCCCCCTCACTCTCCAGCTTCCAGCCCCTGAGTATTCCAAAACGTCCAAGAGCAACAGCCGGAGAGAGGAGTCTGAGGAGCAGGACCCTGGAGTGAGAGGAGAGATGGAAACACAGGGATGGAGGGCTGAGAGCACTCTGCTGAGGGTGCAAAGGGAGGGCTGCGAGGGCGTGTGTGAGGGGACAGGAGGGCGTGTGAGGGGACAGGAGGGCGTGTGAGGGGTGGGAGGGCATGTGAGGGGACAAGAGGGCGTTTGTGAGGGGACAAGAGGGCGTTTGTGAGGGACAGGAGGGTATGTGAGGGGACAGGAGGGCGTGTGGGGTGGGAGGGTGTGTGAGGGGACAGGAGGGTGTGTGAGGGGACAGGAGGGCGTGTGGAGTGGGAGGGTGTGTGAGGGGACAGGAGGGCGTGTGAGGGGACAGGAGGGTGTGTGAGGGGACAAGAGGGCGTGTGAGGGGACAGGAGGGTGTGTGAGGGGACAGGAGGGCGTGTGAGGGGACAAGAGGGCGTGTGAGGGGACAGGAGGGCGTGTGAGGGGACAGGAGGGTGTGTGAGGGGACAAGAGGGCGTTTGTGAGGGGACAGGAGGGCGTGTGAGGGGACAGGAGGGTGTGTGAGGGGACAGGAGGGTGTGTGAGAGGACAGGAGGGCGTGTGAGGGGACAGGAGGGTGTGTGAGGGGACAGGAGAGTGTGTGAGGGGACAAGAGTGCATGTGAGGGGACAGGAGGGCATGTGAGGGGACAGGAGGGTGTGTGAGGGGACAAGAGGGCGTGTGAGGGGACAGGAGGGTGTGTGAGGGGACAAGAGGGCGTTTGTGAGGGGACAGGAGGGCGTGTGGAGTGGGAGGGTGTGTGAGGGGACAGGAGGGCGTGTGAGGGGACAGGAGGGTGTGTGAGGGGACAGGAGGGTGTGTGAGGGGACAGGAGGGTGTGTGAGGGGACAGGAGGGCGTGTGAGGGGACAGGAGGGTGTGAGGGACAAGAGGGCGTGTGAGGGGACAGGAGGGTGTGTGAGGGGACAGGAGGGTGTGTGAGGGGACAAGAGGGCGTTTGTGAGGGGACAGGAGGGCGTGTGGAGTGGGAGGGTGTGTGAGGGGACAGGAGGGCGTGTGAGGGGACAGGAGGGCGTGTGAGGGGACAGGAGGGTGTGTGAGGGGACAGGAGGGTGTGTGAGGGGACAAGAGGGCGTGTGAGGGGACAGGAGGGCGTGTGAGGGGACAGGAGGGTGTGAGGGACAAGAGGGCGTGTGAGGGGACAGGAGGGTGTGTGAGGGGACAAGAGGGCGTTTGTGAGGGGACAGGAGGGCGTGTGGAGTGGGAGGGTGTGTGAGGGGACAGGAAGGTGTGTGAGGGTACAGGAGGGTGTGTGAGGGGACAGGAGGGTGTGTGAGGGGACAGGAGGGCGTGTGAGGGGACAGGAGGGTGTGTGAGGGGACAGGAGGGTGTGTGAGGGGACAGGAGGTGATGTGAGGGACAGGAGGGCGTGTGTGAGGGGTGGGAGGGTGTTAGGGCTGAGGGGAACAGGCCAGCGACAGATACTGTCCCAGCGCCCCCAGGGCGCCCGCCGGCCGCTGTGGGCTGCGGACAGAGCACTGGCAGGGAGGTGCCGGGGTGAGCAGCCTGTGGCCTGTCGCCAGGCGGGTGCTGTGGGCAGGACCGCTCGGTCTCCCTGTCCCTCCCGTGCGTGGCCTCTCCTGGGGCAGCCTCACGCGCTGGGGAAGGCGTCCTGCTTCTCGGCCTGCTCCCACCTTGTCGTGACTTTCTTTTGCTATTGCTCCACCTCTCAGAGCAGTCGTGGCGCGTCCGTCTGGGAGTCCGGCCCGAGTCTGACGGTTCTGTGCCCGCCGGGGCGGGGCTGGCGGTGCCGCCCTCCGCCCCGCTCCACCTCCCCGCTCTGCCCGTCCTGACCACTCTCTGTGCTTTGGCGTTAAGAATCAGCAGTCTGGGGTTTCCCCGTGCGTCACGGAGAGCCTGTCTGGACGAGGCCCTCGCCCGCGTGCGGAGTCTGGTGACCCGTCCACGGCAGCCTCCTCCCGAGTGCAGGCAGAACCTCAGTTGCCGTCTTTACGATCTCTCACACCAAGAGGCTTCTCGGCTTAATCTCCTCCAGCTTAACGTTTCTGCGTACTCAGAAGTTTGCACCATTTTTAGACTCGGAGACTTGGCTATGGACCGATTCCTCCAGATAATTTATAAATCTTTAACAGCAGATCTGAGAGCTGTTTACCGTTATCCCATAATTCCTTTTAAAGTCCACTGTAAAACCATGATCACTTGGTGACTCAATTAATGAATTTTAATGGCATTTGAATGCCAAAAGTGTCCCAGTCTGAGTAGAATACAAGTGTTGGTTATTTCTCAGGTTGTTCCGTAGCGCTGGTTCTTTTAAAGAAGCCACATTCACTTTCACATACGATAAGATGATATCACTGTGTATTTTCAATGCTGCAACCCTTATTTTAGATTCCAAGAGTCGCTGTGAAATGGAAATGAGATACGGAGAGCTTTCTGGGTTCCCTCCAGGTCCTCTGACAAACGGTCGTCACATTGGAACATCACCGGCTGCCGTGGACACAGAGCCTGCACACTCCGGAAAGCAATCCACACTTGCACACCTTAAAAATGGATAAGCCTGGGGCTGGAGCGATAGTCCAGCGGGTAAGGCACTTGCCTTGCACACGGCCGACCTGGGTTCGATCCCTGGCACTCCACAGGGCTCCTGAGTGCAGAGCCAGGAATGATCCCTGAGTCCCACTGGGTGTGGCCCTGACACTTTTTTTTTTTAACTATAAGCCTATACTTTAAACAACCAGGTAAGTTATTTGCATTTTTATTTGGTACCGGATTAGATGGTTTTGCTTTTGTATTAGTTAGGAATTTCAAAACATCAACTTCTCAGGCAATCGGAAGCGAGATGCTCTTTAAATGTCTCCCCAAGGGAGACCGAGGTAATAACTCTGTCTTTACTCCCAACTTCTTTTCTTCCGCAGTGCTCAGTCCCGTTGCTTTATTTGGTGCTGCTAGTCACGGGTTCAGCAGCGCCTGCTGGAACTCTCGCCTCCGCCCGTGTGAGGCCGTGAGTGAGAGTCGCACGAAAGGGGGGTCCCGGGCCCCGCCTCCCACCCAGGGCCTCTCTCCACGCCCGTCAGGAGGCAGCCTGGGGTTCTCACAGTGGACCTACGTGTGGACAGAATTGGGCCGTGGTTCCCCTCACCCGAGACTCCCGGCCACTCCACAGGCCTGACCAGCCCTCGGCTCTGCGGGACGTGCGGCTGCACCCGGCCCGAGCACTCTCGCAGGAGGCTCGTCGCCCCGAGCTGCTTCCCGGGGAGGCTTTCGGGGCCAGGCCGGTCGCCCAGAGGCCCAGGGCAGCGCGCCTGCAAGGCTGCGGGGAGTGACCGGCACACGTGGCCAGCACTGAGACTCCCCGTGGACACCCAGCAGGGTCCTGAGGAAGGCCCGGCACAAAGGCCGGTGAGTGAGGAGAAGGCCGGGCGGGGCGGGCGGGGGGCGGGCAGGGGGCAGGCCGGGCTGTGCGGCCCCACACTGCTCGCTGCTTGAGGTCGCTGTTCTTCATGGTAATTTTGGGGGAAAGTGGATGTGAATTTAAATTTCCAGAAGCTACAATAAGTCGACACGGGCGGGGGGGGGGGGCGGTGGGGGGCGGACAAAGGGCGCTGGTGAGGGGTGAGAGGGGGGAGCCGGCTCAGCGGGAAAGCCCCTGAGGGCGGGCTGCACGGCCCTGGAGACTGAGCCTGTCTGGACTGGGGGCGGGACTTCAGCACCCAAAAGCGCCTGTCCTACAGGAAGGCGCAGTGACCACAGGTTCTTCCTCCCTCCTCCTCCCCCTCCCGGCCTCCTCCCTCCCTCCTTCCTCCCCCTCCCTCCTTCCTCTCCCTCCTCTCTTCCCTCCCCCTCCCTCCCTCCCTCCCTCCCTCCTTCTCTCCCCCCTCCATCCTCCCCCTTCCCTTCCTCCTTCCCTCCTTCCTCCCTCCCTCCCTTACTCCTTTCATCCTCCTTCCCCTTTCTCCCTCCTCTCTTACTTCCTCTCTCCCTCCTCCCTTCCTTCCCCTTCCTTCCTCTTTCTGTCTTCCCATCCTCTACCCCCCTCATTTCCCTCTTCCTTCTCCCTTCCTCCTCTCTTCCTCATCCCCCTTACTTCCTCTTTTCCTCCTCTCTTCTTCCTTTCCCCTCTCTTCCTCTTTCTCTCCTCCCTCCTTCCCTCCTTGGGGGCAGGGCTCCCTGCAGTGCTCTGGGGCCGACAGGACCACAGCTGACGGTGCTGGGGGCGGGGGCAGGACCCCCAGCCCGAGCCCTGCTCGCAACACCAAGTGTTCTGAGAGACGCGTCTCCACGTTGGCCCAGTGTCTCTCACTTTCCATGAGCGCTTTCGCCGGCACGCCCGTGTTCGTTCTCCTCACCCGCCGCGTTCATAGGGAAAGCGGAGGCTGAGGCAGGGCCTTGCATGCAGACGGCGCAGGTTCCCCCTGGCACTGCTGGGGTCGGCCCGAGTGCAGGCCCGGAGTAGCCCTCGAGCACAGCAGCTGCGGCCCCTGAACCAACCCCCCACACAAACGCAGAAGCCATGAGGCCTAGGGAAAGTGGGCACAGCAGGCTAACAGGCCGCTGGCAGAGCAGCTGCCGTGGCTGAGGAGGGAGCCGCAAGCCAGAGTGACTGCCGTTCCCGCCCAACGCTTTCCCAGGCTGCAGCGGCCAGTCTCCCGGCCCTCGCCTGGACACCGGAAGCTGGAGTCATCGGCCGCCTGCAGAGCCGTCGAGGTACTGAAGGACTCGAGTTACTTCCATTTTCTTTGCTTTTTCCCCTTTTTGGGGAGACGGTGGGGCTCCAGCCGCGCCAGTGTCCCTGAGCCGGCCAGGTGGGGTCCACGCCCCGGACTGGCCCTGCGCCTCCTGGTGCTGCTGGAGAGGCCTGGGGCTCCGGGGAGTCTCAGGCCGAGGGTCCTGTGCCAGAGACCCCCGGGAGGTGCTGGGTGCTGGGTGCCCCCACACGCGCCCAGTGACGCGGGCTGGAACCTCCCCTCTGCATCGAGACTCCTCAGCCGTGGGGCGTGACCCAGCGGGGTGACCTCCAGGAGGGGGTCGTGAAGGCTTCTAATGTGCCAAGGCTGCAGCTGACTCGGAGTCAGCCTGAGCATCCAGGGTGCGAGCCGCCAGCCCCGGGCCAGGGCTCGTGTCCCCGGGAAGAGAGAGGCTGGACCGGGAGACGCCCTCCGCGCCCGGCCCGGGAACAGACCTGTGTTTTCCTTTCAGGAAAAGTCGTGAGTTCTTCACTCTGCTTCAGGAGAGAGTTGGCCACGTCTCTGCTCTCACCCACGGGATGAGACGAGTGTTTGCGGGTAAGAAACAGAGGCGGGGTCTTTCCTAAAACCTAGCCGTGCGGTACATACCCCCGTGATTACCTGCTGACTTGGTTTCACTTCTGAGAATTTAGATTTATTACCACACAGTAAAGCAGAAGTGTACAGACTTATTACCGGCCTCAATTTTTGTTGTTGTTCTATATATCTACCTAATGACGAGCGTAAACTACTTTAGCACACACCTTTCTAGCCTGTTTCTCCCCGCTGCTCCCATCCTCCACCAGGTCACACATTACTGAGGCACTTCTGGCAGTAATTTAGACTAAAAAGTTCTAGGTTTGTTTTTTTTTTTTTTTAACCCAGTATACATTTGTAATCTCAAAACAAAACTAAAATCTCCAGAAAAAAAACCAACCAGTTACAATTTCACAGACTTTACAAAGTTATCCCCTGGACACTAGGTTAGTAAAGCCTATTTTTGGTATTTAAAGTTCTTAAGACACGAATGTGTCTGAGGCTGTGCTGGGAAGAACTTCTCTGTGGCCGTCGGCGAAAGCTGGGTGGGGAGACCGTGTGCGTACGTCTCCCTCAGCCCAGCAGAGCCGTCCTGTCACCCGGAGGGTCACAGCGCCAGGAACACGCTTCCCCGAGCAGTGAGACAAATACACATGCCTCTCGCAAGTCGCATCCTGCCTTACAGAAATACTCTCTCCAGCACACCGCGGCCCGCCTGCTCCGCTCGGCCTGCCCTCCCACACAGGCCCTCTCGACGGCTGCCAGGACACTCCGTGGATTTCCCCAGCTCACTGGGCATCGCTCTGTGCCAACTAATCAGCAGTGCTCAATTCAGACCCCTCTGCTCTCTTACCAATGAGCTTCCCGGAGCCAACGGTCGCGGATGCAGGGGCCAGTGCTTGGCACTTCAGCGTCAGCCCGAGGGGCTCAGGCGATGGCCGGGCCCCCCACCCAGGCGCCTGGGGCGGGCTCCTCGCTGCAGAATGGGCCTAGAGCCGCTCATGCCGTCCCAGACCACCGGGGCTCCGGGGAACGTGCTCAGTGCGCGGTCATGTGACTCGGCCCTGCTGCTGGAGGGGCCAGGCTGGGCCCGGGAGCAGCACCTGGGCGGGAGGGGCCGCCTGGCTTCCAGGGTCCTTGGACAGGAGCCACGCCGGGGCCCGCCCACGGTAGGGCCAGTGGGGTCGCCATGTCACACAGCACACGGGCAGGCTTTCTGTCGCACTCACACGAGCAGTCACACTCCGGCACAGACAGATGCCCACAGTCACACAGTCATACACAGATGTACAATCACACACAGTCACATCGACACAGTCACACACAGAGATGCACACAGTCACATAGTCACACACCGATGCACAATCACACACAGTCACATGGACACAGTCACACACAGAGATGCACACAGTCACATAGTCACACACAGATGCACACAGTCACACAGTCACACACAGATGCCCACAGTCACACAGTCACACACACAGATGCCCACAGTCACACAGTCACACACACAGATGCCCACAGTCACACAGTCACACACAGATGCACAATCACACACAGTCACATCGACACAGTCACACACAAAGATGCACACAGTCACATAGTCACACACAGATGCCCACAGTCACACAGTCACACACAGATGCCCACAGTCACACAGTCACACACACAGATGCCCACAGTCACACAGTCACACACAGATGCACACAGTCACACAGTCACACACAGATGCACACAGTCACACAGAGTCACATCGACACAGTCACACACAGAGATGCACACAGTCACATAGTCACACACAGATGCACACAGTCACACAGTCACACACAGACAGATGCCCACAGTCACACAGTCACACACAGATGCCCACAGTCACACAGTCACACACACAGATGCACACAGTCACACAGTCACACACAGATGCACACAGTCACACAGTCACACACAGATGCACACAGTCACACACAGTCACATCGACACAGTCACACACAGAGATGCACACAGTCACATAGTCACACACAGATGCACACAGTCACACAGTCACACACAGACAGATGCCCACAGTCACACAGTCACACACAGATGCCCACAGTCACACAGTCACACACACAGATGCACACAGTCACACAGTCACACACAGATGCACACAGTCACACAGTCACACACAGACAGATGCACACAGTCACACAGTCACACACAGATGCACACAGTCACACAGAGTCACATCGACACAGTCACACACAGAGATGCACACAGTCACATAGTCACACACAGATGCACACAGTCACACAGAGTCACATCGACACAGTCACACACAGAGATGCACACAGTCACATAGTCACACACAGATGCACACAGTCACACACTCACACACAGACAGATGCTCACAGTCACACTGACAGTCACTCACAGACAAATGCACAAAGTCACACAGTCACACAGGTGCCCACAGTCACACCAACAGCCACACACAGACAGATGCCCACAGTCACACAGCCACACACAGTCACACTGACACAGTCACACACAGAGATGCACACCATCACACAGTCACACACAGTCACACTGACACAGTCACACACAGACAGATGCCCACAGTCACACAGTCACACACAGATGCACACAGTCACACAGAGTCACATCGATACAGTCACACACAGAGATGCACACCATCACACAGTCACACACAGTCACACTGACACAGTCACACACAGAGATGCACACAGTCACATAGTCACACACAGACAGATGCACACAGTTACATAGTCACACAGTCACACACAGTCATACTGACACAGTCACACACAGACAGATGCCTACAGTCACACAGTCACACACAGACAGATGCACACAGTCACACACAGAGAGATGCCCACAGTCACAGTCACACAATCACTCAGTCACACACAGATGCCCACAGTCACACACAGACACAGATGCACGTAATCACAACACACAGCCACAGTCCCAGTCCCAGTCCTGACAGTCACAGATACACACAGTCATAATACACTGTCACCAACACAGATACACACAGCCACACAATCTAACATAGCCCCAGACAGAGTCACAGTCACCTAGTCTCCCAGTCACAGACACACAGTCACAGCCGCGGTCACACAGTCGCAGGTGGCAGACACAGGCCTTCTGTCACAGACGGGCTCACACAGTCCCACAACCCAAAGGCACACAGTGTCCTGCAGCCATGGCTGTGCCACAGTCAGTCACACCGTCACAGACACAGCCTTACGTGGTCATCGCCACAATAAGCAGTTTTACGACAGACACAGTCGCAGACACACTCGCACACACACACTGAGGCCTTGGTTGAGGCCTGCAGCCTGTGGGCCTCGACTGGTGCCCAGTGAACGAGAAGGCGGTGAGGACCCCGGGGGGCACTTGGGGGTCTGTGTCTGCGGGTGTGCGGGGCCCCGGAACCCCCGCCTCCCCCCACAGCCTCACCAGAGGCACGGCCGGTTTCCACAGCTGCGCTGCCAGGCCCAGGCTGGCCCCCGCACCCCCCGCTGACCAGCTCAGCTCCAGCCCACGGCCCGAGGGCCCACAGGCCAGCGTGTGTCTGCGGCCCCCGAGCCAGCAGCGGCCCCGACAGCCGAGGACGTCTGTTTCAGGGGAAGTAAGATCAGAGCGGCAGCAAGTGAGCCTGCACAGGCACGTGGGGCGGAGGACAGGTGGGAGAGAGACGGGCCCAGTGACCGCCCTGGGCCAGAGCTGAGTGTGGACGGTAGGGAAGGGACACACGCAATGATGCTGCAGATCTACATCCCAAACCATACGCCCGAAGGTAAAGGGGGGGAGAGAGAGAGAGCGAGCAGGGGAGTGCCCGGCAGGGGCGGGGGCGGGAGGGAAACTGGGGTAACTGGGGGGCGGGTGGGAAATGTGCACTGGTGAAGGGATGGGTGTCGGAACACTGTATGACTGAACCCCGATCATGCACAGCTTGTAACTGTGTTTATCACTGTTTTTTTTTAAAAGGTAGAAAATTAATTCTGCATAGAATACTCATAATTTCAAAATTAAAGAATTTGAAATTAGGTCTGTGTTGTGAGCGGTTCTTCACCGTCTCTCACCGTCTCCGTGCATGTTATTAGCAGAGGCCCTGATAGTGTTTTCTCGGGTTCTCTGGTTTTGGGGGCGGGCGGTGGGGGGGTTGGCCCCCTCCAGGCAGTGCTCAGGGAGCACTCCTGGCTCTGCACGGGGACCGGGTGCAGGGCCAGGATAAAGCTGGGCTGGGCTTGCGTTACCTTGATAGTGTCTTTCACAGAACGAAATGTGATTTTTCATGCAGTCCACCGTGGGTGGCTGTTCTCTTCCGAGTGCAGTATCTTACGTGCGTGTCGAAACCTGCGTCGCCTGACTCCAGATTACCTGCATTATCACTGCGGCTGGAGCGACGGTGCAGCCAGCGCTGCCTTCAGTCCTCGGCTCGACACACGGGCCCCTGGGCTCGCCCAGAAGTGCTCTCTGAAGGTAGAGCCAGGACTAAGCCCTGAGCACTTCCAGGTGTGGCGCCAAAACTAAACCACTACGTGGTGACTTATAGTGTCATCTGGGAATTTGGTGGTTTTGCGTTTTACTTTCTGGTTTGGTTTCTCACAGTGCGGTTAACAGTACGTTTTATTCCTAAAGTTCACGAAACTGAGAAAGTTCCCGTCTATTTATAATTTGCCGAGAGCCTTTTCTGTTTGTTTTTGTTTGGGGGCCACACCTAGCGATGCTCAGGGGTCACTCCTGGCTCTGCACTCAGGAATCACCCCTCGTGGACCCAGGGACCACAAGGCTCAAACCCAGGTGGGGAGTGTGCCCAGCAAACACCAGCCCTGCCGCACTGTTCGAGTGCTTTTTATTTAAATGAATGAATAGGTGATGCGTTTGGCACGATGCTTTGTGTAGGACTGTATAACTTTGACTTCTGTGGGTATGGTTGTGTGATTTCATCTTTACTGAGCTGATGATGTACTGCACTCGTCCATTTAAATCATCCTTGTATGGTTGCATTCAGCTCGCGGGTACTTCTTTTTTGGTAGTGTCTGTTTCAGGATTTAAAATCATCCTGAACTCAGAATGAGTTGGGAAGTACTCCCTGCACGCTGTCTCCCGGGAGTGGGAGCAGGGTAGGGGTCACTTGCTCCTCAGGTGTTCGGCACCATCATCAGTATTCCATCTGGGCCTGATGCTTTCTGCTTAGCGACATGGTTAATCATTCATTCCATCTTTAAAGGGCCATTGGCCACTTAGGTGGTCTTCCTATGTGAACTTTGGAGAATTAGGTTTCATAGGGGCTGGTCCTTTTCATTTAAGAAATAGAATATGTGGGCATGCTCATTCATAATACTCCTATTGTCCCGTACATCCTGTTAGATGTGTGTGCAGTGACTTGGGGGTCCTGCCACCGAGGTCTCGCTCACTTTGGGTGGGGCTCATCATCATCATCATCATCATCATCATCATCATCATCATCACCATCATCATCATCACCATCATCATCATCAGCATCATCATCATCATCACCATCATCATCATCATCATCATCATCATCATCACCATCATCATCACTATCATCATCATCATCATCACCATCATCATCATCATCATCATCACTATCATCATCATCATCATCACCATCATCACTATCATCCATCATCATCATCATCATCACCATCATCATCACCATCATCATCATCACCATCATCATCATTATCATCACCATCATCATCATCACTATCATCATCATCATCATCATCATCACCATCATCATCATCACTATCATCATCATCATCACCATCATCATCATCATCATCACCATCATCATCATCATCATCACTATCATCATCATCATCATCATCATCACTATCATCATCATCATCACTATCATCATCATCATCATCATCATCACCATCATCATCATCATCATCATCATCCTGTTGATCCTCGAGTTTCTCGAGCGGGCCCAGTAACGTCTCCATCCGTCCCAGCCCTGAGATTGTAGCAGCCTCTCTTTACTCGTCCTTCCCTACGGTGCCGCAAGGGAGGTTCTTTCAGGGTCAGGGTGGGGCTCAGGGGTCCGTGTTAGGCGCCAAGGACCAAATCCGTGTTGGCCCCAGGCAAGGCAAGTGCCCTCCGTCTGCCCACTCTCTCCAGCCCCGCGTCCCGCCCTGAGCTGACGATGGCTGTGATCTGCACTCTCGCCCTTTGGGGCGGGGGTGGTGGCCCGGAGTGCAGGTGAGCAAGTGCCTCAACCTCCCGCTATCTCCGGTCCCTGTGTCGTCCTCGTTAGTCTTTATTCTGTCACCGACTAAGAATTGGCGATTTTTACTGATCTTCCCAATGAACTAATTTTGTTGTTGTTGTTTTTTCTTTATTTCCTATTTTCAATTTCTCTGATTTCTGCTCTGATTTGCATTATTTCTCTCTTCTGCTTTGGAGTTAATCTCCTCGTGTTTCTTGTCTCCCGAGTTGCACACTTCCGTTATTGATTTTGCCTCTTCTCTAATTTTGCACTCAGTAGTGAAGACCCCCTCGAGGCTTTCACCCCAAACCCACAAATGTTGGTGGATTTTACCTTTATTTTCATTTCGCTTGAAATACTTTTAAATTCGGGGCTGGGGCAATAGCACAGCGGGTAGGGCGTTTGCCTTGCACGCGGCTGACCCGGGTTCGAATCCCAGCATTCCATATTGTCCCCCGAGCACCGCCAGGAGTAATTCCTGAGTGCATGAGCCAGGAGTAAGCCCTGTGCATAGCCGGGTGTGACCCAAAAACAAAACAAAACGAAAAATACTTTTAAATTCTATGGAAGTTTCTTCCTTGACTTGTTATTTAGAAAAGCATTGTTTAGTTTCCACATAGCTTGGGATTTTTAAGCTCTTGTTAATGATTTATACCTCACTGTGTTCAAGAGTAGAAACATTTTATGAGTTGTGGAAGTGTTTTAGGACCCAGCGTGTGGTTTCTTTTGGTGAATGTTTTTTATGCTTGAAGGAAAGTGTGTTTTGGTGTTGTGAGTGACGTCATCTGTCCACGCCCACTCCGTACAGTGGGTGGTGGGGGTGGTGGGTTCAGATGTCTTCCCTGACTTCCGTCCCGTGGTATCTTTCCATTTCTGAGTCTTCGATTGTGTTTGGGGCTAATCTGTTTCTTCTTGCAGTTCTGCCAGTTTCCACTCCAAAGGATCTCGACGACGTTGTGTTCCTACTGTGCTTTAAGGATCATTGTCTTGGAGCACTGACCCTCACCAATGTGGGAAACATTCTATCCTTTTGCTGTTGTTCTCCAAAGTCTACTTTGTCTGAAATTAATACACCTATTCCCACTATTTTGCTTTTTTTGTTTGTTTGTTTGTTTTTGTTTTGCTTCTTGGTTCACACCCAATGATTCACAGGTGTTACTCCTGGTTCTGAACTCAGGAATTACTCCTGGCGGTGCTCAGGGGACCATATGGGATGCTGGGAATCGAACCCTGATCGATTCTACTACTCAAGAACCACTCGTGTGGGGCTGGAGCAATAGTGCAGCGGCAAGGCAAATGTGCAAGGCAAATGCCCTACCCTCTGTACTATCACTCCAGCCCCTATTCCCACTGTTTTTACTGTGACAGTATGGCATATTCTTATTTTTAATCTATCTTTGACTTTAATTTCAATCTATTTTAATCTATCTTTTTATCTATATTTAAAGTTGGGAAAATGGCTTAGGATGCGGGGATGCAGGACTCTGTTTCTGTATCTGGAAGAGATAACAGCAAATTGATATAAATTTTCCTTTAATGTTTTATAGAGGACTAGGGCGATAGCACAGCAGGTAGGGCGTTTGCCTTGCACGTGGCCAACCCAGGTTCGATTCCTTGTCCCTCTCGGAGAGCCCGGCAAGCTATCGAGAGTATCCCGCCCGCACGGCAGAGCCTGGCAAGCTCCCCGTGGCGTATTCAATATGCCAAAAACAGTAACAACAAGTCTCACAGTGGAGACATTACTGGTGCCCGTTCGAGCAAATCGATGAGCAACAGGATGACAGTGCTACAGTTTTATAGACTTGACAAGTGAACTTACCTGGTTCTCATGTTTAGTCGGCTTCAGGTTAGTGATCATTGACAATTGATCAGTTGATATAGGCCCCCCAGATGGCTTATTCCTTCTGGTGTGAGTTTGGCAGAGTTTATGTTTCACTGGCTGAGAGACATAGGTCACTGTTTCCCAAAGTGGTGGTACTGGCCGCAGGGATGCTGGACACCTGATTGCATCTGAGTCTTGGGTGCAGTTAGGGGCACTTTCTTTTCACCGTTTTTTTTCTTTTGTTGGGGTCACTCTTGTCTGTGCTCAGGAACTAGCTGCACTCAAGAATCACTCTTGTGTGGCTGGAGCAATAGCACAGTGGGTAGGGCGTTTGCCTTGCACGCAGCTGACCCGGGTTCAATTCCCAGCATCCCATATGGTCCCCTGAGCATCGCCAGGTATGACCCAAAAAGAAGAAAATAAGAATCACTCTTGTCAGTGCTTGGGGGACCATATGTGGTGCCAGGGATAGAACCAAGATCTGCCTCACACAAGGCAAGCACCTGAACCACTGCCTGCTTAGAGAAGGGAGATTTCGAGGTAAGGGGGTATCAGTAATTCATTATATGGGAAGGCCATAGGTTAATTAAGTTTGATAAGCTTTGATCTATTTCATGTAATTTGTAGACATAGAATGTCTTTATTTAATTATTGGTTTGGGGTCCACACCCAGAAATGCTCAGGGGTCACTCCTGGTAGTTTTGGAGGGACCCTAAAGGATGCTGGGGATCAAGACCAGGGGCCCTGATACACTGTCACGCCTGCCCGTGTCTTTGCTTTTGTTTTTTGGAGGGGCTCACACACAATGCTGCTCAGGGGTTACTCCTGGCTCTGCTCTCAGGAGTCACTCCTGGCAGTGCTTGAGGGACCATCGGGGACGCCAGGGATTGAACCCAGGCAGGCTGTGTGCAAGGCAACCGCCCTTCCCGCTCTGCTGTGTCTCCCACATGCCTTTGTTTGAAAAGTAGATCTTTGTATACAATCCAGAGGGTCTTAACTGCAATCTGTCCTTTGTTTATATAAGCCCTTGAACTTCAAAGTGATTATTGATTTAATTGTATTAATACGTACTGTATTTGATGGGATAGTATGTACTGAATAGTTTTCATTTGATGTCCTTTTAGTGTTCCTATTTTTGTCTCACACACTTTTTGTATTTTGTGGTTTTAACTGAATGGTATGATTTCATTTTTTTACATGTATTGGTTGTTGTAGAGGTTTTAGTGAATATTTACATATTTCATGCTATGTCCAATACCCAAGCCTCATAAATACAAGGTGTATGTTTTGCTAAGCCACATCCCTGGTGAGGTATTTATAACCAATCCAGGTCCGTTTTCCATGAATACTATACCTCTTACTAGCTAGTCCAATACCTTAAATGTGTATATGTGTATATGAATAACACATGAATAAATATGCATAATAAAATACCTTGCCATTATTATGCAAAAAGTTTTGCCTGTGATCAATTAAGAATAAGAAATAATAGTATTAATTTTACCTTTACTTATTGACAGATCAAAAATTCTTCTTTGATATAGTTCTGGTTTCTAACCTGTACTTCTGAAGAGAATCTCTTCTTTTTCAATTTTGTTGCAAGGCTTTGTTGCACTATGTACTAATTCCCACAATTTTGTTCATGGAAGTTTTTATTTATCCTTAACTTTTCAGAGGAATTTCACAGGACACAGAATTATGAGCGAATGGATTTTATTTTTCTTGTTACTTTAAATATTTCACTACCCTGTCTTCTTGTTGGTGTAGTTTTTGAGGACAACTGAAAGGTCATTCTTTTTTTAATCCCTTTAATTTTGGGCCACACCCGAAGATGCTCCAGGCTGACCCCGGCTCTGAGTTCAGTGGTCTCCTGATGAGCTCCGGGGACCGGGATGAGTCTGCTGCACGCAGGGCAGACGCCTTGCACTACCCACAACACCACTGCGCCTTCTCCCCAGCCCCCGACACGAAATTCTTTCCTTTTGTTCCTCATTGATAGTTTTTTTTTCTAGTTTTCTTAAAGATTTTTCAAAAATCTTCCATAATGATACTCACGTGAAGTTTTTTGGCAGTTACCCTGCTTGATTTTCTCTGAATTTCTGGGGTATGTGAGTTGGTTTGGGGGAAATTCTAGGTCATGATCTCTTCATATCTGATTTTGTTCTTTCCCTTCTTTCTTTATGCCTTTGTAGTTGGTCTCATAGTTCATAGATTTTCTGTTTCATGTTTTTAGTCTCTTTTTGTCTTTGATTTTTCAGTGTTGAAAGTTTCTATTGACATATTCTTCAGCCCAGAGTGTCTTCCCCATTCTGCTGATGAGCCACCGAAGGCATTTGTTATATAATTTTTTTTTTACCTCTAGAAAAAACTTTGGAATTTTGGTCTCTTGATTATATTATCTTTCTTTTCTGGCTACCTACGCTCTCCGATAGACCTTAGCATATTAACCACGGTTTGGTTAAATTTCTGGTTTGAGAATGCCAACATTCCTGCCGTATCTCCCTCTGGTTCTGATTGTGTTCTGTCTCTTCTTTTTTTTTTTTTGTCTTTTTCGTAGGCCTTGTAAAGATTTCTTGACAGCTGTATGAGGTGCAGTGGTGAAGGAACTGGTGAGTGGCTTTGGGAGGTGGGGTGAGCGGTGGAGGAGGGAAACCCCGTAAGCCTCTAACTAGGTCTCAGTCCTTTAGTCTATTCATGCCCAGGACTATGAACTTTAAAATTGTTCCTCAATTCCACTCTCCCTCGCCTCCCGCACCCCACTGATGGGACGGTGGCCGGAGGGAAGCAGTGCGTCCCACTGATGGGACGGTGGCCGGAGGGGAGCAGTGCGTCCCACTGATGGGGCGGTGGCCGGAGGGGAGCAGTGCGCCCCACTGATGGGATGGTGGCCGGAGGGGAGCAGTGCGTCCCACTGATGGGACGGTGGCCGGAGGGGAGCAGTGCGTCCCACTGATGGGGCGGTGGCCGGAGGGGAGCAGTGCGTCCCACTGATGGGACGGTGGCCGGAGGGGAGCAGTGCGTCCCACTGATGGGATGGTGGCCAGAGGGGAGCAGTGCGCCCCACTGATGGGATGGTGGCCGGAGGGGAGCAGTGCGTCCCACTGATGGGACGGTGGCCGGAGGGGAGCAGTGCGTCCCACTGATGGGGCGGTGGCCGGAGGGGAGCAGTGCGTCCCACTGATGGGATGGTGGCCAGAGGGGAGCAGTGCGCCCCACTGATGGGATGGTGGTCGGAGGGGAGCAGTGCGTCCCACTGGTGGGGCGGTGGCCGAGGGGAGCAGTGCGCCCCACTGATGGGGCGGTGGCCGAGGGGAGCAGTGCGCCCCACTGATGGGGCGGTGGCCGAGGGGAGCAGTGCGTCCCACTGATGGGGCGGTGGCCGAGGGGAGCAGTGCGTCCCACTGATGGGGCGGTGGCCGAGGGGAGCAGTGGTTTCCTGGTTCCCTCCTTGGGATGGTAAAGGGACCTGAGGGGACTGTTTCCTTTCCCCGGGGAAGTTAAGCAGCTGGAGCGGGGCACCCCCTTCCCAGGGTGGGCCGGGTTTCGACGTGGCCCAGTGGACCCCAGCGCCACGCCGCTGCTCTGCTCTGTCTCAGGGGCTTCCTTCTCTCTCCCCACTGCAGGAAGCAAAAGAGATTTTCCTCTCCTCGTCCCCGTGAGGACCTGCAGTGCTCCTGGAGATCAAACCCGCAGAAGCCCGGGGCCTCCTCGAGGGAGGGAGGGCCCCTGGAGATCATTTTTTTAAATGTTGAGACTTTATTTTTAGCACAGTTTCAGGTTTAGCAGTTTTAGCATAATCGAGCAGGTGATGCAGAAATTTCCCATCTCCCCTCCGCAGCCCTGCGCCTGCTCCCCCGCGTCACCCAGCGAGTGGGTGCTTGCTCTGAGCCCCCGGCCCCCCCTCATCACCCAGCGGGCGGGTGCTTGCTCTGAGCCCCCGCTCCCCCCCATCACCCAGCGGGCGGGTGCTTGCTCTGAGCCCCCGGCCCCCCCTCATCACCCAGCGGGCGGGTGCTTGCTCTGAGCCCCTGGCCCCCCCATCACCCAGCGGGCGGGTGCTTGCTCTGAGCCCCGCCCCCCCATCACCCAGCGGGCGGGTGCTTGCTCTGAGCCCCGGCCCCCCATCACCCAGCGGGCGGGTGCTTGCTCTGAGCCCCGCCCCCCCTCATCACCCAGCGGGCGGGTGCTTGCTCTGAGCCCCCGCCCCCCCCCCATCACCCAGCGGGCGGGTGCTTGCTGTAGACGAGGAGCTTGTCGTCGGCCCAAGGAAGGTCCCCCTTCAGAGCCCATCATTTACATTCGATGTTGGATTCTTCTGATTCCTGGAATTTTTAAATAAAAAAAGATTTTTTCAATTTTAATGTAGACAAAAGCTACCAATGTTGATGACAATTCTAGAGTTGAAACTGATCAGATAACAAAGCTCCAATATTAAAATCGGTAAGTATAACAAATCAATTTTTATGTGAAAGTTGTTGCATCGTCACGTGTTAAGTTCTTGTCTAAGAACTGGTTGAGCTGCTGCTAGTGGAGCCTCGTGCTGCTGCCTCTGTTTAGCTTCTCTACAGCCGCCCCGTCTAAGAGTGCTCCCCTGGGGGTCAGCACTGCAGGACCAGGAGGTGTCCGGGGCCACGCGGCCCGGAGGCTTCAGGATCTGTGGTTTGGGCCCTTGGTGAAGGTGGGCGTGGGCTGTGGGTTCGGCTTCCGTGGGGCGGGTGCTCGGCCCGCCTGCCTTCTGCGGGCGCCCAGAGTTTCCAGAGCAGGGACCGTGGTGTCCATGCACGGTGGCTGCCTGGCTGGCCCCTGCCGAGATTAGGGTGGGGGGTCCGTCAGCCCGGCCACCGCCGTCTGGTCCCCAAAGGCTTGGGCTGGACCTCCAGCAGCTCCTCGGTTCCAGGTCAGGGTCCCGGGAGGCCTTCTGAGTGGGCGTTTGTCCTGTGACGTCGTGAGTCTCTGTGTCGGCCCGGGGTCTCCACACTGGAGACGTCAGTTTGCCCTGCGACCTCCTTGCTCCGCTCCCATGCTGCTGGGTTTTCTTGCCGGGCTTTCCTCGGTGGGAAGGGCGCCTGATGTGGCCCTCGAGGCCCCAGAGTGCCCCCTGCCCCCTGCAGGCTGACTGCTTTGGGGCTGCATTTCCCTGGTGACAGATGGCATCCAGCACAGCCCGTGTTCTTTCGTGTAGCGGTTACATGCGTTTCTACTGAGGTGGGCTTCACTGAGGACGAGCAGGTGGATTCTTTCAACAGCGGGATTAGCCCCCGTTAATTTTGAAGGCCGGCGACCACGAGGGGCTTTTGTGAGACGCCTTTCTCTCTGGTTTTGATCAGGTTTCCAGGTTGGGCCTATCCTCACATACCATGTGGCGGAAGAAAGGAACAACGCCCAGCTCCTCGCTCGCCGTAATTAATACTCATCTCGGCCAGGCGAGTGGTGATGCCCTGCCATCGGGTCTGGACGCGAGAGGGAGGAGTTTGATATTGGGAGGGTGGGAGGGTATCTACCATCTGTTGTGTGGGCCTTCCCAGCTGCCATTCCTTTGGGACTATGTCCCCATGAGCTCCTGTCCCTCCGAGGAAGCTCAGTCACCCTCTGCTTACCTCCCTACAGCCCCACAGATGAGCCCAGAGCACAGCCCCGGGCACGGCCAATTGCAGAGTCTCAAGCCCGTCTCCGTGGGGCGGGGGAGGGACCTCCCGGCAGCACGCAGAAGACAGAACCGTTCTCGGACCAGAGGTCCAGCCCAGGGTGAGGATGTGAGGCTGGGCCCAGAGGAGAAGGAGCCTCCCACTGGTTCTGAACCCCGCAGTGTATGTCCAACCCGGAAAGAAAGTAAGTTCCGCCAGGTTCTCCTGCCGTCTCTCTTCCACATTTCCATGTACAACTTCTTCAGAGTTCACGTGACCTTTGGGAGAAGTTGGGTCTCCAGGCAAGGGATAAGAGCCAGATGACCAATCTGGCATGATCTGGGCATAGCACAATGATTTCTCAGTGAGCGCACACACCTCTCACACTCAACGCTGCCTTTATGGTGATCTACATTTTTTTGTGGTGAAGATGTTGTTAGGAAGGATGACGCTGAAACATGACCCCAGGGAGTGACTTATTTCCATTCCTTTACCGACCGTAGGAATATTCCATAGTCTACTTCTTTGATTGACCACTAGCTGCTGAAAATACAGATCCCGTCACTTCTGTCGAAACTGGATCAAATGCAATATGACCTTCACTTGTAACACTTGTATCACTTGTCATCCTGTTGATCTTCGATTTGCTCCAGCGGGTGCCAGTAATGTCTCCATTCGTCCCTGTCACGTGCAAGTGTAGCCCAATGATATCTGCTTGCTCCAGGAACAGGAAGAGCCTCAAATTGTTTATTCAGGGTTTTGACAAAGAAGTCTGACCATCTCGTTGGTGGGCAGCCACGGTAGCAGCTCTAGTCCAGCGGTCATCTCTGAATTGCATTACATGTCCGGCTTATCTGATTTTTGATGTCTTGGCAAACAAAACAGCATCCCTGATTCTTGACTGCTGACGGAGGTCGGAACTCCGGATTCCTTCTCTCACTTGAGTGAAACGTGATACTCCAAGCATAGCTCTTTCAATTCTTCTTTGGGATACCTGAATAGTGTTCTCATCCTGTTTTCCTAGGGCCCAGGTCTCTGAGGCATATGTTAGTGCAGGAGAATGATGGAGTTGAAAAGATGTGCCCGGAGCTGGAGGTCCTTCGTCCTCGTAACCACTTCTTTGATGCTCTTAAAGGTGTTCCATGCCACTCTCTTCCTCCTGCGCAGTTCTGGCACCAAGTCGTTCCTCATGTTGAGTTCTCAATCCAGGTACACATAGATGCTGCATTCAGAGATGTTCATTCCATTGAGAGCAAATGGACCGTCAAGGACTAGTTCGTTTTTCATGAACATTGTTTTGCTGAGATTCAGCTGCAGTCTGACCTTTCCACACTTGTGCTTGAAGTTGGCCAGCGTTTGTGCCGCTTGGCTAATGTTTGGTGTTATGAGAACGATGTCATCAGTGAAGTGGAGGTGGTGTAGTTGCTGACCTTCTATCTTCACTCCCATTCCTTCCCATTCCAGTCGTCGCATGACGTTCTCGAGGGTGGCACTGATGAGTTTCGGTGAAATGGTATCACCCTGCTGAACCCCTCTCTTTATGTCAATGATCACTTCCTTGTAGAATGGTGAGATCCTAGTGGTGAATCCATAATACAGCTCACAGAGGATCTTGATGTACTGAGTTTGAACGCCCTGTTTGGCCAGGGCTTCGATGACCATTTCAGTCTCAACAGAATCAAAGGCCTTCTTTAAATCGATGAACGTTAGACAGAGCGGCATCTTGAACACTCTCGAAACTTCAATGAGCTTGGTCACTGTGTGGATATGGTCGATCATGCTGAATCCTTTTCGGATCCCGGTTTGTTCGCCTGGTTGTCCTTCATCTAGTGTTCTGCCTATTCTATTTAGAATGACTCGAGTGAACAACTTGTAGACAATGGATAGCAGGCAGATTGGGCAATAGTTGCCGATGTCGTGGATGTCTCCCTTCTTGTACAATAGAATGGTCCTGCTGGTTTTCCACTGGGATGGAACCTTGCATTCAGACAGGTAGTGTGTGAAGAGCAAAGCCAGCGTATTGATGAGTACTGGCGGCAGATTCCTTAGGTGTTCGGGTTTGACCTTGTCTGGACCGGGTTCTGTATGTGTCTTTACCAATGAAATGTCGTGTCGGATTTCAGAAGGGAGGACGTTGGGAACGACATATCCATCCTACAGAATTTGACATGTGGGCAGGTGGACGTGGCTGTCAAAGAGATCTGAGTAGAAGTCATGAATAATCCTCTCCATTGCCTTTCTGGAAGATGTGATAGATCCATCAGGATGTCGGAGGGCAGTCATCTTGGTCTTGTAGTTGGCGAAGGACAGGTGAGTGTTAGGAATACTTTTCCCAGCTTCTGCCATACCGGCCAACACTGCTGCTCTTCTCTCTTTGAGGTCTTCCTTTATCACATCTCTGCACAGCTTTGTGAGCTCGGAGGTTAGCTTGTGGTTGCCTGAGGCTCGTGCCAAACCATGTTGGCGAATGAGCTTGAGAGTTTCTGAGGACAGATGTCTGTTTGTGGCTTTCTCACTCTCGGCATTTTTCGCACAGTCATGGAGGTGCTGAACCAGTCGATCGTATTCCTCATCGATGTTGTCAGTGATGGCATCTTCCCACGTTGCCGCAATAGTGTCAAAGAGCTCCCAGTTGGTGGTCATTCTGGGAGTTCTCTTCTTAGACTTTGCAGATCTTTCTCCCCACTCTGTGAAGTAGAATTTTGCACGAAGGAGATGGTGGTCCGATCCTATTTGGAATTTTGGGGCAACAGCGACATTGTTCAGGCAAACCCTTTGATTGAATATGATGTCAACACATATGACCTTCAGACCCACTTAAATAAGTCTGTTTTACACTATGGTGAAAACAAAACAAAAGCCACACAATGGTGAAGCCCCAGGAGAAACCAGTGATTTGCAAACAGCAGGTACTGGTGGAGGGAGATAGTAGTCAGGGCACCTGCCTGCCATGCCCCTAGCCGGGGCTCAATTTCCCCACATCAGGAGACTCCCTGGGCATCACTGGGTGTAGCTTTAAAGTGCCTGGGGAATCCTTGGCTCCGAAGGACCCGAAGGACCCGAACAGCGCTGCATCCTTGTTCAGCATCCAGTGCCGGACCAGTGGCTGCTTGGCCAAGAATCACTGGTGGGTCCTGAGCACCCCTTGGAAGCCCCACCCCTGCCCTGCCCAGATACCGGGTACCAGACAGACAAGCGACATGTGAAGAACGGGGCACTCCTTTTCGTTTCCTTGGTGACAGATACAGGCTGTGGGAGTGAATCACAGTCTGAGGCTCTCTCAGGAAGCCGGCTTGCTAATGAGCAGCTAACAAGGGGCTGACATGTCCAGAGAGGAGCACTTACGCTTCTCAGGGCGTGCCTTCATCTTAGCTGGTGAAGAACCTAGAGAGAAAGTTTTGTGATACTGCCTTAAAAAATGGATTAGCAGCCCAGTAATCTTAAATGAGTGTTCTTCGGGGCACGGAGATACCCCAAAGGACTAGAGTACAATGCTTTGGATGAACAAGGCTGGGTTTCACCCCCTGACACCACAAGGTCCCCCAACATTTGAGAACTGCCAGGCATGACCCAGAAAGGAAGGAAGGGAGGGAGGAGTTGGGGGAGGAGGGAGAGGGAGGGAGGAGAGAGAAATGATAGAAATGATCTTCTTATGATTTTAGTTCCTTGATCTTGAACAGATCAGTCTTTTTTCTTTGTATTTTTCTCTTTGTCATTGTCTTCTAAATGCCACTTGTACTCAGATGTAGAACTGAGTGCGTGATAATTATTCAGGTAAAATGTTTAAAATATGGATTCTAGGACTCACTTCTGAATGGCCTCATTTGGTAGGTCTGGTTAGTGCTAGGGATTCCCTTTGATGCCAGGAGGATTTGTTACACAGCCGGGCTTGGAACACTTCCTCACCCCAGGGGTCTAGGCCAGTCCAGAGAGTTAACCGTCTTCTCTCTCGCCTCCACTGAACCGGACTGGATGAGGCTGCTGCGAGCCCCCTGTTGGGATGACTTTGAGAGCGACGGCCTATGTTCTGTGATCCGTTAGCGATGGCTGTGACGGGCCAGATGGAGGGGGAGAAGCCCGGTGCCAAATAGCGGCCAACTGTGATCTACATTGTGACAGTTGGTAGGTGGGTGAGGAGGGAAAAAAAGGAAATTTGAGAATATCAGTTATATTTTGATTATAATTCTCCCGAGACTATGTTAAATATTTTATTCAGCTATATGTAACCCCACAGCTACATTGGAGCCCTAACTGCGGTTCTCGGGAAAGTCCTAGAGATGGACATGCTGGGATAAACGGGGAAGGAGCCAACGGCCCTCGCAGGTGTCCCTGCTCCGGGGGGCGGGGGGGGCTGTGCCAGGCGTCCGGGGGCCCGGGAAGAGCAGCTGCCATAGCCCCATGTTCTCTCTGTTGCAAGAAAAATGTGACACTGTATTTTAGAAATTGGTAAAAATATTTTTAGTATTCCAGAACTTTCAGGGCAAAAGCCAATATACTTGATAGCTGTAAATTGCATGCTTGTTTTTCAGAACTGTTATTAGATTTGACTATTGCATATGTACGTTCTATTTGGAGGAACTTTTCAAGGTGGCCCAGTAAAGAGACATACCGATCGGTGCGGGGTCTGCCCTGATTTATAGTTCATGGAAATGGGTGCAGAGAAGGGCTGGGCCCTCCTGTGGGGTCTCGCCCCCGACAGTGCTGCTCTCAGGGCGAGCCCACGCCGAGGGTCCCCGGGGGCCACGAGAGCTGTGCGCTCTGCTCCTCGCGGTTCCTGAGTCCCTTTGACCACGGGGACTGTCACAGGGAACTGAGAAGAGTGAAGAGTTCTCAGGAACCGCCTTCCACCCTGTGGTGTTTCTGTTCCTTCTGCTGACCCAGAGTCGGGAGGAAAGTTGCCTCAGGTTCCAGACTGCCCGCACCGCCCTCCAGGGTCACCGCCCGAGTTCGGAAGTGTGGACAAAGACGGGTAGCAAATGCGGAGAGAGAAATGTGGTGATTGATTGATGCTCGCTACTATCAGGCTCAACACTGGGAAGCACATTACTAGCATATTTTTCATCTTTGATTCTAATCATATCAGTTACGAGGCGGGTGGGGGGAGATTTTTCTGGCATGAAAAATTTTCATTATCAACACAAAGGCAGGAAAAAGAAAGAATCTGACAAGATGGAGGGCAGGAAGTATCTAGGTAGTGTTTCCACAAAACCCACCGAGGGTTCATAGATCTGCTTAGTACCAGAATAATTGGGAGGAAATGGTCACAGAAACAACTGTTAAATGCATTAAAAAGTAATTGACTTTGAATATATGTGCATTATTTGTCTCTGTTAATAATAATGTTCTGTATCTCAGAATTTATAAGCTATTACTTCTTAGGAAATCAAGCTGGAAAAATACTGTGTTACTTAGCTCTTCATCCGTCAGAGCTGGAAATTGGTAATTACTTTGGTTCATGCTGAAGGCCTGGCATTTTGCTCCAGTTTTACCATTGAATAACCGAGCTTCAGTTTTTCCAAGATAATTATATTTATTGTACCAGCTAACTGGAAAAGTGCTGAATAATTGCCACTGCTTCAGAAGTTAGCTTGTGTGGTGACCTGCTTTTGCTCGCAGTAGCCGGGAGGCTTCGGCGGCCCAGAGGCAGACCTGCCACTCGGGAGAGGGACTTGCCACTGGGACGGAAACGCGACTTCTCCAGAGAAAAGGCCAAGAGGTGATCTGACCCTGTCTTACAGCTCTCCAGACCCAGAGTGGGGGTGAGAGGGGTGGCGGGAAAATCTCAGGGAAGCGGGCTCCTGACAGCATCTGCTCAGCATCTGCTCTCTGCTTGCTATGCCTGGGACTGTCCAGGGAGGGTTCCCCGGCTGGTGGCCCCAGCCCGCCGGAGTGCCCAGGGGAACGTAGCAGCCCTGGCCCCATCCTGTCCCCGCCCAGGGGGCATGACGCCACCAGCAGGACCCATGGATCGGGCGGGGCAGCAGCCTGATGGTGCTTCCCGGTACCCCGAAATCACAGATTCCAACAACGCAGGACCAAGTTTCCCAAGAAAATAAATGGCCGAAACTTAGGTATGTGGGAGCCACCCCACAAACCACTGTCTCAGCTGCCGGCCCTGCCCCAGAGACCCACAGGTAGGTCTCGGGAAAGATCCAAAGCCGCAGCTAACCTTGGACCTGCGCATGGCTGAACAGACCGGGTCGGCCGGAGCCCGGGTGAGCCAGCCTGATGCCGCCCAAGCAGAGCCCACGGCAGCCACTCGCTCCACAATCCAGTCTCTGCCATGCTCCCGGCCGGACTCCACTGTCTCAGGACGGACCCTAACAAGGAATAATCTGCCTGAGACTGGGGTATGCAGGTCTTCTGACTGAAATCTCCAGGCTCTCGGGGTCCGAATGGGCCACCTCCCCCCAGCCCCTGTAGTTCCCGAACTCCCAGCAGTCACATCCACACTCCAAAGCCACCACACAGTTAAAAAAAGCTACTTCAGGTGTGAACACCCTAAGCAAAAATGATTACCTCTTAGTGCTTGTATCGCAAACCATAATGCACAAAAGGGGAGTGAGTGAGAAAGAGAGGGAGAGAGAGAGAGAAAGAGAGAGAGAGAGAAGAAAGAAGAAAGGTGCCTGCCATAGAGGCCTGAGGGTGGTGCTGGTGGGAGGAAGGGGTTGTGAGGGAACCTGGGGACACTGGTGCTGGGAAATGTACCCTGGTGGGGGGATGGGTGTTCGAACACTGTATGACTGAAACCTAATCATGAATAGCTTTGTGATGGTCTATCTTACAGTAATTCAATTTTTTTTAAAAAAATAGAAAAATTGGGAAATACTTAGTTCATTTTGGGACTTCTGTTGTCTAAATAAAAATATATATACTACAAAGAAATAAAAGACTTAGTATATGAAAATTGGAAAAATAATAGTTCCCTGCCAAAACTAGCCAATGAAAGAAACAAACGACAGAGTGAGAAAACATCTATAACATCTATGGAAAATATGACAAACTCACGTTGAGTAACATGAAGTATAGGTCCCTAGAACTACTGTCACTGTATCACTGTCATCCCATTGATTGTTGATTTTCTCGAATGGGCCCAGTAACGCCTCCATTTGTCCTAGTCCTGAGATTTTAGAAGCCTCTCCTTACTCATCCTTCCCAATGGTGTTGAATTGGAGGCTCTCTCGGGGTCAGGGGAATGAGACCCAGCATTGTTACTGGTTTTGGCATGTGAATACGCCACGGGGAGCTTGCCAGGCTCTCCCGTGCAGACGGGAAATTCTCCGTAGCTTGCCAGATTCTCCCAGAGGGAGAACTAGGCTAATTTTCTGGTAAGGAATGTAAATTATTTTTTTCTGCTTCTTGCCTTCAATCAGGTGACCAGGCTATCTGGGGGTCACCAGGCCCAGGATAAATGGAGAGTGAGGGACCGAACAGGTGGCATCTGCAGCAGAGATCTTTATGTTTTGATGCAAAGAACAAAATCCACAAAGATTCCATGCACACAACCTCCAGAACGACGCCTCAGCATCCTCTTATCTCACCGGTTAGGCCCAAGGGTCAGCATTAGACTCCAAACACAGGCCCGGGGGAGCTGTGAGCAGAGAGAGGACAAACCCCCAGCCCTGGCCTGGGAAGCCCCTGCCTGGGACCGGGAATGTCCTGATGGCGGCACCTTCCCACATCAGGTCGCAGCCCCTCGTGGGGGAGACACTGCCAGACGCTCCACCCTCTCCTGGGGACTCAGCAGGCTGGGGTTCTGGCTGCCTGTCAGGGGCAGGAGACCCTCCCCAAGGAGACCCTCCCCACCCAGCCTGAAGGAAGCAGCCATAGAACTCTGTGCACAGTTCTCTCAAATAAGTACTGGAAATAAGACGAAACATTTCGCTTCGTAGAAATGAACTGGAAGTTGACTCCAGGTGTTACTTTGGATGTCGGGAATCGAGGCCCCAGCTGGTGGAAAGCGGCTGTGCAACGGGCTGTCACGGGCATGGCGGGCTCCAGGCCCTCTGGACCCCACACTCAAAATCCCCCAAGAGTCGATATGGTTCTACTTTCTCTTTTCTGAGGGTTAACAAGTTTATTGGGAAATAAAGCGAGGCACGCAGGGGTAAGTGTGCTCAAGAGAGGAGGACGCGGACTTCTCCGAGGGGAGAGAGGGTGCTCATGCCGGCCTTAGGCAGGAGGGCGTGCGCCCCCTCCCCCGAGGGGAGATGTCCCCCTCACGCCTGGACAGAGCAGCAGCGCACCAAGTTTGGAATTATTTTTCAGTGAGTTATTTCCACTGTAGAAATCTTCCTGTGGAAATTGTCCTGGATACAAATTGTCACAATCATGCTGTTAATGAGTTAAAAATGGAAATAATCCAAATATTCATTTTAGGAGGATGTTTATATAATGTAGTGAATCACTGTCTATTCCCCAAACCAGTCAGGCCGCTGGGGAGTTCAGAGACGCTCATTCTTGGCCCCAGCCAGCAGTGCTGTTCCAGAAACTCCCGGGGAAGGTCCAGCTTTCACAAAGCCTTGGAGGTAGCTCTGATTCACACGAAGACTCGAGAGTCACTAGTGACGCACAGTCTGGGCTCATGCCTGTGGTGCTGAGGGGCCACTCCTGGTGGTGCTCAGCCGACGGGGTGGGTGCCGGGGACCACCCCTGGCCTGACCTCCTGCCTGCCCCGCGCCGTGTCTGCTGTGCCTTACCCCCGCCCCAAGAGCCACTGCCTGGTGGGACTGTTCCCAGATACCCAAGGCCTTGTAAGAATGCTTCATGTAACACAGATGCTGTTTGTGATCTAAAATCAGTGAGGAAAGAGAAATAAGATGGATCCATGTTTACTACGCTCCTGGGAACTACGGCTTCCACTCTGCACACACAGACCCGAAAATACTAGCGGAGAAAAGTGCTATCCTCCGGGTGGCGTGAGCCGAGGTTCCCGAGGAGACTGAGCAAGGAAGACTGAGGCCCTGGGCCTTGCTTAGGGGACAGGGCGGTGGGCTGTGAGGAGCGTGCCGACACTGTAGGCGCATTTGGACACTTGGATGGTGCTGAGATGTAGCACCTGGACACGAACACCTACGTCAACAGCTGACCTGCGTTATGGCCGTTATCCGAATGCTATTCTCAATGTATCAGAAGAGGTGACTTTTGAATTACTTTCTTCCCACCCTTATGTATTTTTCTAAATTCTCTTCTGTGACAATATAATTCTTTATTGTCAATAAAAGATTTTGGCCATAGACATTCATATATATGTATATATATATATATATATATATATATATATATATATATATATATGCACTAAAGCACTGCACTGTCATCCCATTGCTCATCAATTTGCTCGAGCGGACACCAGTAATGTCTCCATTGTAAGACTTGTTGTTACTGTTTCTGGCATGTTGAATACGCCCTGGGGAGCTTGCCAGGCTCTGCCGTGTGGGTGGGATGCTCTCGGTAACTTTCCAGGCCCTCTGAGAGGGATGGAAGAATCGAACCTGGGTCAGCCTCATTCAAGGCAAATGCCCTACCCACTATATTTATTCATATACATATCATCTCGAAGTCCCATGCTTCCTGTAATCTTAAGCGTTTGAGCTTTCTTGAGATAATGAAAGCGAGGTCCCCTCTTTAAGTAGCAGACAGTGTTTTGTCATGCAGGAAGCAATAAGATGTGCTGGGTTGGCTCCATGGCTTGGAAACCGGCCTCACATGCTGGGGGAGAAGGCAGCTCAGGTAGAAAAGGGAACACCCAATAAAATGTGGTTGGAGATCCCGTGCGGGAAAGGGAGATGCTTGCTGAAAGTAGACTAGAGACTGAACACAATGGCCACTTAATACCCCTATTGCAAACCAAAACACCCAATTGGAGAGAGAGAACAAAAGGGAATGCCCTGCCACAGAGGTGGGGTGGGGTGGGAGGAGATGTGATTGGGGGGTGGGAGGGATACTGGGTTTATTGGCAGTGGAGAATGGGCACTGGTGGAGGGATGGGTTCTCTAACATTGCATGAGGGAAACACAAGCATGAAAATGTGTAAATCTGTAACTGTACCCTCACTGTGACTCACTAATTAAAAAATATTAATTAATTAATTAATTAAAAGATATGCATTGGCCTGGGCACAGCCGGGGCGGCCCCAGCAGAGGGGTCAGTCTTTGAACAAGGACCCCATCCTCCTCCCACACGCTCTGTTTAAGCCGATGGCGACTCCCAGGATTCTGTCCGTCAAAGTTCACGTCTTGGTGGACTTTCTTTCACCATCAATCCCCATAATCTTACTGCAGAGTGTAGATGTTCAGGGTATAGAAATTCAGGAAGATTTTGCATTAGACATTACAAGTAACAAAATTCACGTATCTAAAATAACTCAAATGGTGGAGTCAAGCCAACAATATAATGAAACACCAGTTACTAATTCTGTGTTAAAAATAACCTGTCCTGTGTTATCTAAAAAAAAAAGCCATCAGAATTAATTTCTTCTCCAGTGACCTTAGTGCACAACCATCTTGATACCTGGAGCTTCCGCTGCTTTCCTCGTGATTGGACAGCCTGGTGGCGCCAACACTGGACGCCAACACTGGACGCCAACACTGGACACTAACACTGGACGCCAACACTGGACGCCAACACTGGACGCCAACACTGATCACTAACATTGGACAGCCCCGTGACGCTAACAAACGCTAGCAGGTTTACAATGGTCTTAAAAGCCCTCGAGAGTCAGAAGCATTTGAAATGTCCTAGAAGATAAACATTGTAGTGTGTGTTTCCTTAGTCTAAGCTACCGAGATCCGGTAACTTCACTTTTCTTGCTGGTGCACTTTAATATAGACAGAGAGGAAGGGTGGGTGTCATCCCTAAGGCTCCCCTGGCGGCTACTCAGGGGCTGACTCAGAAAGGTCACCACGCAGATTGTGTATGATGGTCTACTTTTATTTACAAAATTTCACTGTATCACTGTATCACTGTCATCCCATTGATCATTGATTTGCTTGAGTGGGCGCCAGTAACGTCTCCATTCCTTCCAGCCCTAAGATGTTAGCAGCCTCTCCTTACTCGTCTTTCCCAACAGTTGGAGGCTCTTTCAGGGTCAGGGGAATGAGACCTGCTATTGTACTGTTCTTGGCATACCAAATACACCACGGGGGAGCTTGCCAGGCTCTTCCGTGTGGGCGGGATACTCTCGGTAGTTTGCCGGGCTCTCCGAGAGGGATGGAGAATGTGTATCAGAGAATACAAGCAAGCGTGTTGAAACCAAACACATGTGTGCTGCTGCAGGCACATCAGTGGGCTAGACTATAAGAGGTCACGTGCTTCATGCTTCGAGGCCACACGCTTCTGGCTTGTTGGCCATTGTCTCTGGATGTTGGCCATTGATGGTATTATAGGTCACCGGGGGCAGTTTGTGGGTGTGACTGTCCAGTTACTGGAAAAGAGGGATCTGGGTGGAGGAGGCCCAGTCCGGATCTGAGCAGGCTTGGAGATCTTGGCTCCGGGTCCCGCCCACCTGGGTTCCTCTGCTGGTTCCTTCATGCGTGAGGCTCGTCCAAGCGTGTGGAGGGGGCCCTTGAGCGTGGCTGTGGCTGGGTTCCAGAGGTCTTTGACTGCAGGGGCTCTGCTTGGGGCGGGGAGGGAAACTCGACTTACAAAACTTAATTGGTGAAATTCTTTGGGCCAGAAATATTGTCCCACTCACTAGGTACAAAAATTGCTCGGATTTTGAGGAATGTTCAAGAATCATGAGACAGATGATAAAGGACCAGAGACATAATGCAGTGGGTTAGTCTCTTGCCTTGGACATGGCTGACCCGGGTTCGATTCGTGGCACTGCCCTGAGTAATCCCTGGGTGCAGAGCCAGGAGTAAGTTCTGAGCATCACTGGGTATGGCCCTTGAAACACACACACAAACAGACAAAAAATATAAAGGAACATGACATGTTAAAAGAAATATAAGAGGTAGGAACAGCTCCTTAATTCCTGTTTTCCTAAACGTATGTAGCTACCTCGAAATACCTGTAGGGTTAAGAAGCAGGTATCTATCGGAAGAGGCGGCTTTGAATCGCCTTTCTGCACCCCTGCACATTGGCCAGCGTCCAGGCACGCACACCAGCCCGTCCACCTCTCCCCACCCACAACACCCACCAGCTGCCACTCTTCAGACCCCAGGGGCCACCCCGGGCAGGTCGGTGCTGGCACCCAGACGTGGTGGCCATGCCTTCAGATCCCCCTGCCAGGCGCATGTTTGTGACTTTACAATAACACGCCCTGGTTTGTGTCACTCAGATGTCCTTAGAATATTCAGGCGCGTGGTTTCAACAGAGAAACCACACGCGTGAATATTCTAAGTGATATTCTAAGTGCACATCTACGTGATGTGCACGGAAATGGTGTCGTGTAAATCCTTAGGGGAAGGTGATTTTACTCCTCCCCCTGAGAAAACTAGAGCAAAGGTAAATAAAACACGGATTAGGATGATAAGACCCATTCCAGAATCAGACATTTGAAACACCTGTGTTTTGTCCACAGTGGTTTGGCAGCTGACCCGGAAGAACAGAGGAAGTCAAGCCATGCGGGCCTCCAGAAGGCTCCAGAACACGAGCCCGAGGACCAGGTGGCTCTGTAGCGTTGGTAAACAATAGGCTTACGTAATCCTCCACCGTGCTGCCAGAAGGGCTTTGAGTCAGAGGACAATGCCCAGTTGTACCTGCTGTGCAGGCGCGCTCTCCGCAGGCTGTGGTGACCAGGGAGCCGGGAAGGGGGGACAGTTATCCGTCCCGCTGGACGCAGGTCCTGGTATGAGGGGGTCACTCTCCCCAGGGTCGCAGGATGAGAGTTTTCCTTCTTTGATCTTTAAAGAATTGGAAATAGACCCACGGGTTGACACGCCACCAAATCCCTCTTTTCTGACCCCGAAGTAAGGTTCTGGCCTCCCCCTGCCGTCAAGGAGGTTGCCAACACGTGTGTCCTGGAAGGCGGGAGTGTGGGTATGTGCCCGCGCAGGTGGGGGGCCCGACAGGGCAGACGGCGAGGAGGGAGGGACAGCAGCGGGACGCGCTGGTCTCGGGAACTCGGGGGAAGCTCAGCACAGGCCTGGCTGCTCGGATTTTCAGGAAAAGGAAAATGGAGCTTTAGAGACTCTTAAGACTACACAGATATGTCAGAGGGCAGGGAGAGATCTGCGTGTGCGCGCGCGTGTGTGCGCGTGTGTGCGCATGTGTGTGTCCCAGAGATCTGTGTGTGCATGTTTGTGTGTGTGTGTGCATGTGTGTGCATGTGTGTGTCCCGGAGATCTGTGTGTGCATGTTTGTGCGCGTGTGTGTGCATGTGTGTGTGTGTGTCCCGGAGATCTGTGTGTGCATGTTTGTGTGCGTGTGTGTGCATGTGTGTGCATGTGTGTGTCCCGGAGATCTGTGTGTGCGTGTGTGTGTGCGTGTGTGTCCCAGAGATCTGTGTGTGTGCATGTATGCAATGCATGTATGTGTGCATGTGTGTGTGCATGTGTGTGTGCGTGTATGTGCGCGTGTGTGCGCGTGTGGGTGTGTGCACGTGCACAGCGTGTCCCGGAGCTGGGGGCCCAAGCCCCCTCCTGCCCCCGCCCTCTTCTCTTCGCGCTGCTGGAACGCCCTCAGAAGCGAGCTGACCCCCACTCGGCCTTCCCACTTTACTATTAAGTCCGTTTCCCTCCTTACTTGAATATAAATCACTGATTATTTTTCCACATTAGCAACCAAGTCTGAATGTTCCCTCCTTTGGTTTTGTTTTGGGGCCACACGCAGCAGTGCTCCCGGGTTACTCCTGGCTCTGTGCTCAGGAACCACTCCTGGTGGGATGGGGGCCCCGTGGGGTGCTGGGGCCCAGCCTGGTGTGGGTGCTGGGGCACTCTGCCCTGGAGCACTGTGCGGGGCCTGAGCGAGGCTCCCGTGGGGCCAGCAGCTCGCCTGCTCCAGGGGTCCCGGGCCCCATGGAGACGCTGAACATACGTGTAAAGAAACAGCATGACCTTCCACATACTCCACGGCCAGAGGAACATTTGTCACTCAACACAGTCGTTGCGTGTGCTGTGCGCTGTGCACGCACTTCACGCTGTCTGCGTGGTCTGGGCCAGGGCAGGAAGGACGTCTGTGCACACGGCACACCGCACACTCGCGGCCCAGGGGCCCGGGACCCGCGTGACAGCACGGCCCCAGGCTGGGGCTCGCGTGAGCTCCAGAGACACGCGGGGGCCGCCCGTGGACACCAGCACTCCCGGTGCCGCCTCGAAGCTTCCACGTCCCACTCCAGCCCCCAGAGACAGTGCTCAGGAGGCTGCCTGGGAGACAATGCTCAGGAGACTGCCTGGGAGACAGTGCTCGGGAGACTCCCCAGGAGACAGTGCTTGGGAGACTCCCCAGGAGACAGTGCTCAGGAGGCTGCCCAGGAGACAGTGCCCGGGAGACTCCCCGGGAGACAGTGCTCAGGAGACTCCCTGGGAGACAGTGCTCAGGAGACTCCTGGGAGACAGTGCTCGGGAGGCTGCCCAAGAGACAGTGCTCAGGAGGCTGTCCAGGTGCTTCTCTCATGCGCCTCCTTAGCTCCCAAGGAAGGTGTTTCAACCTGTCAAATTTTCAGGCTGGAGTGATACCACAGCAGGGAGGGCATTTGCCTTGCACGAGGCCGACCCAGGTTCGATTCCCAGCATCCCATATGGTCCCCTGAGCACCGCCAGGAGTGATTCCTGAGTGCAGAGCCAGGAGTGACCCCTGAGCATCACCGGGTGTGACCCAAAAAGCAAAAAAAAAAAAGAAATGTCAAGTTTTCTCCTGAGTTTCTCAGTGTCTGCTCTATATATCCAGAGCCTTGTAAATAGGTGAGTGCGTAGCTGGGTGGGGTTGGAAAAAAAAAAAAAAACAAACACCGACAACAGTGAAACTCCACAAAACCAAAGCTAAACAGGAAAAGGAAGTTTGTTGACTTACATAAAACAGAGTCCTGCCGTCTTGGTTGCGATCATACAGGAATCGTAGAGAATTGCAGTGGAACTCGGGGGAGCTGCAGTTTGATACACTGAATCCTCCTGTCTGTGAACACGGAATACTCTTCCACATAGAGTTTCCCACCAGGATGATGTCATTTTTCTTATACTTTATACATAGTTTTTTTTTCTTTTTGGGTCACACCCGATGATGCACAGGGGTTACTCCTGGCTCTGCACTCAGGAATTACCCCTGGCGGTGCTCAGGGGACCATATGGGATGCTGGGAATTGAATTCGGGTCGGCCGCGTGCAAGGCAAATGCCCTCCCCGCTGTGCTATCGCTCCAGCCCCATACTTTATACACATAGTTTTGATAAAATAATTTTATTTACAAAAATGTAAGAAGAGTCAGAAAAAGTACAACGTGTGCCTATTATGTACATATTTTGTTGGATTTATTTCCCTCTTTTCTAGTGCTAATTTAAGTGATAATCTGTTTTTACTTTTATTTATTTTTTATTTCATTTTTAGGTCACACCCAGTGGTGCTCAGGGCTTAATCCTGGCTCTGTGCTCAGGGGTCACGCCAGGTGGGTTTGGGGGATCAAGCCTGTGTGCAGGGCGGGTGCCCCGCCTGCTGTCCTATTTCTCCCCCCAAAGGGTAGTCTGTTTCCAAGTTTCGGTTCTGTTTACCCAGGACTTGTGTATAAGGAGGCAATTGCCTTTTGCATATTAATCTTGAGTTTGTGACCTCTCTGGAGTCATATATTAGTTCCAGGGGAAAATTTGACAATTCTTTCATATTTTCTACGAAGAAGATTGTATAATCTGTGAACAAGGAAGTTTTATTTCTTAAAATTCTAAAGTCTTTTATTTGTCTTTATTTTGTTACTGCATAACATATAGTATGATGTTGAGCTAGAGTGGTGAGAGACTATTCTTGTTTTTTGGTTTTTTTTCTGTTCTTCGAAAAAGTGCTTCTGGCTCCTTGCTATTTAGTATGATGTCAGCTGGAATTTCCACTGGGAATCCTCCCTGTCAAAGTGAGAATGGTCTCTTTTATGCCTATTTGCTGAGAATTTTCATCACAAATAGTTGAGTGTTTGGCTTTTCTGTACCTATTGATAAATTCATTTCAGTTTTCTTCTGAAATCTGCTGGTAGGATGGAGTATGTCAGCTAGGTTTTGAATGCAAACTGGTTTTGTATTCCTGCTTATTGGAAATTTTCTAACTCCATTTCATTGTTTTCTATATTATTCACTTTGTAAAATATAATCTGCTTTTGGCTAATAGAATCAAGTGATACAAAACTATAGTTCTCTATAAAGTCTGAAACTGCTGAGGCGAAGGAAAGCAAAGCGAAGCTAAGGCCTTTGGTCTCTACGGCTTATCGGGAACATTATCCTCGTTTCTTATCCCAGGTCACGTGGACGGGCGCCGCCTCTCCAGATGACTCCGTGTGATTCTGGCCACCTCACATCCGCCTAGGGGCTCCTCTTAGGCGCGACTTGCCCCGGGTTGGACTCTGAATGTGAAGGACTCTGCTTGCAAAATACTAGCTGCTCTAGGAATGTAAAGATACGGATCTCTATTTTGTTTCTGAGTTGTTAAGTATTTGACACTGGGACAAAGTATTTGCTGAACAGCGGCTTCAGCGTCGGTGTTGATTTAATCTTTCAATTCCACAAACTCCAGACACTCGTCATTCTTATGAACTCAAGTCACTGCTAGGAGCTGCTGATGGCTCTGTCTGGAGCCTCTCTCCCTCTGAACAGCCGTGCTTGTTTCTGGTAAGAGGGAGGAGAAGCATCATTCCTGAAAACGCAGCTCTGCAAACATTCCTCTCTGTGTAGCAGTTCAGGGCCATATTTTGTTCTGTATGAATGTGACATAAAGTATTTTTTATGGTCTCATTTTCTCATTTCTGACTTCCTGTTATTTGCTTTTTCATTCCTTTTGCTCCTTTGAGTTTACTTTGTCTTCATTTTGTGCTTTTTCCTGTTTCCTACCTCAGTTATAGAAACAAATAGAAACCTAGATAAATGCACATGTATAGAAATTACATAAAATGTTATGAGTAAAAGTTAAAGGGGCAAACTTCCTACTGAACAGAACTCAGTGGTTTATGCGTGTGTCTGTGTGCTTTGACAGCTTCTGAATGTATTCTCCGGTCATTACCCATATTTTTAAAAATAGTTCTTTTATTAGCACTGGAGCACTGTCATCTCGTTGTTCATCGCTTTGCTCGAGCGGGCACCAGTAACATCTCCATTGTGAAACTTGTTACTGTTTTTGGCATTTTGAATACAGCACGGGTAGCTTGCCAGGCTCTGCTGTGCGGGCGGGATATTCTCAGTAGCTTGTTGGGCTCTCTGAGAGGGACGGTGGAATCGAACCTGGGCCAGCCGCGTGCAAGGCAAACGCCCTCCCTGCTGTGCTCTCGCTCCAGCCTGGCTCTTTTATTATCACCCTTAAATGATTATACTTTTCATGTTTATTTTTTTTGCCAGGACCATGATTGGTAACATAAGTGATATCGGAATAGTTACAGAAAATGGACTGTCACACGGTATTTGAGATTAGGGTGCTGGTAAATTAATAAATGCAGAAATAACTTTTATAAGAAGAAAAGGAGTCAAAATCTGCGTCACGCGTTTAGTCATCCTTGACCCTGCTGTGGCAGTCCTGGGGGACACAGGGAGCCCGAACAGGGCTGTGGAATGGGATGTTCCTGTGAAGCACGTTGCTTCCTTGCTGCTCTCCCTGCGCCCCTCCTCTCCCTGCGCCTCTCCTCTCCCTGCGCCCCTCCTCTCCCTGCGCCTCTCCTCCCTGCGCCCCTGTCACCGTCTCCACTGTCGGCAGCCGAGCCAGAGGGCGGCAAGTCCAGGCCCAGGCCCGGGGGAGGATACCTGTGGCGGATGTGTGTGTGCGGATGTGTGTGTGTGTGTGTGTGTGTGTGTGTGTGTGTGTCCTCTTCCTCCCTCCTCCTCCCCCTCCCCTTATCTCCTCCTCCTCCTCCTCTCCTTCCCCTCTCCTCCTTCTCCTTCTTTCCTCCCCCTCTCTTCATCCTCCTCCTCTTCTTCTCCACTTCCTCCTCCTTCTCCTTCCCCTCCTCCTCTCCCTCTCCTCCTCCTCCTCCTCTTCCCCCTCCATCTCTTCCTCTTCCTTCTTTCCTCCTCCTCCACCTCCTCCTCCCCATCCCCTCCTCTCCCCTTCTCCTCCTCCTCTTCCTCCTCCTCCACCTCCTCCTCCTCCCCCTCTCCTCCCCTCTCCTCCACCTCTTCCTCCTCCTCTTCCTCTCCTCCTCCTCTTCCTCCTCCACCTCCTCTTCCTCCCCCTCTCCTCTCCCCCTCTTCCTCCTCCTTCTCCTCCTTCTCTCTTCCTCCTCTTCCTCCTCCTCCTCTTCCTCCTCCTCTCTTCTCCTCCTCCTCCTCCCTCTGCAATCGGGGACCACTCCTGGTGTGCTCGGGGACTATAAGTGGGGCAGGATTTGAACCCAGGTTGACCATAAGGCTCCTTCTCTGTTGTACTTTCTCTCCAGCTCTCAGTTTTTCGTTTTTTACTGTCTCCATGGAGGCTGAGCCAGACAATTCCCAGGCTCTGAGGTTCCTCTTACCCCACTGCTCTTTCTGATGTGTGCCGGTTTTCCTGAGGTGCAGATATCTCTTTGCTTTGACTTGCGTATCCCTGTGGTAAAGATGAAAGACCACGTTTCCGCTCATTCACTGGCCCTCTGTACATATTCTTCTCTTCCCACCTTTCGGATGGGGCTCTTTGCTGTTAAGATTTGTGGGTGCTTTGTGTACCTGTGTATGAGCCCTTTGTCAGATGTATAGTAAATGAGTTTCTTTCATCATTCCTTTTACGGTGCAGATGTTTCTTAATCTGACGCCATCTCATTGGTTTTGGTTTTGCTTGTTTGACCAGTGGCACTGAGTTTTTAAAGCTGAGAGGCCACATTTTCTAGCCAGACCCCAGTGACGTTGCTGTGGCTGAGTTGAGCACGCAGGAAGCAGCTAGACGAGATCACGTGGCTGCAGAGACTCACTTCTGTGGCAGCCACAAACACAGTGACAAAGGTGAGGCGTCAGTGCCTCCCTCTGGCCCTCGGGTGTGTGTAGGGCGAGTAGAGGTGACGCATCTGAGAAGGGACGGGGACGTCTGGAGTTGCCCGCCAGCCCCTGTGGGGCAGAGCGGCTCAGGCCAGGCCCTGGTCTGTCTGACGCTAGGATTGCAGTTGGGCGACAATCAAATGCTAAGTTGTTAAGAACAGAAGTAAAATATGCCAGGAGGGGAGGAACAGGGCTAAGAGAAACAGACTTCCAGCATTTGCGTGTAAAACTGAGGCCCTGGAACCTCAACTTCCTCAGTGGTCAGAGGCTACCATTCCTGATGCCCAGCATCCCTCAAAGTGGAACCTCAACTTCCTCAGTGGTCAGAGGCTACCATTCCTGATGCCCAGCATCCCTCAAAGTGGAAGCGTTTCCAGCCTCAGTTTCCTCCCAGCTTGCTACTAGTTTTCTTCCTAGCTCACAATCATCTCCTCGCATCACCTCTAGGCCCTTTGGGGGAGTTTCTGAAATAGTCGGTGTGAGGCGAGAGAGCACTGGAGAGAGAGAAGAGAGAAGACAGGTAGGCTTGGTCTTGTCAGGAAGAGCCCAGGCCTCGGGGGAAAGAGCGGGTGCAGGGGCCTGACCAGGCCAAACTCACTGGCGGAGACGCTCATCTTGCGTTTGGTCTTTGCTGCATTTTCCATTCAGCTGGGCGTGGTGCCAAGGTGACATTACCCAAAGCATTCTGTGGTAAAGACCACTGACAGGAAACTGATCACCTTAACCATTTTTGTTTTGTTTTGTCTTGGGGTCAGTGGGCTGCAGTGATAGCAGTGGGCTGGAGTGATAGTACAGCTGGTAGGGTGTTTGCCTTGCATGCGGCCGACCCGGGTTCGATCCTCTGTCCCTCTTGGAGAGCCCGGCAAGCTACCGAGAGTATCTTGCCCACACAGCAGAGTCTGGCAAGCTACCCGTGGCGTATTCAATATGCCAAAAACAGTAACAACAAGTCTCACAATGGAGACATGACTGGTTCCCGCTCGAGCAAATCGATGAGCAATGGGATGACAGTGATCCAGTGACAGTGATTTATCTTGGGGTCACACCTGGTGGTGCTCAGGCCTTATTCCTGGCACTTAGAGAAAACTTCTGGCTGGCATGGGTAACACGTGCGTGTGGTGCCAGAGATTGATCACGATCAGCTGTAGAGAATGCAAGCAAGCACGCACCATTCCGGCTCATCTTGACAGCTTTAACTGCACAGAAGTGTTGAATGATACACATCACTGTGAAATCTCACAATACTCAAATTTCATCTCCGTTAAACAAGCCCCCTCCTCTCGGCCCGTCCTGATCTCAGCCACCCACTTTATGCTTCTCGGACTCTCAAAAGGGAGGAGTCTGGTTCTGGAGTGTCGTTGGCCCCTGTGGAGACCTGGTGGCAGCCTCGGGAGCCCCTCGTGAGTGAGCCTGGTATGGGGCGCCCGCCCTGTCGGCCCCGACTCCTCGGGCAAGACGGTTCTGCCTTCAGCAGGTGATGAGAACAAAACAACACAGGGTTGGGACACCACCAGCCCTGCCGAGATTTGTGGTGGCTGGCCAAGGCTGAGATGACTCATGCACCCCTGGAATTAAGTGCTTGCTTTCAGCAGGAATCGATGGCTCAGTGAGTACTGGCTGCTCAGTGCTTAATCAATCGTCAATGCCGTCACCAGCACAGTTAGCCATGGGCGAGGGATGTGTTTATTCTTTAATTAAAGCTGTATTGATTGACCTTCGGCCTGCAGCGCTGTGCACATTTCCTGTGGCTTCAGTCCTTTCTGTGTGTGTGTGAGCCCTCTCACACCGCAGACCTCTCCGTCCTTCCCTCCTGCCCATCCCCTTCTCCTGGGGTGACCACTGAATTTTTCTCAGAACCTAGGAGTTATTTTTTATTGTTTTTTAAATTTTAGTTCATTTGCCTTGGTTATTTATACTCCACACGAGTGAAAGCATTTGGTAGTTGGTTTAACTCTCCAGCTGCTATCAATTAGCAAGTGGTTCCAGTTCCACACAGCTGTTGGAAACGACAGGGTCCCATCTTTTAAAACCCCGAGTAGTATCTCATTGAATATATATGCCTCAACTTCTCCATCCATCCGCCTCTCCGTGAACGGGCATTTAGGTTGTTTACATGTTTGGTTATTGCAAATAATTCTGCCATAAGCGTGGAGGCTCCTATGTCTTTTCAAACTAGTGTTTTCATATTTTCAGCTGTAATTCCTAGGGGCCGATATTGCCAGGTCATATGGTTTTTCTGCCTTTGATTTTCTTTTTGGAAGACGCCACACCTGGCAAGGCTCAGGAGTCACTCCTGGCTCTGCACTCAGGGGTCGCTCCTAGCGACCTTATGGGATGCCGCGACTGAGTGGGCTGTGTGCGAGACAAACGCCTCACCCGCGGTGCGGTCGCTCCCGCCCCTGCTTCTGGTTTTTAAAGAAAGTTTTACACAATTTTCCATAGAGTGCAACTGGTTACATTCTCACCCACAGTGATTGCTGGTTCCTTTTCTCCCCATCCTCGTAGACATGCGTTGTTTCCTGTCTTTTAATTCTGCGTTCTCTCCATGAGGTGATACAAAGTATCACTCAACAGAAGGTTTCATTCACAGAAATCTATTGCCTATGAGCGGTCACTGTGGCCGTGGAAGACCGTCTGCTGAGTTCTCCCACCGGAGTGTCAGTTCACCTTGCAAGATGCTTATACGACAGACTGCCGAGGGGCGTGGTGCTGCGTATGGCCATGAAATACTTTTAAGTTGGTGGGAAAAATAATTTTCATACTCGCTTTCCTTCCTTCCTTCCTTCCTTCCTTCCTTCCTTCCTTCCTTCCTTCCTTCCTTCCTTCCTTCCTTCCTTCTTTTTCTTTCTTTCTTTCTTTCTTTCTTTCTTTCTTTCTTTCTTTCTTTCTTTCTTTCTTTCTTTCTTTCTTTCTTTCTTTCGTTCTTTCTCTTTCTTTTCTTTCTTTCTTTCTCTTTCTCTCTTTCTTTCCTTTCTTTTCTTTCTTTTCTTTCTTTCTTTCTTTCTTTCTTTCTTTCTTTCTTTCTTTCTTTCTTTCTTTCTTTCTTTCTCTTTCTCTCTTTCTTTCCTTTCTTTCTTTCTTTCTTTCTTTCTTTCTTTCTTTCTTTCTTTCTTTCTTTCTTTCTCTCTCTCTTTCTCTCTCTCTTTCTTTCTCTCTCTCTTTCTTTCTTTCTTTCTTTCTTTCTTTCTTTCTTTCTTTCTTTCTTTCTTTCTTTCTTTCTCTCTTTCTTTCTTTCTTTCTTTCTCTCTCTTTCTGTCTCTTGTTCCTTTTCCTTTCCTTCTTTTTTACTGTTTTTTTTTTCCACACCTGGTTCCTCCTAGCTCTGTGCTCAGGGGACCATATGGGATCCAGGGAATGAATCCGATCACTCCTGTGTAGGACAGGTACTAACCACTGGACTGTCACTCTCATCCCATCTCTGTTTTCTTCAAGAACTTTTCCCATTACTTATTTTTCCCCTTTGATTTTCTGTAAAGTGAAGGTATTTTTCCTTGGCATAGTTTGTTTTCTATCTTGTTTCATTTATTCTGCTTGAGCTCTCTGGTTCGTGGCTCTCGGGTTTGGTGTCCATCAGTAATTTAAGGGGCTTCTCATTGCTCTTTGGATCATTGTTCTTTCCTCTCTTTCCTCCTGGCAGGCGTACGCGCACCTGTCTCGCCTTCTGTGGCGGTCCCCCAACCTCCATCTCTCTTCCCAGTCCCGATCTCTGTGATCTCAGCTGCCCGGACACGGCTGGCTTATTCGCTGGGTGGGGCCTCCCAGCCCATCAACACCCCGAGGGGTCCACCAGGGGCCCCTCCCGCTCTGGGTTCCGACTTCCATCTCGAACTCTTTTCTCTTAGAATTTCTCTGTTTGTACCCTGTGCCCACTCCTGTATGCCCTGGTCTCTTCTACACGTCCTCCCTGCCCTGCCTCCCTCCCGTCCCTGCCCTGTCTCCCTCCTGACCTGTCCTGTCTCCCTCCTGTCCCTGCCCTGTCTCCCTCCTGTCCCTGCCCTGTCTCCCTCCTGTCCTGTCTCCCTCCTGTCCCTGCCCTGTCTCCCTCCTGACCTGTCTCCCTCCTGTCCTGTCTCCCTCCTGTCCTGCCTCCCTCCTGTCCCTGCCCTGCCGCCCTCCTGTCCCTGCCCTGCCTCCCTCCTGTCCCTGCCCTGTCTCCCTCCTGACCTGTCCTGTCTCCCTCCTGCCCTGTCTCCCTCCTGACCTGTCCTGTCTCCCTCCTGCCCTGTCTCCCTCCTGTCCTGTCTCCCTCCTGTCCCTGCCGTGTCTCCCTCCTGTCCTGTCTCCCTCCTGACCTGTCCCTGCCCTGTTTCCCTCCTGTCCCTGCTCCCTGTCTTCCTTCTGTGCCCATTTCATGTCTTCATGTCTGTCTTCTGTGGCCACTCCATGTCTCTCCTGCTCTGGCCCATACATGACCCCAATAACTTGGTGCTCTCTGATTCTGTTCCACGGATGCTCAGCTAAGCTCCAGGTCCTGAGGAACCTCACCGTACAGTTTCACGCCCCCACGTCTGATTTCTCCTCAGCCCCACTGTATTCTAGGAGAGATTGGCGTAGTGCAGCTGTTTCTGGAAGGCAGCATCTTCCTGTGGGTGCAGTCTTCGGGGGCTCGGACTCTCCACGCAGGCTCCGTGGATGCAGGGGGTCTGCACCCGGGACTGCCCACCCGCTGGGAGCAGGTCAGCAGGAGCTGCTGTTTCCCTGGGCCCAGAGGGAAGCCTAGGCGGGGCCTCGCCGAGGGGGTCTCCACAGCCGGCCCAGCCCACCGCGCTGAGCCTGGGGCCCTCGCTCTCCCTCCGTGGGCTTCTCAGCCCCCGTGTCCCTCTCTCGTGGGCGGGAGCCCGAGCCAAGGACGCGCACTCAGCCTCCGAGCAGAAGCGGCTCGCCGTGCTTTACTGAAGGGGAGGAACTCCCTCTGTCTTAGAGGCCTTAGCTCCGTCTGATGGACAAGCTAGCGCAGGCGTCCACACAGGGCGACGGGAACCGCTGAGCTCTGCGTGTCAGTCTGCGGAGTGAGAGACGCAGAATGGGCGCGTTCTCCGTGGATCCGGGCTGACCTGGGCCTTGTGACACCTGTCAGCGTGAGAACATCTCACTACACCACCAGGCTAAGAACAGATTCTTCTTTTGGAGACCACTTAGACTTGGGTAGTTGAATCTAGTGGCATTTCTAGGACACTAACATTTTCTAATGAAAGGGGAACGGTTTTTCAAGTTACCACACGCTGTGTTTAGGAATAACAGCCATTTAAATTGAGATGGAAAGTAAATTCAGACAGACCAAGATTAAAAATGCATCAAATATATCAATTTCTTCTGACATTAGCATCCCAGAAGTTCAAATCTTCTAATTTGTATTAAAGTCATCCACAAAAAGAACATTGTCAGTATTGCCACGACTGGAAATTGGGGCATTTTGTTGGTGACGGTTTACACGTCTTACCTGATAGACTTCTCATGGGTGCAGGTGACACTTGAGCTGTCAGTTTTGGGTGTGACGTGGTCTTTGAGCTCCTTGATTTTTCTGGATGGTGAGTAACAAATAAATGTAATTTTTCACTTAAATTTGTACTCTTATGTTGGAATCATTAGGCATGAAAATATAGGAGCATTTGAAACAGTTTTTTACTCTTCAAAGTTTTACTGTAATTTTTTTTTAAAGTTTTGGTCTCTGTTAACACAAGGAGTAACACAAGAATCGTGTTTTAAAGAGCTGGCACCACACTGGTTTCGTGGCGACCAAACGATATAGGTTTGTACATGATAATCTGAAAAATGAAAAATCTCATTTTCCCCCGTTTTATTTAAACACCGTGGCTTACAGAGTTGTCCACGATGGTTTGTTACAGGCGTTCAGTACTCCAGGCCCAGTCCCACCACTGTCACCTTCCTCCACCGTCGTCCCCATTTTCCCAACCACCCCTCAAGCCTGTCCCCAGAGGCAAAACCACAATAACTTACTTTATATTGCTTGGCACCACTAAATGGCTAAGAGAACGGCCAAAACAATCTTTCCATAGAAGAAAATTTGTGACAGTTGTTGTTTGTGTCTCACCATGGGGACATGAAATCCCTGTCTGAGGGTTGAGTAGGCAGTTGTTGCAAGAGAAGCCTCTGTTCATGTTTCTGTAGTTGCTGGTCGCTTCTGTGTTACATCCCGCCCACCTGTCTGCTCCCCCTGGATGTCAGTGTTGGAGAGGTCCGACATGTGGCCCCAGAAGTTCCAGATTATTCACCTGGGCAGATTATTCACCTGGGCAGATTATTCACCTGGGCAGATTCTTTACCTGGGCAGACTCTACCTGGGCAGACTCTTTACCTGGGCAGATTCTTTACCTGGGCAGATTATTCACCTGGGCAGATTATTCACCTGGGCAGATTATTCACCCGGGCAGAGTTTAACTGGGCGTGGCTACCCGGGACTTGGGGAAGTACGGGGAGGTGGGTGTGGGGAGAGGGTGCCGACTCCAAGAAAGCCTGGAGTTTTCCACTGAGGAAACCCATATACCTGACATTTTCGGCAGACTAGGACTTCTGTGGAGCGGGGTCTTGAGGTGATGGAGTCTGTCGGAGGCAGGCCGTGACTTTGGGGCGTGACTGCTGGGTCTTCGTAGGGTGGAAGCTGCCCCCACCCCATAACTCCGAAAGTCTTAGCCAGAAATGAGTATCTGAGAAATTTTTGCTGTCAAGAGTTTCATTATTTTTTTAATAAATGCACGGACAAACTATTTTTGGGAAAGCAGAGAATATTGAGCTTTGCTCTGTAGAGCGGCTTCACAGTCTCTTATTTTCCTGCCTGCTGGTATCACTCATTCTTTTCTTATTTCTATCACCCCTAAGTGCTTATTGTTTCTGTCCCTACTGGGTTGAAGCAAGGGGCTGGCATATAAGGATAAAGGAGTAGAAATTATATTTATTTATTTATTTATTTATTCATTTATTTATTTAATCACTGTGAGATACAGTTACAAAGCTTTCACGATTGGGTTTCAGTCATACAATGGTCGAACACCCATCCCTCCTCCAGTGCACATTCTCCACCGCCAGTGTCCCCAGTGTCCCTCCCGCCACCCCCACCCCACCCCACCCCTGCCTCTATGGCAGGCACTTTCCTTTTCACTCTCTTTCTCCGTTGGGGCATCATGGTTCGCAGTACAGACACTGAGAGGCCGTCATGTCGGTCCTTTGTCGTAGAAAGTCTCTGGACTGTGACCTGTGCCCAGGCATCAGGGGACAGAAGGTCTCGTGTCTTGTTCCCGAGGAGGAAGTGGAAACCTTCTCCAGCTCCAAGTCTCAACTTTTCCCATTTTTTACGGACTGCTATCCTGTGCTCTTTCCTCTGTGGTCCCAGCGTGTTCTCCCGAGAACCGTCAGCCCCTCCGTCCTGGACTTTCCTCCCTGCAGGGAGCCTGACGGTGCCACCAGCACCTGCCCTCCCACCCCAGGACTGCCGCTGGGTAAACCAGGACGCTTTCCCAACACTTCCTTCGGAAAATGAGTCGGACAGTCTCCGTGAAGTACATGGAACGCCTCCCCCGGAGAAGGGTCCTTTGGGATGGACGGAGCTCTGGACCTTCCGGCCACCCTAGGATCTTGCCACCCCCGAGCCTGCTGGCCTCATGAGAACACTCCACTTCCTGGTTCTTTGACAATCCTTTGGATCCTGGTTCTGTTTCTTTGACTCCTGGTTCTCTCTGAAGTGGAGGAGGAGGATGGAGTGCAAAGGCTCCTGCTTACAGCACAGTTTTATTCCTTATTGTTGTGAATCTAAACAACATGCTCAGAGGTACTCTACAATCAAAAATATTGCAATTAAAATATTCCTAATGAAGTACCTACAACTCTTCTTAACTTGCTTATTTTTCTTAGGATCCACTTTCTCTGTTACTCCCCCCTGACCATATTTCTTTCAAGTTGCCTGAATAACTGTATTCCCAGGGGACAGTCAGTCGTTCAGACTGTTGGTCTACACTACAGTTCCCCTCATGAGAGCAGTGACAGAAAACAAAGGAAACCAACCATAACTTAAAAAACTGCCTTTTGTTTAAAAAATGTCAAAATAACTTTTCATTGTAAGGCTAGAATGTTAAATATGAGACGTGAAAATAAAATCCTCTTTGGACTGTGCATGTTCAGTATTCTCCCTGTTTCCAACTCAATGTGCATTTAAATATGTATGGAATCACTTATCTTTTCCTTTTCGGTTCAAGGTTATTTTATACTTATTCACCTGCTATTTTCAGTTCAAGGCATGAACAAGATGACACAAATCTCGGGGCTAACGGGATGTCATTTGCATAAGGGTGGTTCCGAGCCTTCCTCGGCCAGACGCCCTATGGGTTAACTTTCCCATTTGCAGTAACAGTGGATTTGGTATGGACTAAAAAGAAATTGTTAGCCTTAACAAACACAGTGGGTAGGGTATTTGCCTTGCACGCGGCTGACCCCGGTTTGGTTCCTCTGTCCCTCCCGGAGAGCCCAGCAAGCTACCCAGAGTATTCCACCAGCACTGCAGAGCTTGGAAAGCTCCCTGTGGCGTATTGGATATGCCAAAAACAGTAACAAGTCTCACAATGGAGACGTTACTGGTGCCCACTCGAGCAAATCAATGAGCAACAGGATATGACAGTGACAGTGACCTAAATATTTATTTATTGAGTATTTAGGGCTGCACCTAGTGGACTCAGAGTGGACTCCTGGCTCTGTGCTCAGGGGGGAAGCTGGGAGCTGAAGTGAAGCTGGCTGTGAACAAAACAAGTGCCTCAGCCCATGTGCTGTCTCTTCATGTCTATCCCTGAAATATCTTAAACCTTCCTTTTATTGAAATATGGCGTGAACTCTCTCCTCTCCTGCCTTCCTCTCTCTCTCCTTCCCTTCTCCCCTTCCTCCCAGCTTCCTCCCTTACTTCCTCCAGTCTTGCCCCATATCTGCCTTCTCCCTTCCTCCACTCTCCTCCCTTACCCCTACCCCTTCCTTTCTTCCTTCCTGTTGGTAAACTTACTTGAAGCCATTGTTTTCATAAATAGATAATATCAAACCAAGATACAGGTATAAAAATGAAAGAATTCATAGGAAGGACATGGCATGATGCATTTCTTTATGTACTTTGAACAAGTCACGCAGAAAATTTGAATTCCATTAAGAATATTGGAAATGGCGAATCTCGGTTTTGTTTTGATCTTAGTAACTTGGTGTCCCTGCCTGCCGGGGGTCTGGCGATGTACCAGCTTCCTACTAGGTCTTCCATCGTGCTCTTTGCTTTCCACCTGGGGAGAATCTAATATTCTCGACGAAGACCCTGGCCCACCAGTCTCTCTCTGAGAACTCTGGTTTCCAGTCCCTTCATCTTGGACCTGTTTCTGGCTGGACAGCCCCTCTGGCATCAGAACTACCCCAGCAGCTTGTAGGACAGGTAGGGACGACTGATGACTCAAGTGACAGAGTTCTCCCTGCTGAGAACTGATCCGCGTGTACATGTGATTCAGATGGTCCTTTTTCCAACAGTCAGGCTGGAGGAAGATCTCGGGGGCATGGAATACCGCCTTGCAAGCGTAAGGTGGATAATTCGGTCCCTGGTGTCTCTGCTCCTGTCCGAGTATGACACTGGCAGCTCAGCGGTCCGTGACCCCCGGCAGTGGGCCAGTGGTTTCTGATGTACTGCACCCAGGAGGGTGTGGACACCACGTCCAAGGGCCGACCGTTGGCCAGCACCGTCATTAACAAGGTGAGTGAGCCCATTGCCAGGAGTGGCAGCCTCGGGAGTGCATGCGTTGAGGGTGAGACCCTCGGGAGCTCTGTGACCCCGGGGGGAGCTCCACGGTGGGAGCCCTGCGAGCGGCATGCTGATGCTGAGGCCTCGGCCGGCGTGTGGAGACTGCTGGCTGCAGGAACAGAGACGGGAGGCCAGGGAGCAGTAACGCGCAGAAGAAAGCGCCGGCAAGTAGTTTTCAAATGACTAATGCTTCAATTTCACGGGGCAGATTAACGTGGTAAACCGAAAACCAAATGATCTATAACTTAAATTTAACAAGGGTCATGATTGGTCCACCCATATTTCTGATCCTAAAAAAGGCCATGTAAGTACAAATGCATTTCTTCTTCTGAAGAAACCTCTGTTTGTAGCTCTTCTTGTTTTATAAACGTGATGTTCTCATACCATCCTGTGCCATAGGCATTTACATACGTGCTAGTGTATGTTTCTCTCAGGTAGGCTTCAGTCATCCAGTTATCAGACACGCTTGAGGATGTGTCTGGGTCTACATTTTCCATTTTCCCACATATGCATAGAATCTTTTATTTGGGGGGTTCCCCAGCATGCTTGGCAGGGTTCGGTAGTAACTTCTGGCAATACTCGGTCAATGGGCCTGAGACGGTGGTCCTGCTGGGCTCTGGTCATCCCAGTACTGCTGCGGAGGTCAAGTGGTGCCAGGCGTGCTCCCCGGAGTCCTGTGCTGCCTACCAGTTCCACAATGCAGTGTGTATGCAGTGCGTATGTGTGTGTGTGTGTGTGTGTGTGTGTGCACGCATGTGTGTGAGAGAGAGAGAGAGGGAGAAAGAGACAGACAGAGAGAGAGAGAGGGAGAGGGAGGGGGAGGGGAAGAAGATAGATTTGGGTTCTTTCTCTATGAGGCCAGGAAACCCCTTCGTGCAGCTTTCCTCGGCATGTGCACAGTGCGTGCCGGGGCTGACTGCTGCACTGCAGGGCGTGTGCACAGTGCGTGCCGGGGCTGACTGCTGCACTGCAGGGTGTGTGCACAGTGCGTGCCGGGGCTGACTGCTGCACTGCAGGGCGTGTGCACAGTGCGTGCCGGGGCCGACTGCTGCACTGCAGGGCGTGTGCACAGTGCGTGCCGGGGCTGACTGCTGCACTGCAGGGCGTGTGCACAGTGCGTGCCGGGGCCGACTGCTGCACTGCAGGGCGTGTGCACGGGCGCGTGCCAGGGCCGACTGCTGCACTGCAGGGCGTGTGCACGGGCGCGTGCCAGGGCCGACTGCTGCACTGCAGGGCGTGTGCACGGGCGCGTGCCAGGGCTGACTGCTGCACTGCAGGGCGTGTGCACGGGCGCGTGCCAGGGCCGACTGCTGCACTGCAGGGCGTGTGCACGGGCGCGTGCCAGGGCCGACTGCTGCACTGCAGGGCGTGTGCACGGGCGCGTGCCAGGGCTGACTGCTGCACTGCAGGGCGTGTGCACAGTGCGTGCCGGGGCTGACTGCTGCACTGCGGGGCGTGTGCACAGTGCGTGCCGGGGCCGACTGCTGCACTGCAGGGCGTGTGCACGGACACGTGCCGGGGCTGACTGCTGCACTGCAGGGCGTGTGCACGGACACGTGCCGGGGCTGACTGCTGCACTGCAGGGCGTGTGCACGGGCGCGTGCCGGGGCTGACTGCTGCACTGCAGGGCGTGTGCACAGTGCGTGCCGGGGCCGACTGCTGCACTGCAGGGCGTGTGCACAGTGCGTGCCGGGGCTGACTGCTGCACTGCAGGGCGTGTGCACAGTGCGTGCCGGGGCCGACTGCTGCACTGCAGGGCGTGTGCACGGGCGCGTGCCGGGGCTGACTGCTGCACTGCAGGGCGTGTGCACGGACACGTGCCGGGGCTGACTGCTGCACTGCAGGGCGTGTGCACAGTGCGTGCCGGGGCCGACTGCTGCACTGCAGGGCGTGTGCACGGGCGCGTGCCAGGGCCGACTGCTGCACTGCAGGGCGTGTGCACGGGCGCGTGCCAGGGCCGACTGCTGCACTGCAGGGCGTGTGCACGGGCGCGTGCCAGGGCTGACTGCTGCACTGCAGGGCGTGTGCACGGGCGCGTGCCAGGGCCGACTGCTGCACTGCAGGGCGTGTGCACGGGCGCGTGCCAGGGCCGACTGCTGCACTGCAGGGCGTGTGCACGGGCGCGTGCCAGGGCCGACTGCTGCACTGCAGGGCGTGTGCACAGTGCGTGCCGGGGCTGACTGCTGCACTGCGGGGCGTGTGCACAGTGCGTGCCGGGGCCGACTGCTGCACTGCAGGGCGTGTGCACGGGCGCGTGCCGGGGCTGACTGCTGCACTGCAGGGCGTGTGCACAGTGCGTGCCGGGGCTGACTGCTGCACTGCGGGGCGTGTGCACAGTGCGTGCCGGGGCCGACTGCTGCACTGCAGGGCGTGTGCACGGACACGTGCCGGGGCTGACTGCTGCACTGCAGGGCGTGTGCACGGACACGTGCCGGGGCTGACTGCTGCACTGCAGGGCGTGTGCACAGTGCGTGCCGGGGCCGACTGCTGCACTGCAGGGCGTGTGCACAGTGCGTGCCGGGGCTGACTGCTGCACTGCGGGGCGTGTGCACAGTGCGTGCCGGGGCCGACTGCTGCACTGCAGGGCGTGTGCACGGGCGCGTGCCAGGGCCGACTGCTGCACTGCAGGGCGTGTGCACGGGCGCGTGCCAGGGCCGACTGCTGCACTGCAGGGCGTGTGCACGGGCGCGTGCCAGGGCTGACTGCTGCACTGCAGGGCGTGTGCACAGTGCGTGCCGGGGCTGACTGCTGCACTGCGGGGCGTGTGCACAGTGCGTGCCGGGGCCGACTGCTGCACTGCAGGGCGTGTGCACGGACACGTGCCGGGGCTGACTGCTGCACTGCAGGGCGTGTGCACGGACACGTGCCGGGGCTGACTGCTGCACTGCAGGGCGTGTGCACGGGCGCGTGCCGGGGCTGACTGCTGCACTGCGGGGCGTGTGCACAGTGCGTGCCGGGGCCGACTGCTGCACTGCAGGGCGTGTGCACGGGCGCGTGCCGGGGCCGACTGCTGCACTGCAGGGCGTGTGCACGAGTGTGTGCCGGGGCTGACTGCTGCACTGCAGGGCGTGTGCATGGACGCGTGCCGGGGCTGACTGCTGCACTGCAGGGCGTGTGCACAGTGCGTGCTGGGGCCGACTGCTGCACTGCAGGGCGTGTGCATGGACGCGTGCCGGGGCCAACTGCTGCACTGCAGGGCACGTGGGGCTTTGGGTCTCCGCTGCTTAGTTTCAGACCAAGATTTTCCCCGCCAGTCTAGGCTGCCGTACTTGTCTGCCGTTCCCGACACGAAGGAAAACTCCTTGGGGCTACCTGGGCCTGGGCTAGGAGTGTGGCGTGAACCCTGTGCTTGGTCACCTGTTTGTGGCAGAACCCCCCCGAAGCACCTCGAGTAAACGCCGTCAGCCCCCGCGAGCTGACCTGGCCCTGTACAGACTCCGTGTCTCGGCTGGAGGGAGGCTCTACTGCGTGGAAACCTCTCGCCCAGCACTCCGAGAGGAGAAAGGATATTTTCCTTTTCTATTGGATAGCAATGAACAGCCAGTTCTTCTCTAGATAATAAATCTTACTAAAGAAATAAAAGCAAGTGCTAAAAATAGATTAAAAACTCCACATTATAGTGATTTTATTATCTGCTCTTAAAAACCTTTGTTTATTTTTATTGCTATTAATAAACTGGATCATAGCTAATTGCTCACACTCTTGGGTCTAAATGTTAATTCCCAACAAAGTTTTGCCTGATATTGTTTATATATAAAAATCAAACAAGGGGGAAAAAGCCACCTGACATGGCTTGCTGGGTGCATCGTAGCAGCAGTGAGCAGGATTAAAAGCATTGACCTTGTTTAGGAAGTTACTGAGTCTTAGATCCATTAGTGCCTGGGAGACAGAAAGAATAAAAATCATTGATTCTCATTCAAAATCATTGCTTTGACATATGTCACTGGACACGCACATGCTGTGTCGCCTCCTTGAGAGCCGGGCCGGGTTTTGGCCCTTGCGGCCCTGTTCATGGTGCCTCGTGCAGGACGAGGCCCCAGCGGTTGGCGAGAGGATGGGGGTGGTGAGTGATGCGTAGTGGGACGTCGGCACGGGATGGGGGGCACGATGCTCAGCAGGACGGCGAGAGGTGCGGGCCCGTCTGCTCCGCACCAGGCCCCGCCTCAAGCCGGGGTTTCAAGTTAGCAGGCAATTGTCCCGATGTCGTATTTCACCCTGAAGAAAATTTGGTAGTGGATGTTTTTATTGATTCAAAATTAGAGAGGCTGTTAATCTGTAATATTTAAAACCCATCTCTCGAAGCAATATTTGCTCATTCAATTAGAAACCTGTAGCAAAATGCCTTTGACGTCTGCGGCGTCATTAGGAGAACGTCTGGGACTTAATTATGATTCTCTTTAAAGCTTTTCCGAGTTTAACGGAGACCATTACCAGCCCCTCGGGTTTTGCTCGCAGTGTGTGCTGGTACGTGACAGATGTTTGGGTAGCTATGACCAAACAGATCGGTCACTTCAGGGTTTGTTTAGACCACACGCAAGAGAAAACATAATGTTGGGACAGAATGCTGAGAAACGCGGCAGCCCGGAAATTAATACAAGTTGTGACCCAGTACAATTGTCTTCAATGAGATGAGATAATTTTACCCGAGTATATTTGCAAATAATAAAGAAATGCTGTTTTATGTGATGTAAAATATGTTTGACAATGCAGATCTGTGGTTTCTGAGGTATTTTCTCCCGTGGCTGCGGTAAAAAAACATCTGAATGCCAAACTCTCCAGGTACAGTGAGGACCGGGGGCCTTACGCAGCTTCTGAGATAAATAGACAAAGGCAAGAGCCAAGTGGCCAGGCTCGACGGAGACTGGGGTCGAGGAGGTGTTCTGGGCAGCGTGACCGAGAACAGTGAGAGCGGACGAGGGAGCGGAGAGGGCCGTGCTGATGAGGCAGGAAGGAGGCCACAGGTGATTTGCTTCACGTCAGTGATAGCTGGCGCTCGCTGGGTCGGCCCAGGAAGGAGAGGCAAGCGAGTGGGCAGTGTCCCGGGGTCTCTGAAGGGACAAGGGAAAGGGAGCCAGAGTCGTGAGGCCTCAGGTGTTTCTTGTGCGAGTGGTTAGATGATTGTGTCCAAAGGGGTGTGGATGTATCGGCATGTGGGGCTCGGTACGTGTGATACACAACCATGTCCCTCCCCACGGCCACCCCCACCAGCCCCGTCCTGCACCACCGTTTCTGGGGGCTATTATTCCACGTGAGCAGGGCGCCATTGCTCTCACCTACTACGAGGCTCTGGCTGTAAGGTTGAATGACTTTATGAGTGGAAGAGGGTTGGGAGGGGCAGGGGGGAGGATGTGGCATGTCCCCAGCTCTCGGGAGTCCAGGTCCTGTGGGATTTGTCCAGGCACAGACCACACGGACGGGCGAGTGCTGTGTGCACAGTACTTCCCGAGTCCCCCTCCCAAGACAGGCACAGAGGTGAGGCCATTAAACCCCGCAGCACGTCTTCTTCCTGCGGGGGGGGGGGGGGGGAAGCTCAGAAAGCTGGAAGCAAAGGGTTCAGAAGGCAAAGGGGGGGGGGTGTGGAGAGAGGACTCGCCTCTCTCCGCCCCTCCTGCGGCTCTGTCCTGCCCCCGAAGGAGCGTGAGCTCGGCCCGTAAGCCCAAGACTCGGCACTCGTCATCCATTCGGAACTTTTTAATTTTTATGGAGGGGGGCTCAGCCCGGCAGTTCCGGGGGCTTCCCCGGCCTGTCTCGGCCCCCGGAGCCATGGGGGTCCGAGGAAGCCTCTCCCCCAGGCTGCGTGGAACCGGAAGCGGGCTCTGGAATACTCGGGGGCCGTGGCCTGTGGGGAGAAGGCCACGAGGTAGTCGGGCGGCCGCCGGCTGTGGAACTGGAGATAGTTTCCCCGTGAGGCACGGCCAGGGATGCTGGGCTAAACTCTCACAGCGTCTCCAGAGGTTTATTCCTCAGGCTGGCGTGTGGGCCGCGCTGGCCGCGGGGACAGTGCCTGCGCCTGCTTCAGCCGCGAGACGCTGTTTGCTTCACAGCCCGCCCCTCGCCATCCGGAGGAGCCAATCTCAGATAACTCACGGCGAGGCCACGGCAGGAAAGCGGTCCCAGGAGCAGCTGCTGGGACGCAGTCAGCGAGGGGAGGTGGGACGGGCTCTGCAGAGTAGATTCTGGAGATGAACGCTCTCCCTGCCTCTGAAAGCTGCTCGTGCCGACTCCCTGTGCAGAGCTGGAAACTTCTTCCAGGGAGGCCTGTGACAGGAGAGAAACACAGGCACAGGCACAGAATTTGAAGATATTTAAAACTGAACAAAGCAGCATTTCGACAATGGGTTTGGAAGGCCCAGTTGTGTCAGTGTGTCTCAGGTTGGCGGCTGAGAGGTGAATAGCCCAGCAGGGGGGCGCTGGGCTCGCCACTGTCCGACTGCTCCCAGCCCCCGACTTCCCGTCCTGGTCCTATTCCCGGCCCTGAGGCCGTACCGGTATGTCTCCTCGGGCCAGGCCTCGCGCTCACCACTCCTCCTTCCTACCGCGATGGCCAGTGGGCAGAGCAAGGCGCTCCCTGGCCATCACACACGCAGGCCGCGTCCCCGCCCTGCTGTTGCTTTTCTAGAACAACAAGCCTGTTCGTCACGTCTTTACTCCATAGTTCCAAGTCCCTCTAAAAAGGCATCTTTACCATTGCCACATGCTCTCGGACTTTCCTGGAATCTCCCTCTCGGGTCCAGGTTCTCATGGTTCCGTGAGGCTGGGTCAGCACCGGTGTCGTGGCTGACTCCCTGCACTCGTCTGCTTTGAAGCTGTATCCCCTCTTCTCCTTTTTATTTGTTAAAAAAACAGACCCCACCCTGGGATGAAAGCGAAGGTGCAGCGGGGAAGGTGCTTCCTTGCTCGCGCCTGACCTGAGTTCCGTCCCGGCACCCACCCGTCCCCGGGCCCCCCGGAGCTGTCCCTGACGCAGAGCCAGGCGTCCCGACGGCCCAAACAGAGCAAAGCTTCGGCTGTATGCAGACCAGGCGTCCGCGTCCTGACCCAGCGGCACCAATGGCCAGTCGGCAGGACCCCCGCCCTCCATCCCTCCATCCCTCCATCCCTCCATCCCTGGCCCGCTCGTCTCTGCTTGGGGAGTCTTGGGGGGTCTCTCCCGGCCCTCAGCAGGTGCAGGGAGCGAGAGTGGAGACAGACACGGGGCCCGGCCCTCTCCCCACTGCGTCACCTTTGCCTGCAGTGCCGTGTGCTCCCCTTGGCTGACATGCGTGTGGAGACGTGCCGCCCCACCCCCTCTCTCCCCGTGCCCTGCCCCGAGTCTCTCATTTGGGGAGGGGGCTCCCAGCAGTGCTCAGGGGGCCCAGGCACCCCTCAGGCTGGTGCTTCCCGGGCCCGGTGGTGCCAAGGCCAGTGCTGGGCTCGTTGCTTTCACTGCGTGTGCAGGGGGAGGGAGGGGGCACCCGTCTGCTCGGGGCCAGCTCCTGGGATCTCTCCTGGCAGTGCTGTGGGACCACGTGCGGTTCCGGGAACTGGACTCGGGCCTGCTGCAGGCACGGCCAGCCCTGCCCCTGGACTGGCTCTCCTCCCCGCCCCACCCCGTCTTTGGACGACTGTGAGCTGCTCAACCTGTGTTCTGACATCGCTCCATGAAGTCTGTTTTGGTGCCGTGTCACTGTGTTTCGGTGCAGTTGTTTGTAGAAACGTCAGCGCAGTTCCCTGCTCCTGTCGCTGGGTCCCCCCCGCCCCCGCCCCGGGACTGTTCGCCGTGAGTGTGCTGGTCCGGCCACTCTCGGTCAGCGTGGCCCCTGCCCCAGGCCAGCGTTTCTCAGCCCTTTCCCTCCCGGCCCCTCCCACTGGCCTCCCTTCCCGGGACCCCCACTGGTGTGAGGCTTGCCAGGAGCCCCTAGAATGTCCCGGGAACCACAGGGCCCAGCGCGGCCCGAGTTGAGAGCCACGGACCTGAACGTGCAGTTCATGTCATCGTCCCGGTTGTAGGACAAGACGAGCCCACGTGGCCGGAGCCACAGCGCAGCGAGGAGGGCGCTGGCCTGGCCTACAGCCACCCTGGGCTAGATCCTCGGCCCCCCAGATGGCCCCCAAGTCCCACCAGAGTGAGCCCTGAGCACAGCCGGGCGTGGACCCAGAGCCAAGATAAGTAAATAAACGAAAACTGAACGCATCAGTGATGGTAGCAACATCCTCATGCTTGTTTTTGGTCCCACCCGGCGATGCTCAGGGGTCACTCCTGGCTCTGCACTCAGGGATCACTCCTGGTGGTGCTCAGGGGACCCTATGGGATGCTGGGACTCAACCGCAGGTCAGCCCCGTGCAGGGCAAACGCCCTCCCCGCTGTGCTACTGCTCTGGCCCCTCTACATTCTTTATAATCACGTTTATCCTTTATTTTCTGATGCCTGGAGCCTTTGGCCTGCCTTTCATGCACTGGCCGCCAGCCCAGGTCCTTGGTCTGGCCTGCTGGCTAGGGAGCCCGTAGGCCGAGTGGACCTTGCTCTCGCCCGGGCGCCTTACCCTGGCCGCTCTGAAGCCACTTGTCCTGGGCAGTTCGTGCCGACACGTCCCTGTGGGCCTCGGGCGCCTTCGGCATCGGGTGCAGCTGAGGGGGACCCTGGCAGGAAACCAGGAGGGGTGAAGCAGGAGCCCCCCTCCCTCCCTCCGTCCTGCGGTTTCTCCTGCGCCCAAATGCGCACTGCAGGGGCGAGGCTGGCCCTGGGGCAGGTCTCCAGAGGGGCTCAGGCGCCCCGTGGGCCACACTCCCGAGCATTGCCGGGTGCAGCGTGCGGGGCTGACGGGGCACCCAGCGGCATGCCCAGGACTCGATGCCCGGGGCTGGCCCGCAGCCTCGTCTCCCCTCGCCTGTGCCTCGGGGGTACAGACCTGAGCAGCGGCCTCGGCTCCAGCTCGGGCTGAGAACCTGGTCTTGGCCCGGTCAGGAACATGCGGTGTCAGTGCGGCCCAATGGGGGGCAGGGCCCCACGGGGATTCCAGCCCGGGAAGCCCCTCCAAACAGGGGTCGCCCCTGCCTCCCCGTGCGGACAGTGCTGGGACATGTGCTGTCTTGCTGTGGAAGTCCCAGGCTCGAGGGCTGCAGGGCTGCAGGGCTGCGGTGCTGAGGCTCAGTTCTCCCCCCGCCCCTGCACAGACACGCCTGCAGCCCGTCATGCCTCGCCTGGGCTGCTCCAGGAGCCGGGCCATGACCCGGAGGCCCTGCTGGCCTGTGTTGCTGGAGAGCCCGTCTCCCCCCTTCCCTCCGTCTCCTCTCTCCTCTCCCCTCCCTCCGCCCTGTCTTTCTCTTCCCTCTCCTCCTCGCCTCCCCCTGCCCCCCTGCTCCCCTTCTCTCCACCTGCCTTCCTTCCCCTTCTCTCCTTCCCTCTCTCGTCACTCCCTCTTTTGAAGGTCAGGAAGTTTTCTCACCAGCCGCATCTCTCTGCCTGGAGGGCTCTGCTCCCGTCCTGCTCCCATCCTGCTCCCGTCCTCCTCCCAGCCGTGAGCCCCCGGCCGCCGCCTTTGCCAGGGCAGTGGCTCTGCCCTTTGCTAGTCACCAGTAACCGCTGGTAACTAGAGGCGCAAGTTATTTTATTGTTAAAAATGACTTTCATCCTCCATAGCAGGAGCTGGAAAACTTTGTTAGACTTATGGAATATGAGATGAAATAGCCAGAAACAGCCTGAACTCTGTACGGCTCGATCGTTACCTCTCCACAGCCTGTTAGCTGTGGGCAGGCCCATCTACTCAGCGGAAATCCAAAACCCCTTATTTTTATTTATTTATTTATTTTGCTTTTTGGGTCACACCCAGCGGTGCCTAGGAGTTACTCCTGGCTCTGCACTCAGGAATTACTCCTGGTGGTGCTTGGGGGACCATATGGGATGCTGGGAATTGAACCCAGGTTGGCCACTTGCAAGGCAAATGCCCTACCTGCTGTGCTATCGCTTTAGCCCCCCAAGCCCCTTATTTTGGTTCTAAAAATCTCACGGAATTCTCAGAAAAGAGACTATGATGGAAACCTCATCTCCACTAGATACTGCCTCGATGTTTCTCTTTGTAATGTTCTTCCAGCATTTTCCTGGCTCTTTGATTTTCATCTTCTTCCTTCACTAGGAGAAAGGAAAGATTTTGGGGGGCCCTAAAAATGCTGGGTACTGTGTGTCTGGGACAGCAGTACAGTGGGTACAGTGCTTGCCTTGCATGTGGCTGACCTAGGTATGATCCCAACACCTGGTAGGGTCCCCTGAGCACTTCCAGGAGAGATCCCTGAGCTCAGAGCCAGGGGCAAGCCCCGGGCACTGCCAGCTGGGCACTGCCCCCCATCACGCCTCCCCCAAAGAAATAGTTACTAATGACATGTTCTAATTTCATATTCTAACTTCTTTGTATGACAATCATTTCTCAATTTAAAGGTTCATATATTCATTTTGCCAGAATTTTCAAAATAATGTTTCTACAAGTAACCAGTTTCGTATTGTTCTCTAAATTCTGTTCGTGCAGGTGTCTTTGCTCCATCTGAAACTGCATTTCCTCAATCCTTCAAGCTCCCGCCGCTCTGGCCGGGGAACACCATGTACATCCCCAGAGGAAAAGTGGCAGGTGACTCGTGACAGTGACCCATTGTGCTACTCGGGACAGAAACGCATGGTCCACCCATGGCCCTCATTTTCCACGTTAGAGACCAGAGAACTCAGGTTTACCTCAGCAGCGGGCACCCGTCCTCCCCCTCCCGCCCCTCCTAAGGAATGTGCGGGTTTAATCTGGAATATGGACCAAGATGCCGTTGGCGGTGTCACACGATACTTCCCCATACTTGCCAACTCTGGGCGAGAGTGCCTTGATCGCCACCTCTAGCTTAAGGCCACGTTGGCTGGTCTTTGCCACAAGCCTTTCACTCTAAAGAGAATCACCGTCCCAGTCACACGATGGGGACAGACAGTCACCCCCATGCCAGCTTCGAGGGGAGGAGAGGATACTACTGACCACTGGCTTTATGTCAGATGCCCCAGAGACGCCCCAGAGACGCCCCAGAGATGCATGGCCCCAGAGACACGTGACCCCCCAGAGATGTGTGACTCCAGGGACGCATGACCCCAGGGATGAGAGATGTGTGACCCCCAGAGATGCATGACCCAGAGATACATGACCCAGAGATGTGTGACCCCAGCAATGCGTGACCCCAGAGGGTTCTGTGCTCATCTGCCCCGTCACGCTCCCGGGCTTGGGTCCATGTGGGTACTCTTGGGACACTTGTTCCCACCCGCTGGCTTCTTCCCGAGTCAGCCTTTTGACACGGTGTTGTGTCTTCCCGCATGTTCAGAGTGGGGGCTCTCCCGTGGTGTGCAGGGGGCTCAGGAGCACCTGCAGGGTCTGTTGCTTGGACCGCCCTGCCCAGCGGTGGTGAAGGCCACAGGTGTCAGGGGGGTGTTGTGCCAGGGGTCAGCCCTGGACCTCCCTCCGAGGGCGACCGCTGTTTCCTGTTTCTGTGCACTTTAGTTTGTTCCGGAGGTGGGTCCAGTGGATGGGCCAGTTCAGGGAGAGGCTGGGGAAGGCGCATCAGTGTAGAGAGAGAGAACCACAGGCCTCTCTTCTTTATAGCAGTTTTCCTTATCTCCTCCAATTCTGACTTTTTCAGTTAATGTACTGTTTTCAGTGGTGCATGTGTGTGTGTGTGCGCGCGCGCGTGTGTGTGTGTGTGTGTGTGTGTGTGTGTGTAGGGGGATTCCCCCATTGTGCTCACAGGTCCATACCGTTATGTGTGTGTGTGTGTGTGTGTGTGTGTGTGTGTGTGTGTAGGGGGATTCCCCCATTGTGCTCACAGGTCCATACCGTGCAGGGGTGGAATCTGGGCCTTGTGCATGCAAGACCCATGTTCTGGGTCTTCGGGCTCTCTCTGGCCCTCTTAGTCCCGTTCTACCAGTTCTAAAATGTCTCACTGTGATTCGTCTCAGGAAAAAGATAACTACATCTATGGGCGATACCAATGCTGGGAGAAAATAGTTTAGACTTCTCGATAAACCAAGTTATGAGATTCATACTGAAACATATTTGTACTCTTTGTCACCATACATCCACGTATGTTATGCATGTCAGATTTGAGAGGATTAAACATTTTTTGTTTACGTTTATTATAACACAGTAATTTACAAAGTTGTTCAACATTCAGGCATTCAATGTTCCAACCCCAATCTCACTACCAGTGTGACCCTCGCTCCAGAGCCCTTGTTCCTCTCCCACCCCCCAGCCTGTTCCCTTGGCAGGCCCGAGCAATTTTGCTCCATATTGCTTGTTACAACAAAATGTCAAATGGAATTATCAAAAATAGCTTAATAAACGTCAATTTGTGAAAGCTGTTACATCTCACAATGATATTCCTGGAGCCGCTGCCTGAGGGTTCACTGAGCTGTTGGGTGACTCTGCTGAGCCCTGTGTGTTGTTGGCTTTGGACCGTGAGCCCTGTGGTCTCCTACACAACCTCCCCATCACATTTGCTGCCTCTGACCGGGTTGTGAGCAATGTGAACTTTGGAGGCGTCGCACTTGGAGTTCTTCTTGAGATAGTCATGGCCCTGGGCCCTTCCTGTGCTGGCGGGCGGCAGGTAGGGCAGAAGCTGTGCTCCCCGGGAGAGAGGGTGTCTGCCCACCCTATCCCGAGGGGCCCCGTCTCTCAGCCCAGGTGGGTCTGCTTGCCTGGAACAATTCAAGGGTGGCCTCTTTCCAAGATTCACAATGGAGTGGGTGTTTCTAGGCAGAGGGTATTGGGTGCGGGTGCTGGTTGCTGGGTTTCTGGCTGGGGTGGGGGTCCAAGAAGGCTCCAGAGTTTTCAGCCCTGGGCTGGTTCAGCGGCTTGGCATTCTTCTTCCAAAATTCTTTTTTTTTTTTTTTTTTTTTTTTTGCTTTTTGGGTCACACCCAGCAATGCTCAGGGGTTACTCCTGGCTTTGCACTCAGGAATACTCCTGGCGGTGCTTGGGGGACCATATGGGATGCCAGGGATCGAACCCAGGTCAGCCGCATGCAAGGCAAACGCCCTACCCGCTATGCTATCGCTCCGGCCCCTCTTCCAAAATTTTTACTCCTAAAGCGTGGTAGTTAGCCTGTTACTCGAGCAGCCCAACTGCTTTTCCCGCTTCACAGCTGTGTGGCGTTTCCCCTCCGCGGCGTCCCGGCTTCCTCTCGGGGTCAGACTCTCCTCCCTGCAGCGTGACCCTCGGCTCCTGGCTGAATTACCAACGGCTCCTTTAGATAGTTTCTTTGGCATGTGTCATCCTCTAAGGATTTACTTTTTCTTCCAACTAGAGAACGGAATTTCGGAATCACATTTTAATAAAAGCCAGTTCTGAGCACTCAGACAGTCTGCTTCTGGGCAGAAGCACGAAGATTAGTGGGTGTTTGCACGCTCTCGAACCCTGCCCTGTCCCGTGTGTGCTTAGGAGACGCAATGCCGGCACCCGGGGCCTGAGTCCCGTCTTCCTCACGTCGTTAGCCCCGTTCAGGGCACGATGACAGGTGATACCAAGGGTTTTGTTTGATTATGATGTTTGCTCTGGGATGAAGGTAACTTTCTCCAGGCCCTGCTCTCTGCGACCCACACATGACGACACAGTGCACCCTTAGCAGAAACAGCACAGATGCCCTCACTTGTTTACAGAACTATGCGCTGAGTTTTTTAAGTTTTAACTAGGTGATACAAATTGAAGGGCAGGGAGACAAGCACCTCCCAGGCTGTCGAGGCGCGGGTGCGGGGAGAGAGGGTGCAGAGGTTGAGAGCAGGGCTGGGCGTGTCTGCCTGTCTGGAGCGTCCAGCTGATTTTCCCTTTCCAGGTCCTCACGATCAGAGTAGAGGCCAGAGGGAGAGCGGCCAGACGAAGGTATAGAAAGCAGACAGTGTTCACTCGCGTGTGAGGCTCGGCCCAGCGTGTGGGAGGCGGCCTGGAGCGTGGCGGCCGTGGGGTCGTGGAGGCAGGCTGCCGGGGCTGGGTCCCTCGGGGCCGCAGGGCTCTCACCCGCCCCCTCTGGGGCACCCCTGGTGCGGGGTCCGGTGGCATGGTTACGGGGGCCTCCTGTTATGCTCCCGTCCGGGAGAAGCAGCCGTGAGCTCTGGAGGGTGGCCCATGAGGAGAACATCTGGCGCAGGCAGGAGGCGGCTTACGGGTGTAGCAGGCTGAGATCTCTGCCCCCAGGTTCCGTTGAGCCCAGAGTCCAAGAAAAAGCAAACTAGAGTATTAAAATGCATTTTAATATTTGAAGCATATTGAGCATATCAAATGTAATAGATGGGGGCTGGAGCGATAGCACAGCAGGGAGGGTATTTGCCTTGCACACAGATGACTGGGTTCGATTCCCAGCATTCCATAGGGTCCCCTGAGCACTGCCAGGAGTAGTTCCTGAGTGCAGATCCAGGAGTAACCCCTGTGCATAGCCAGGTGTGATCCAAAAAGCAAAAATAAAAAGTCAATATTTATGAACTACTGTGTGGAATGTGATAAAGGGCAAGTTATAATAAAAATCACGAAATAGGGGGCCAGAGAGATAGGACAGCATGTAGGGCACTTGCCTTGCACACGGCCAACCTGGGTTTAACCGTGGGCATCCCATATGGCCCCTGAGCATCGCCAGAGGGGGCCCTGAGTGTAGAGCCAGGAGTAGCTGCTGAGCACTGTGGGTATGCCCCCAAGCACCCCCCTCAAGTCACAAAATAGGCACAAGTTTAATGTCGTAATTTAAGTCATAGTCAATTCAAGTGTTTTTTACATAATTGTTTGCTAATTATGAGAAGGAAGACAACATATTTGTGAAAAGGGCAGCAGCGAGTCCAGTGTGTATCATTCATTCAGAGGGTTTCTCTGGAGTCCAGCACTGTTCTCGTCTAAGTGTCCCTGCTGCCTGTCTTTTGCTACCAAGGGTAAGGCTGCTAAGGCTGTTGACTGTTCCAGAGTCCCTGTCTCCTGTTGGACTGAAGCTTGTTTACCTGGCAACGTGAACGCTTAAGTATTGCACTGTATCTCTTAGGTTATATCTCTATTTCTTTCCTTAATTTTTAGTGTGTCTGTTTTTCTTCTTCAGGAAAACAGGATTTTTCAACGATAGATTCTTTGATAGCTGTGATTTTATCCTTTATCTTTGTAATGTCTTCCCGTTCTTGCTTCACGCACTTTCCCTCTGGATTTTGGAGATCTTGCTTGAGTTCCTCCTTCATTATCTTTTGATTTTTGACACGATCTTGTTTTTCGCGGAGTTCGATCATGAATGGCCATTTGCTTTCTACTTACCTGAAATTCTCTTTATGTAGTTTTATCTTTGTATAATACTCATTATGTTTTGCCATGTGTTCCTCAAAAATCTTCTTGGGCTGCTTCTATGTCAAAGTTAGGTCTTCCATTTTCTGTGTGTGAGGCTTTGGGTTGAGTTCCCAAGTTTTCACAGTGAAGTTGGTATCTTCTATGGCAGAGTCTTGCTGATGAATTTTATGTTCTGTTTCTTGAATTTCTGCTGAGACAGAAGCTATTTGTTTTTCAAGCTCATGAAATTTATTCTCGATTCAGGGAGCTTCGAGCCCACCCGGAGTGGGTGGGAGTGGCTCATTTGGTGCCGGGCGCAGGTACACAATATACAAGTGGTGAATTTCGCATCTCTTGGGTTTGGCTATGTGAGCTAGGAAAATACCTCTGTTCTTGGATTTTTTAAGTGGAATTTAGTTTTGTTGCTGGCTTTTCCTAAGACTTACGTGACCATTATTTTTCCTATTTGATTTTGCTGCAGAGAAATAAGCCCACATGTGTTCTAAGAAGAAACTTCCTTTCTCACAAGACACTTTGCTTCCACCACGAGTTGGAACAACCGATACCCTTCTGAAAACTCTCCGAGGATCTATTCTGCACAGAAGCAGACTTTTTATTGGGTCTAAGGAAATTATTTGTCTTGAGAATTGACAAGAGCAGCAGACCTGTGAGCCGAGGCGTGCTGTCTGGTCGGTAATGTTTTGGTTGGTTTTCAGGGACAGGAACTGGGTGACCTGGCCTCGGTGTGTGATGGCCAGACCGCTGCTCTCAAGCTGGGGCTTAGTGTGGAACCTGCCTCCTTGGGGGAAAGTGACAGAGGGTGGAAGCTCAGAGCTGGTCCTGAGGGTTTCTCAGGCAGATTCTGGGTGTTCCTTCTAGTTGTGTTTCCCATAAAGGGTTTGAATCGCTGTGACCTACATGGGGCTGGGCACAGAGATCCTGATTTTACACATCGGATGAGTCGCCTTTGGCCAGCCGGGAGGAATGACTCTTGTGAGGGTGCAAGATTGTCCCCTCTCTTTTCCAGAAGGATCCATTTAGCTTGGTGCTAGGGCAGAATCCACTTCCAGAGGAGGTTTTCCTTTGGGGAGCGGGTAGCTTTCATCAGGCTCTATAGTCTGTGTCTCATGCAAGAGCTGGAATCTTCCAGACAAATATTAATGCTTATTTTCCAATGGTCAGAAGCTCTTCTTTTCTAGAATGTTTTTTAATTCCTAGGAATTTCTTATTGACTCACAGAATGCTTGAGTTTAATGAAACCTTCAGTAGTATTTGACTTAATTCTTCCTACTACAGGTGAACTAATTAAAGTCTGAAGTAATAAAGTAATAAAGGGGAGAGAGAATAATCATCTGTTGTAAACACTTAAAATTTCCTAAGCAGGTTTTCACTGAGAATTATTTTAATGATAAGATGAATTAGCAATACACGCTTGAAGACATCATTTGCAATTTAAGTACGATTAGAAGGCAATTACGAGTCAGACTTTGTCTCTGGGCTTTTTGACCCAGGAGATCACTGGAACCTTCCCTCTGTTCTCAGAGCAAAGTGGTCTCTCAGTGTCGGACGCAGCATACCACGCCGAGTCAAGCCGGCGAGGAGGAAAAGGGAAGCCGTCCCGGTTTTAGTATAAGGACGGGGTAGAGCAGGAGGGTCTCTTGTGTGTGGAGCTTAAGGACACACAGTGAGAGCAACCCAGGGCCAAGGCAGCATAACGGAGCACTCAGCTCCACAACTGAGCTGAGGGTGGGCTGGGAGGGTCGGGGGAGGCAGGCGGGCACACGGGGATGGGTGTGGTGTGGGAATATGTGCAAGAGACTCCCAACACAGCTTTTTCTTTCAAAGAATTTTAAACTAGTATGGAGAGGGGCATTGCCTGGCATCGTCCATTCTTCCTTTAATAATAACAGAGCCCTTCTTTAATTCCAGGAAAAGCACTTCAGGGTGAAGATTCTATTTCTCCGCCCGCCTGTAGGAGTGATATTGAGATGCTGAGAGGTGCGGAGGCTTCCTGGGAGCCCTCCCAGCCCGCACTGCGCTTCCCTATTCAGGCTCCGTCAGACGTCACAGCTGGGGCACCCTGCAGTTTCCTGGAGGCACCGGGGAAAGGGGAAAGTGCCCTCAGCTCTGAGCTCCCCCTGAGCTGGGGGAGGGCGACCCTGTGTTTCAGCCACCGCTGTCAGAATCACCCCACCAGACACATTCCTCAGCTGATGTATAGCTTTCGTTGATTTAGAAGAGCTCGTTTTTAATTTCAGGACTGTTTTACAGCGTATTGTGGTTTCTTGATGTTTGGGGGTCACGGGAAGAATTGGGAAGTACAGGCATAATTCTTGATTCTGCCATACCTATCCCAAGAAAACATCTGTAATTACATGTTTCATTCTTTATATGTTCATGTGGCATTTCATCTGGGCCAAGATCTCATAATTTGAGTGATTTGAAAAGCTTTGAGCTCCACAGAAGTTTTCATGCCATCCCCCAAACTGTTGCTAACGTTTTGGACATTCACTTACTGCTAAATAACATAGAACACGCCATTTGACTCTCAACAGCCGCGTGGAGCAAGTGCTTTAAATATTCCTCTCCAGGATACAGAAAGACTCGCTTGCCGAACGCCACAAATCCTGTCTGTCCCTTAGCTGAGACCTGAACGGGAAGCCTGTCCCAAATGTGGGCTCTGGGTCCCACGACATCCCCCCTGTAAGAGACCACTGAGCTCCAGAGACGCACACAGAGGGACGCTCTCACTGACGCCTGACCCAGGACTCGGGTCACTTAATCTCCGCACGCGCAGTGCCTTCCTCCTAGCCCTGGGACGTTTTCCTACACAGTGCAACGGAGGGCTAAGTCACTTTCCTAGCTGCTGCCATTGCAAGAGTTGTTTTGTTTTGTCCTTGTTGCTTGTTTTGTTTGGGGCCATGCCTGGTGGCGCGGTGAGATCAGAGACCACTCCCGGGTCACGGGCTGCAGGGGATCGAGCCCGGAGAGCCTCTCGCGTGCCAGGCAGGTGCTCCGTGCCCCAGCCACCTCGGGCCCGGCAGTCACAGTGAACGCCATCCACGTCACAAGCAAATCCGCCTCCCCCTGACCTGACTTTGGCCTGAGTTCCCTGCTGCTCCCAGGGCTGACTCCTGGCTCTGCACTTAGAGACGGAGTCCTGGTGGCCTCAGGGGGCCCTGCGAGGTGCCGAGGGTCGAACCCGGTCAGCCGCGAGGAAGGCCAGCACCTCACCTGCTGCTTTGCTGCTCCCGCCCACGTTCCTGACTTTGGGAAGAGGAGCATAGCTCCCGTGGGGCTGGAGAGTCCAGCAGGCTTGGGGCTGGCCTGGCAGCTCGCCGTGAAGTCCAACCCGGCTAGGCCCCAGTACCAAGCACGGTCCCCGCCCGGCCCAGGTGAGCCCGAGCACTGAGCAGGAGCATCGCCAGGTGTGGCCCCCACACTGCCAGGGCTGGAGTCCCCTCTGCCAGGGCCACAGTGCACATTCTCTCAGGGAGTTTCCTGCCCGCACCTTCCTCTCAGTGATCCTACGTCTTCCCAACACATTCAACTGTCACTGTCATCGTCACCCTGTTGCTCATTGATTTGCTCGAGCGGGCACCAGTAACGTCTCCATTGTGAGACTTGTTGTTACTGTTTTGGGCACATCGGATACATCACGGGGAGCTTGCCAGGCTCTGCTGTGCAGGAGAGATACTCTCGGTAGCTTGCCAGGCTCTCTGAGAGGGGCGGAGGAATCGAACCCGGGTCGGCCGTGTGCAAGGCAAACGCCCTACCCGTTTTACTATCGCTCCAGCCCAGCACATTCAAATCTTACATTAGTCCCAGACTTTGGGAAAGTTTTAAGAATTTAGAACAAAAGTCACAGAGGCCTAAGGCAGCTGTCAAGCCTGAACCAGATCCTCCGGCACCCGTTCACCTTAGTCAGGTAAATACCTACCAAATGATTGGCTCCCTGCGTATCATTTCTTCCGAGAATACATAAAAATATCTAATTGACCATAAAATAGTCTCACTGGTTCACAATATTGCACAGCACATTTCTATTTAGAAATACCATTCTATTAGCTCTGATAACTGTGTGAGGTGAAATTTAGTTTTCTGGGGGCATTTCTGCTTGCAAACATTTCTTCTTGATGCATGATCAGAGTCCTTTGATTTATGAGCCACGGAATTTTGTAAACTTAAAATTCTCTCCACATTTTCACTTGCACCACATGTTGTTTATCATTTTTTTTTACAACATAAAATATTCCAAAACAAGGGAAGGAACCCACTTTTAGACATGTGTAGACGCCAGCGCTCGGCTGTTTTCCCCACTCACGGTCAGAGACAGACTCAGCCCTGCTGCGGCCTGTTCCAGGATGACGAGAGAAGCCTCTTCAGGTAGGGCGGCATTATCCCACTGAGTGGCCTCTTTGGGGAATGATTGCGAGTTGCAGAGAAATAGAGAGACATCAGGCTTTGTAAATTTCCTTTAGGCCTCTTTCCGAAGTTGGGAATTTGTTTCATAAACCTCAGTAATGTAGAAATTGGTGACATATTACAGCTATACACGCTGTAATATACACACAAAAATAATGCGTGCTCTCCTTTCCCCCGAGCCCCTCGTTTCGGGCATCCACGTGGGCCAGGCGTGCCTGGGGACGCAGAGCGGGAGGGCGGGAGAGTAGGGGGCTCCCACGCACCCCTGGGGGCCACTTCCTGCTGATGCCGGAACTTTGGAGAGAGTCTAGCCCTTCCTGCTGTCATCAGGGGTCAGGCTGGGCAGCTGGGGATGGTACCACTACAGAGAGAGACACACATCCTGTACCTCCACACCTCCACAGGAATACACACACACACACACAGACACACACACACACACACAACACATATATATAGCAGTTGCAGAATGCATGACATATCTTACCATATGAACCATTCAGTTTTATTTTTGTTTTGGACCAACCGGTGGTGCTTGGGATTCACGCTGGCAGTGCCTGGGTCAGCCTGGTCAGCCCCTCCGAGGCAGGCACCCTTACCTCTGTAATGGCTGTCCAGTCGCTTAACCACTTTTGATTTTTATTCAGTTCGGGGGCACACCTGGCTGTGCTCAGGGCTCACTCCTGGAGGCTCTGGGCACCCTATGGGGTGCCGGGGGTTGAACCCAGGCGAGCTGTGTGCCAGGCAAGCGCCCTCCCTGCTGCTGCACTGTCACTCCGTCCCAGACCCTTGGAGTCTCCAGCGCACACCGGGGGTGGCTGTGCAACGTTCATTCCTTACCAGCCGGCTGTTTGCTCTCACTGGGCCCCGGTCATTGATGCTCATCTTCCCCACCGCGTGGTCGGAGCTGCTGTGATGGCTTCACCCAGGCCAGCCGGGGACTCGTGTCTGGTGCTCACACTCGTGTGCCGAAGGCTGTGCTTCCTGGTGCTGGTACCTATGGTGTTTCAGTTGTAGTGCTTGCTGGGCTCACACTTATAACACACATGCACACGCACGCACACACATGCACACACCTACATATACACACATGTACACACGGGCACATATACACACACGCATGTACACACTCATGTGCTGTGCATGTACATGTACATGTACACATACATGTTTGCACGCACACACATGCACACACGCGCACTCGCCCTCTGGCTGCAGTGTGCACGGGAACAGCTTGTGTGCCAGGGTCGGAGGAGAGCAGAGCGCGGGGCCCCGAGAGTCTCTGCTGTCACGCCAGCTCCTGTGGGCCCGGGTTTGACTGCGTGCCTGTGTGTCCTGTGCTTTGGGGGTGCTGAGCCCCTGCACTTCCTCTTCCCCCCGTGCTCAGTCTATCTCGGGGGTCGGGGCCCCTCCGACAGCTCCTGGCCAGCGGCTGGCAGCTCGGGGCGGGGCCCGGGGGCACTGGTGCCCGGTGCCTGAGCTCGCCCGGCTGTCGGGGCGGGAAGCGGACGCGGTGAGCCGTGCACAGGCGTGTGTTGTGCGTCATTTTAGAGTTGAAACTGGGTGGTTCATAATATATAAACGATGGTTTCTCCTGCACATACTCCAGCACACATCTGTGCCCCTCGCACCACATCCCGCCCCCAGGGACTCCGGCCAGTCCTGCTCTCGCCCCACTCCCCTTGGCCACAGCTCAGTCCCTGTGTTGTGTTGCCTTGGGCCTTTGCTACTGTGTGTCCTCACATGCCAGATGTGAGAGAAATCGTCGTGTCCATCCCTGTCCTTCGAGTGGCTTCACTCACACTGTATCCTCCAGTTCCACCCAAGCTGCGGCAAACTGCACCATCTTGTTCTTTCTCAGGGCTGCGTAGTGTTCCGTTGTGTGCCTAGACCACAGCTTGATCATTGGCTGTAGTTGGGCACTGGGGCTGTTTCCATGCCTCAGCGACTGTGCTGGGTGCTGTGATGGACATAGGTTAATGGTTCTGTGTTTGGGGTCGATGCCGAGAAGTGGTGTCCCTAGACCACGTGGAGTCTAGTCCTGTTTCTTCGGCATCTCCGTACTGTTTTCCGTAGCGGCTGAAGCACTCGACGTTCCCCGTAATGGTGGACAAGGCCCCTCTCTCTACAGTGCCACCCGCCCCGGCTGCTGCCAGCCTTCCCAGTGTGTGCCGCGCTCACGGGCATGAGCTGGCGTCTCGGTGGCGTTTCCATTCACTTTCCCTAACGGAGAGCGTGGGCACGTTTGCCCGTAGCTGCTGGGCGAGGCTGGCTCTGACCCCGGTGCTCTCTACCCACTTATTCACTTTCCTTCCAATCAATCTTTTAGATGTTGGGGGTTTGTGTTTTCTTTTTTTGTCTTTCAAAACTGAAACTGCACACTTACAAAAACTGTCCCTATCACCTTTCCCTCCATCTTCACTGGGGTGACATCTGAAAGGAGTTAAACGGTAAGACCCGCTTCTACACCACACCTGTGGGGAAGGGTGTTTCCATGCCTCAGAGGCTGAGGCCTGGAGACACCCTGTTGCCGGTGAGTACCAGGGAACTGTCTCTCCCAGGGCCGCCAGGGAGGGCACTGAGCTGGTGCCTCTCGGGGGATTCCGTGAACCCATCACAGGTAGAAAGCGTTTCTGTTTGTGAATAAAGCATTGCAGGAAAACGACCAAATATTAATTGAAAAAGACACGTAAGGCGCTGTCCGAGGGCAGCGGAGAGAATAATGCCGACTGATGCCACGTCCCAGGGAGGGGAGGGGGCGGCTCAGGGAAGATGGGAGGTGCAGGACCAGCGTCCTGGGAGGGAGACCAGAGCGCAGGTGCCAGGGGCGCCTCGCAGAGCCGAGGATGACTCAGAGGCAGGAAACGGGGCTGTCTCCGAAGATCAGCGAGACATTTCGTTCTCGGGGGGCAGGGAGCCAAGATTTGATGTATACATATTTGAAACTCCTGAACGTTGGTCGCAGCAGTGCCTGGGTTTTGATTTGGGACGTCTTGAATTAGTGGCCTGTGCTTGACGCAGTGAAGCTTTCCAAGACGCACCGCGGAGTGGGCTGTTCGGGTGACAGACTGTCCCTCGCGCTGGTCCCGCGGCTCTCCTCTGAGGAGCCCTCTCTCCAGGGCGGCTGGTACCCGACGTGCGTGGCGTTCCCGGGCGGCCCCTCCCTTCTCTCCGGGAGCCTGAGGGCTGTGCTCACCCCCGAGCCCTCCCAGCCGGCTCTGCTTCGAGCCACTCATGATGCTCCCACAGGCGGGTCCTGCCACAGGAAACAGCCACGGAGAAGGCTCACTCTCACAGGGCACGGGTTCCAGCCACAGCAGAAGGGGACTGAGCGAGTCAGTGGGCACCGGGTGCTGTCCCAGGCTCTGGGAACGGGCAGGGCAGAGATGGGCTGGAGGTGCCGGCTTCGGCTGGTCCCGGGCGAGCGGGGCGAGCCTCCCCTGTCTGCACCTGGCCGCACCTGAGGAGGGGCTCCTGCTCTGTAGGCATTCTTTTTTTTTTTTTTTTAGAATTTACTGAAAAATATTTTTTATTATTTTACTTTAAAAAGTGTTATTAGATAAAGCATCATAATCAAAGCATGTTTTACAGTACTTCCAATTTATCAGAAGGGTTCTTTTTATGTTATTGGTTTTGTTTTGTTTACCTAATAAACATGTCTTCAGTAATGTAATAGATTTCACAAATCTGTAGGCATTCTTTAGAGTACTTCAGACGGAAGGAATTCCTGGTTGAATTTATTTATTCTGGGGCTGGAGCAGTAGCACAGCGGGTAGGGCGTTTGCCTTGCATGCGGCCGACCCGGGTTCGACTCCCAGTATCCCATATGGTCCCCTGAGCGCCGCCAGGGGTAATTCCTGACTGCAGAGCCAGGAGTAAACCCCTGTGCATCACCAGGTGTGACCCAAAAAGCCAAAAAAAAAAAAAAAAAGAATTTATTTATTCTTATTTTGGTGAGAAATGAATTTTACTCTTCAATATTTTAACTTTTTGTGTGATTCTTTCTTTATTAGAAATGTGTCAAGATTCCTCCCAAATAAACCAAAATGGAGTTTCTCAAATACCCCAAATCATGACCCTCCTTAAGCAAATCAGATCAACCAAGTGCTACTTTTGCACATTTTTTTTTTTTAACCAGGTAAAGCATTTTCCAAAATTGTCTCTAAAAGTGTCCCAGGAGGTCGCCGGCAGGTTGTCGTTGGAGACCCACTACCTGACTAGGAATCAGTTCCCACGTTCAAGCCCTCGTGCCTCTTTCTGGCGGGTGAGGGAACTTCTTGCCCCAAGCGGAGACAGTGAATGTCCCCCGCCTCTGTTGGGAGAGAGTTCTCTGAAGCCTTGCTGAGCGTGCGGCGTCAGAGGTGGCTCACTTCTACAAATTCAGTTTAAGGCACTTTTGAAATCTTGCACTGTAAAAACGATTTCATTTTTCCTCCTCATAAACATGTCACAGGAAGCTAAGGGTTTCTGACAAGAGAACCTCCAGGCTCCAAGTTTTTATTTTAATCCTGTCAAACTTTATGCCAAGTGTTTTAAAGAGATAGTCAGTCATTCTCCAAAGCTTCTTCTCTGGGCCGGGCAGGGGTGTTGCTCCCCAGAGGGCTCGGGGGCCGGGCAAGGCTCACTGTGGTGTCAGTGGGAGTGGGAGAGGCTGGGGGCCTTGTGGTGGCCCACAGTGCTGCTCTCAGCCGGGGACAGGCTGCCCTGCACCCCAGCCCTGCCCCGGAGTCCTAAGGACACTGAGTGTCTGCTCCTCTGGGATCTGGTCGTCTACTGCAGTCTACCCATTCTCAGCACTCCAGCCTTTTTCTCTACATTTCAAAGTAGCATGCTCATATTTTAATTTTATTATTATTATTATTATTTTGGGGTCACACCCAGCGATGCTCAGAGGTTCCTCCTGACTCTGCACTCAGGAATTACCCCTGGCAGTGCTTGGGGGACCAAAAGGGATGCCGGGGATTGAACCCGGGTTGGCCACATGCAAGGTAAACGCCCTACCCGCTATATACTATAGCTCTGGCCTCATATTTTTGTTTTTGACCTATAAAATTTAGATATAGTAACATAAGGTTTCTGTTGTAAGCATGAGCATTATTTTGTATATGCCACCAACACCAAAGATTTAAAATTAATATTAAGTGCTGATATTCTTATGATATCTGCCAGTATTTGCATGATTGATAAATCTATTGACTACTGCTCTTCTTCGTTATTTTTTTATTTTGTCTTGTTTTCTTCTTAAAGTTAAACAATTAAAAATTTAGAAAATATTTAATTTCATCAACTGTAGTATGTAGATTTTGTTAAGTGTTTTGCAGGACATTGGAATGGGAAAGTAAAGAATTATTCTCTCCTTATGAGGAACCCATACCGCAACAGATAAGCATTTAGTTACACAACTGCTATTAAGACACTGGAATATCTTCTTGTGTGTACTGTGGATAATGTTAGAAGCCAAAACTCCTGAAAGAAGAAAGAAACACCTGGTTTGTGGTTAAAGGGAAGTCTTCACATACATGATGCTAATAAACTAGTCACTTTGGAATTTTGGAAAATATATATGGTTTTACACAAAGAGAAAAAGGAAGTTATACTGTGGGGCCTCATGGGCTTCTTTCCTCATTAAATCAGTATATTGGCTATCGTCTTCTCTCTACAGATAACATGGTTTGCAGAAATATGGAAGTTAATAAAGACAGATTACCCTCTACTTGACTCATTCTGTAATACCTTCATAAACTGCGGAATCATTAGCAGTTATCATCTTTATATTAAAAGACAGTGAAAAATGCTAATTATGGCTTTTTCTACAAGAAGAAGTAAGAAATGTAGTGATTTTTCTTCAGGCCAGTGATTCGTTATGTTTATCTGTGTTTCTCCTATGTTCTACATGCTAGCTGTGCAAGCAATATTTTGCAATTGTGAGGAAGCTCGTCCTTCACAGAAAAAAGAAGTGTTATATATCGTCACATCAGTGGAAAAGGTATAGGTTTTTCTCTTATATGACATAGTTATTTGAGTTTAGACAAGTAACTTTACCATTTTTGGATCTAAATTTTCTCGTAAGTGGGAGCAAGAAATGTAAAGTGGAGCAAAGAAAGCCTCTTCAACAAATGGTGCTGGCATAACTGGACAGCCACTTGTTAAAAAAAGGGTTTAGATCCCGACCTATCACCATGCACAAAATTCAGATCAAAATGGATTAAAGACCTCAACATCAGACCAGAATCCATAAGGTACATTGAAAGCAAGGTTGGCAAAACTCTCCACGAGGTTGAAGCTATTGGTATCTTCAAAGATGACATGCCACTGACCAATCAAGTGGAAACAGAGATAAATAAATGGGACTATATTAAACTAAGAAGCTTCTGCACTGCAAAAGATACAGTGACCAAAGTACAAAGACAATCTACAGGATGGGAAAGAATATTCACCCAATACCCATCCGATAAGGGGCTGATATCAAGGATATACAAGGCACTGGTTGGAATCTACAAGAAGAAAACTCCCAACCCCATCAAAAAATGGGGGATGGAAATGAACAGAAACTTTCTCAAGGAAGAAATATGAATGGCAAAAAGGCACTTGGAAAAGTGCTCTTCATCACTAATCATCAGAGAGATGCAGATCAAAGCAACCATGAGATACCACCTCACACCACAGAGACTGGCACACATCCAAAAGAACAAAAGCAACCACTGTTGGCGTGGATGTGGGGATAAAGGGACCCTTCTACACTGCTGGTGGGAATGCTGACTGGCTCAGCCCCTTTGGAAAACAATACGGACGCTTCTCAAAAAATTAGAAATTGAGCTCCCATTTGACCCAGCAATACCACTTCTGGGAATATATCCCGGAAAGGCAAAAAAGTACAGTGGAAATGATATCTGCACTTATATGTTCATTGTGGCACTGTTTACAATAGCTAGAATCTGGAAAAAACTCGAGTACCCGAGAACGGATGACTGGTTAAAGAAACCTTGGTACATCTACACAATGGAATACTATGCAGCTGTTAGGAAAGATGAAGTCATGAAGTTTGCATATAAGTGGATCAGCATGGAAAGTATCATGCTAAGTGAAATGAGTCAGAAAGAGAGAGACAGACATAGAAAGATTGCACTCATCTGTGGAATATAGAATAAAATAACAGAATAGGAGACTAACACCAGAGAATAGTAGAGATAAGTACCAGGAGCTTGGCTCCAAGGCTTGGAAGCTGGCCCCACATGCTGGAGGAAGGGGCAGCTCGAATAGAGAAGGGAAACCAGGTAAAGTGTGGTTTGAGGACCCACACGGGATGGGAGATTCACTCTGAAAATAGAATATAGACCAAACGCGATGCCACTCAGTGACTCTACTGCAAACCACAACACCCAAAAGGAGAGAGAGAGAGAAAAAAAAGGGAATGCCCTGCTACAGAGGTGGGGGTGGGGTGGGAGGGTGGGAGGGATACTGGGAACATTGGTGGAGGGGACTGGGCACTGGTGGAGGGATATAAACAAATGCAAACATGAAAGTTCATAAGTTTGTAACTGTAACTCATGGAGATTCACTAATAAAAAAAATTTTTTTAAATTTTCTCATAAAATGTATCTCCTGTTAACCCAGTACTATTTGAAGAATGAAAAAGGCATGTACTAGAAAATTATAACTACAATAATGGAAACAATTATTACTAGTTACTAAACACTATATATCTACTAATTTTTTATATGTACTTATTGTACATGGAAAGAGTTTCAGAACTGAGTCTCAGCTTCCTTGGAATCACATACCCATCTCAGTAGCAAAGGGACTAGGGCCATAAGAAGTCCTAGAACTGTTGTTTTATGTCCATCATCAAATAGAAAAACTCTTATTTCTTAACACATTACCATCGTATAGCACATTGTTGACAGAAAACTATTGATTGCTGAGAAATGTGTGTAAGGAATCTGGAGTTTTTCATGGAGTTGATGACTATGGCCGTTACGCTCTCAAAGTCCTTGGTAAGGAATCAAGATCAAACTGGCAATCTGTGGAAAATGGATATAATTTTCTCAAATTAACTTTAACAGGAAGAAGACATTTATTTTGTCTTTGTACTGTGGTTTACAAAACTGTTAATGGTAGGGTATCGTGCATAGAGCATCCCAGCACCTTAGTTAGATGGACACACTTGCTTTTGAGTCAGCACCAGCAGCAGGGGAGGGGTGAGGGGTGGGGGTAGGAGGGAGCAGAGAGGGGGAAGCTGAGCTTGTCTTATGCGAATCTTCGTCCCCAGGAGCCTTCTAACCTGTAGGGATTTCAGCCTGTTCAGAGTTGAAGAGCAGAGGGAAGGCTTTTGCTTCCGTATTGTCTGGACTGGCTTCCCTTTGACGACGGAAGGGAATGGAAACTCTGTCTTAGGAAACAAGCCTTTCTTTCTGATCAACTGGAATTCCGAATTCAGGAAGTGAAGGACCTTTATTTTTTTTTTTGAACAGGCAAATGGGAGAACTCACTCTGTTTTAGGTTTTAAATATTTCCACAGAATTTGATGTTTTATGCATATAACAATTGATTTAAAAGTATTTTTCAGGGGCTGAGTGATAGCACAGCGGGGAGGGTGTTTGCCTTGCATGCGGCCGACCCAGGTTCGATTTCAAGCATCCCATATGGTCCCCTGAGCACCGCCAGGAGTAATTCCTGAGTGCAGAGCCAGGAGTAACCCCTGTGCATCGCCGGGTGTGACCCAAAAAGGGAAAAAAAAAAAGGTATTTTTCGTAATTCACCTTGATTCCCTTGGGAGAAAGGTATATAGAAGGCATTTTCTAAAAATATAAGAAGTTTGAGCAGTTCTTTCATTAATTTCATTTTGACATACTATGTGATATTTCTCTTCGAAAAATTGGCGCTGGGAACATAATGTAATACTTAATGCTCTTACCCTGCATCCCTCTGACCAGAGTTCGATTCCTGCCACTCGTAGGTTCCTCGAGCCTGCCAGGACTGATCACTGAACCCAGACCAGGAGTAAGACCTGAGTACCACCAGTTACTGTCCCCAAAACAAAAACAACGACAAAATAATCTACATTTTTTCTTCACCGTGAGTTGTGTTGTTTATAAATGGATGGTTTTAATGTACTTTTTTAAAATTCTGTATATAATTAACATTCAAAGTAAAATTGTGAAATTAGTAATATAAAGTTTAATTCCATTGTGGTAGAAGATTGAATCTTTGTCTACACAATGTTATGAATGTCACACAGTAAGTTACATAGTGCCGACCTCGATCCTGGCAATCAGATACAGTGCTGACCTTAGAATTATTTAATGTTTCAGGAACTCAGAGTGGAGCAATAGCACAGCAGGTAGGGTGTTTGCCTTGTATGCAGCCAACCTGGGTTTGATTCCTCCACCCCTCTCGGAGAGCCCAGCAAGCTACCGAGAGTATCCCGCCCGCACGGGAGAGCCCGGCAAACTACCCGTGGCATATTCGAGATGCCATAAACAGTAACAACAAGTCTCACCATGGAGACATTACTGGTGCCCACTCGAGCAAACAGATGAGCAACGGGATGAGTGACAGTGTTTTCTTCTACACATCTATTATTAACTTACCCCCAGATTCCTATCAGAGAAAGGAAGCTCTTCTGACAATGGGCCAGGTAATGGATTCATTTTGTTTGTTTTCAGAACCTTCTTGGAACCTTCTTTTGTCCTTCTTGGAAACTTCCCCTACCCCAAGTCCTTCTTGCCTTTGGCCTGTGCAACTCTGTGCAAGACCCTCGTCACGGCGAGGGTCTCAGACTCTCTGGGAAACTCTTAGACTTCGTGTCTCATGCAGGTTGACCCCTTGGCAGGGAATACGTCTTGGTAACGTAAGAAATTGGTCGTTGCTGCCAAATTGCTTGAGTCTTTGCACATCTGCAAATGTCTTTATTCTTCCACCGGGTGGCTGGGTGTAAATGTTTAGGTTGGAAATCCTTCCCCGCCAGGTCTGTGAAGTCTAGATTAGTAAAGTGTCCTTTAACTTTCGATGCCGTTGTTGAGGAGTTTATGCTGTTGTTTTTAAAAAATCATTTTGAAATAATTATAGACTTTGAGGAGGCTGCACCAATGCGGCACCCCTGCGTCTTTCCCTTGCTGTTTCCTGACAGGAGTCGGTCCCTGCCACTGGACCTTGGGAGGGGGCTGGCTTGGTGCCCCCTCTGCAGATGGCAAGCTGCTCTGTCCTAAAAGTTTCGTATACATATAATTCTCACCCTTCATATGTTCTAAAATTTTTATTATTATATACTTTTTTCACATTATGATATGAATTTTCTGTCATCACCATTCAGTGTCTGATATTTAGTGGGTCTTTTCTACCTGGAAATTTTTATATAGCTTCTTGTAGTTTTATTTTTCTCCACTTCTATCTTCTCTTTATTACTTTCATTCCATTCTATGCATTAATAAGTTTCCGTATAAAATCTACTTAAATTTTTTTCTCCCTACCTTCCATCATGTTGATTTTATGGTAGCTTTCCTAAATTTTCTGTCCTTCCCATAATCTACGTAATCTTTAATTTTTCTCACGATACTTGAAATTTCTATGAATCTCTTAGAATAATAGCACCTCTTCTTTTTATTAAAATTACAGGATTTTTTTTTAAAAAAAATCTGAATTTACTACGTATATTTCCTTTGAAAATACTCTCGTTGCCCTGCTTTATTTTCTTTGGGTTTTGTCTTCCCTTGAGAGGAGGCTGGGATGGGGCAGGGGACTCTAGCTCTGTACCGCAGAGGTTTCGTGAGACCCGTTTGCCTCCCCTGCTGTCCATCCCCCTTCCTGGCCTCTGGCTCAGGAGCACCGCCTGGCAGCCCGCCCGCGTGGGACGCTGCAGTGGGCTGGAGCCCCGGCACGGGTGGGGCCTCTTGTCCCCCATGTGTAGTCACGGCAGCTCTGAGGGTGCCGTGGCCTTGGCAATTCGTTAAAATAACGTGCGGGGCTCCGGGTGGAAGAGGCACGTGGCCACGTGGCCTTCTCTGCCTTTCCACGGGGAAGGCCGCCGTGCATGAGCCCCAGCTGCGGGAGAGCTGCGGCCTTTCTCCCCAGAGGCCCGCGGGAGGGGAGTGACGAGCACCCACGGGTGATACTCCGCAGTTGCAGCAGGATGGTTGATGACGCGCCTGCGAGGCCAGTGGGCTCGGAAACCACAGAGGAAAGCCGTCCTCCTCCCCTGCTCGCCGCTGTCCAGCACAGAGGGTCCTGCCTCTGCTGGGCGTCCCCGCGGCCCTCCCCACTCCTGACGCTGACCCCGCGGCCCAGAGCTGCAGACGTTCGGGAAACAGCCCGGCCGTCCTGGTGGCAGGCTGTGCTCTCCCCCGGATCAATGGAAATAAATCTGGACTTACAGCCACCCTGGGAAGCATTCAGACAACAAAGACAAAGAAAAATACCATAAAACATTAAGTAAAGAGCCGCACCGCCCGCTACCTGCAGGGCAGCCCAGCGGCGCCCGGCTCCTTCAGAACCAAAGGCAGCAGGCAGTTCTCACGGAGAGTTTGCTCCCCGCCCGGGCCTGACCGGGTGCTGGGCGTGCTGGGCAGTTCTCACGGAGAGTTTGCTCCCCGCCCGGGCCTGACCGGGTGCTGGGCGTGCTGGAAGGCGGAGGCTCGTCTTCCTCAGCCAGCCCACAGGCCCAGCCTGGGGAGAGCAGGGCCGGAGTAGATATTCCCAGTCACTGAAAAGCCTCCCTGCGGCCTCCTCTGAGGGGGGAGGAGCCCAGAGAGGCACTCAGCACTGCCCATGACTCACGGCCGTCACTTCCCGTGGGGGACGCATCCTGACGGCCTCTTTGCATGCCGGGCTCTGGTGGGCAGAAGTTTCAGACTTGATCTTAGAGTGAGAAGTCCTGTCAGTGAGGAGCTGTGACCAGCCTACCCAGGGCCTGGGGGAACATGTCCACTGGAGGGGCCATCACAGTGCAGGAGCCTCCCGGGAGAGAACGGTCACTGCACGTGTCCTGTGAGTCTGCGCTGCCTTCGTGCCTTAGCCACAGGGTGCTGGACACAGTCCATCTCAGCTGACCATGGGTGTGGGACACAGTCCATCTCAGCTGACCATGGGTGCTGGGGCACAGTCCATCTCAGCTCACCATGGGTGTGGGACACAGTCCATCTCAGCTGACCATGGGTGTGGGACACAGTCCATCTCAGCTGACCATGGGTGCTGGGACATAGTCCATCTCAGCTGACCAGCGGTGCTGGGACACAGTCCCTCTCAGCTGACCGTGGGTATGGGACACAGTCCATCTCAGCTGACCAGCGGTGCTGGGACATAGTCCATCTCAGCTGACCATGGGTGTGGGACACAGTCCATCTCAGCTGACCATGGGTGTGGGACACAGTCCATCTCAGCTGACCGTGGGTGTAGGACACAGTCCATCTCAGCTGACCATGAGTGTAAGACACAGTCCATCTCAGCTGACCATGGGTGTGGGACACAGTCCATCTCAGCTGACCATGGGTGTGGGACACAGTCCATCTCAGCTGACCATGGGTGTGGGACACAGTCCATCTCAGCTGACCATGGGTGTGGGACACAGTCCATCTCAGCTGACCGTGGGTGTGGGACACAGTCCATCTCAGCTGACCATGGGTGTGGGACACAGTCCATCTCAGCTGACCATGGGTGTGGGACACAGTCCATCTCAGCTGACCGTGGGTGTGGGACACAGTCCATCTCAGCTGACCATGGGTGCTGGGACATAGTCCATCTCAGCTGACCACGGGTGCTGGGACACAGTCCATCTCAGCTGACCATGGGTGTGGGACACAGTCCATCTCAGCTGACCGTGGGTGTGGGACACAGTCCATCTCAGCTGACCATGGGTGCTGGGACACAGTCCATCTCAGCTGACCGTGGGTGCTGGGACACAGTCCATCTCAGCTGACCAGCGGTGCTGGGACACAGTCCCTCTCAGCTGACCGTGGGTGCTGGGACACAGTCCATCTTAGCTGACCAGCGGTGCTGGGACACAGTCCACTCAGCTGACCGTGGGTGCTGGGACACAGTCCATCTCCCCTGGCCTAACAGGCTCCTCTTCAGTGTTTGACCTCCATGTTTGATCTTTTCGAATGACTTCACCTGTGTGGCCACGTGGGTTGTGCGTCCTTGGGAGCGAGGCTTCTCGGGGGCAGCCTTTCGGTCCCCCCCAGCTCGCCGGGAGGGGCCTAGGTCTGGGACCCCTCCTCCCCGCAGGCCGGTGCACCCCCGTGCTCTGCTCGCTCCTCTGCGGGCACAGCTCTCTCAGTCTCGGGCTCCAGGCCTGAACCGTGCCTGTCGGGGTCACTGTCCGGCCCAGGTTCTCGGGGGGCGGGAGGGGGGTCCCTGCGGGGGCTCGGGCGTGTTGTGATAGTACAGTGGGGAGGGAGTTTCAGTCCCCAGCACCCCATGTGGTTCCCAAGCACACTCAGTAGTGATTCCTGAGTGCAGAGCCAGGAATAACGCCTGATGAGAGAGGGGGAGACAGAGACAGAGATAGAGAGAGTCAGAGAGATGGAGGGAGGGATGGAGGGAGGGAGAGGGAGAGAGAGGGAGAGAGGGAGAGAGGAAGAGAGGGAGAGAGGGGAGAGGGAGGGGGAAGGAGGAAGGGAGGGAGGGAGGGAGGGAGGGAGGGAGGGAGGGAGGGAGGGAGGGAGGGAGGGAGAACAAACTGAGATCTAGCAGTTTAAAGTTCCGGGTCCCCTCGGATAATGGCAGTGGCCTGCTTGGAAGGCACCGGAAATTTCCTGTTGGAACCACGGACAGTGAAAGGAAAGTGAGTTAAATAGCCCAGAAGTTTCTCCTGTGTCGTGGACGTGAAGGAGGCTCAGGCTGCAGTTACACGCTGTCGGGGAGAACCCACCGGACACAGGCAGTTGTTTCCTGAGCCGAGTCTCGCACCTCGGGGGAAACAAGGCCGGAAGCGTGTGGCTGAGCCGTGCTGGCGGGGAGCGCAGGGGTCTCCCTAGGGCCGCCCAGTCTGCCGCCTCCCTTGCCCGACAGCTGGGCCCCGAGAGCCCAGGGGCAGAGCGACTGCCAGGGAACGGCAGGCTGGGCCCCCGATGCCGATGGCCTGAGAGAGCCGGGCCTGGGTGCAGAGGGACTGACCCTCGCTCTGGGCACCAGCTGGGCAGTGTCACCTCAGGCCGGCCCAGCGACACCCGGCCGCCTCGCTGTCTCCCCCTGCCCCCACTCTGCAACCCCCGGCGGGAGTGCTCGGGATGTACCTTTGAAAGTGGTAGCAGCCCCTCCCCTGAGCCCAAAACAGCCAACCACAACCAGCCAACAGGCGAGACGCCCGCGTGTGTCCCAGAGATACCGTGAAGAAGCAGGTATGCAAGCGGTCATGAGATCCAGCATTGTTCCGAGACTCAGAGTATGCGAGAGAAATGCCACAAAGCACACAATCGGAAATAGGGAAATACATCACTCGAAAATGCAGACAAAAAAAAATCCCACCATAAAGCAGGAGTACGAAACATGGAGAAGATTTTGAACCAAACAGATATAATAGGATGCATGGGACAAATCGAAACTCCTTAAATAGGAAACAATTAACATCAGAAATGCTGATTAAAAAATTGCTAGCGGGGAATGAGCAGATGTGACCACACAACAAAGAGATGTAAATAACAAAGATGAAGAAAGCCAGGAAAATGCCTGGTACAGGGACGAGACCTAAAAATGTAAGAGAAATTGCTGGGCATAGGTGTGGAAGAAATATATAAATTAAGACTCGAAAGAAGAGACTAACTCAATGGTGCAGAACCAATATTTCAAAATACAATTCAAGAAGACGGCCTGTCCGAGGCAAGCGGGCCTCTGTGGGCGTGGGCAGCCCTGGGGCTGTCCCGGGGGCTGATGGAGACCAGGTTCCTCGAAGGGCGCCAGGGAGACTGGGCTCCCCCTCAGGGCGGTTCTGAAGAGCGGACAAACAACCACACACGATTATATAAGATGTGCAAGGAAGTACGGATGGGAGACAGTGTTTCGCCAGACTGCCATTCAGGGATCAAGACTGAAGCCAGCCGGTGTTTTCATTTTCATTCATTCATTCATTCATTCGTTCATTTTTTATTGAGTCACTGTGAGAAACAGTTACAAAGCTGACCGTGGTTGGGTTTTGGTCCTCCAGTGTCCCAACTCCGTCCCTCCACTAACGCCCGGCCTTTCAAACACGCCCGCCCCAGGGCAGGTCAGGCTTCTGCGCCCGTCAGGAGCAAACCGCACCGGGCGTCTCTGGAGGCTTGGCAAGAAGCGTGAGTGTTGGGCATGGGCAGAAGCTGTGGCCTAGGACAGTTGTGGCCAAGGTGAAGCGCAGGTGCCCCAGGTGCCGTGATAATGCAGAAACACGTGTATGAGAAGGAGCCAGCGGGGGACGCGCTCCACGGTGCAGGAAAGCATCAGCAGATGCTCAGAATTGAGGGTGGACGTGTCAGATAGCCTGGGAGTCCTGCGGCCCAGAGGCAAACACCGTCTGCACTGTGGGTCAGAGGTGAGGGGGCTGTGGGTGCTGAGGAAGGAGCGGGGGTAGGAAAGGCAGGGGTGGGGCGGGGGGGGGGGGCCTGTTGCCTCAGGCAGGGAAGCAGCGGTTTTATGGGAGTCGGCACTGTGCGGGTTATCAAGTCAGCTCCTCATCGCAACTCTCAGTCGAAGAGAAAAGCTACCACGAAACGTTTAACCTTTAAAAAGAATTTTAGGGGCTGGAGCGATAGCACAGCGGGGAGGGCGTTTGCCTTGCATGTGGCCAACCCGGGTTCAAATCCCAGCATCCCATAGGGTCCCCTGAGCACTGCCAAGGGTAATTCCTGAGTGCAGAGCCAGGAGTAACCCCTGTGCATTGCTGAGTGTGACCCAAAAAGAAAAAAAAAAGAATTTTATTGTTTGTTGTAATATCCGTATTATTTTGAAATTACTCTGCATCTAGTAGAATAATGAACTATATGAATGCCATCACAGAATTAATAGAAAGGGAAAGGCACGAGATGAAAGTGATTAAAATATTAAAGTGAAAAAATGGAAATTTCTCTGAGAATCATCTCAGGGTTTATCGTTCAGAGGCGCATTCTCAGCGTGCAGGTGGGCAGTTCATCCCAGAGTGCCAAGGGCGACCCCGAGCGGTGGGCCTGCAGTGCCCGGCATCCCACCCTCTCAGGGACAGTGGAGCTGACGCAGGGAGTGAGAGGCCCTCAAGGTCTGTCCGGGGAAGCAGGTACGAAGGGATTCGATGCCGTGTGCTGTCTGTAAGCTCGGATACGTCAGTGAGAATTTATCAACCCGTATATATGTTTGATTCATTGCACGAATAAGTTCTAGTGGAGTTTTGTGAAATAGGGGTTGGACTGTAGACCATGACCTTTATTTACCTGCAATTTCCATCTTTCCCGAGATGGCTGAATGGCTTTTGTTGTTGTTGTTTATATAAGAGGAAACACAAATGCTGCAATCATCTCTATTAGCCTAGAATAGATTTTGGAAAATCAACACAATTGCAAGAATGAGAGTTATTTTTAAAGCCACAATAAGTCACAAAGTTAAAGCCTATTTCTCTCTCCCTCTGTCTTCTGTGTCTATGTGTGTGTCTCTGTGTGTGTGTGTGTGTCTGGGCCCGTCCCCTTCACCTACAAGCATCCCCTCCTCCCTCAGCACCCTCAGCACCCATCCTTCACCTACACACACCCCGGCCCAGAGAAGCAGCCCACGGACCTTTGCACGGGACAGGCTCTGGGTGGAAAAGCTCCCGCCCCGGGAACCTGGCGTGGCCAGGGGGCAGTACCCTGAGCCCTCGTCAGCATGCTCGTGTGGAGAGGAGCAGCTTCTTCCTTAAACGTTCCTCCTGAAGCACCCACAAACTTACCCTCACACGCCTGCCCTGTGGAGGCCAGGACGGGCGATCCCGGCCTCTGCCCTGTGGAGGCCAGGACGGGCGATCCCGGCCTCTCCCCTTGACGTGAACGGCCCTGCTGAGCTCTCCTGTTACTTCTCCTCGTCCTGGCTCTACTGTGCCAGTTTCTACTTTTACTAAACAACACCCATGGAATAAACAGCTCCTGCTCTTAGGCCTTTCCTTCTATCAAGGCAGAGCGTAGAGGGCCGGGAAGGGAACGTGACGGAATATTTCCCTGTACGTTGTTGTTCTGCTGGAGAGACACAGTTGCTTGCTCGGGAGAGACGAGGCACCGTATGAAAGGACTGAAGACACGCCGTGACATCAAAGGTGCCCGGATCATGACTGACACAGTGGCCACCGCTCCCAGCCCAGAGCCTGTCGGGGGTATTCGTACAGAGTGCTCGATGTGGTGAGTCATGAAGGTCCATTAACTCAGATGAGTTCAGACAGTAGATTAAACTGTGCTGCGGCCACCACTGACTCAACGATTTTGGGCAGAAATGTCTTTTGGCAATCATCCAGGAGAGGGTAGGAAATATTTTCAAAGTTAGGCAAACATCCTGGGTGGATCTCTCCACATGCCAGCGCGATTGAAGTCAGTGGTTGTATTTCCAGAGACGTTGTGTGCATCCCAGGGCTGGCTGCGGGTCAGGGGCCAGCTGGGAGCGTTGCCGGGGCGGGTAGAGAGGGCTTGGAGGAGACACAGGGTACCCCCGAGTACTGACCAAGTACACGGCAGAGCCTGGCAAGCTCCCTGTGGCGCATTCGATATGCCGAAAACAGTAACGAGTCTCCAATGGAGACCTAACTGGTGCCCGCTCAAGCGAATCGATGAACAACGGGACTACAGTGCTACTGTGCTACTTTCAGTAGTACCTAATCCAGAAGTTGTTCTCTTTCCCCTGAACTCTTGAGGAGTCTCATAATCCTCACTGCCACAGGATGCAGCTCAGATGTGCCAAGTTTACATCAAGGGAGCATCGGCTAAGAGTCGTTCACTGGAATGACCTGTTCAGCGCTTCCCAAACGCTGTTTCTTTAACTCGTCGTGATCAGGCCTGACCTTCAGACTCCTACGTGACAGAGGGCCTGGCCTGCTGGGGCACCATTGGCCCGGCCTGGGCACGCACGCAGGCCAGAGGGAGGAGGACAGAGACGGGCAGAGGAGGGAAAGGGAAAGCTTTCAGTTGGTGCCATGATGCCTATTTTCCAGGTCAGGAAATTGAGGCTCAAAGAGATTAAAATATTTATTCAAAACGTAATGACTCCGACCTTTTCCCTTCTCACTGTCTTCCCTTTAGCTGCTCCTAGCCAGTGTCTCAGGGCTGCCCTAGGATCGGGTTTTATTTACCAATAAAACCATTCTGTAATGCGAGTCATACATATTTTATGGGCACATCTGTCCATATATACGGGTGCGCAGCTCTGTCCTCGAGCTCCGCTGGCAAGCGAGACTGGCTCTGAGTCCCTTTGAGGACACCCGGCCATGTCCGGGCAGGGGCCTTGTCTGAGTGTGTGACGCCTCGGAGACCCTGGGAAAGCTTGTCCAGAGCCGGAGGGCTCCGAGACGTGTATTTCTCCTTTCAGTCACCTGCGTTTCTGTTCACACGTTCTTATTACCGTGAGAGTGAGGAATTATGTGGGGCTTGTGGGGGGGGAGGGCAGTGGCCACCCCAGCGATGCTGGCTCAGGGCTTACTCCTGGCTCTGCACTCAGGGGTCTCTCCAGTGAGGCTCGAGGGAAGGGACAGTGTGTGGTGCTAGGGATTGAACCTGGATTGGCCATGCACAAGTGCCACCCGGCCCCAAAGCATTGTGTGTGTGTGTGTGTGTGTGTGTGTGTGTGTGTGTGTGTTTAAAATAAGAAGTTATTGATACCTTCAGCCACTTTATGTGGAGAGTAAGCAGCTAATGACAGGTCAGGGTTGCAAACATTATTCTTATCACCTCCAGGCTTTTACCTTGAGCAAGGTACTGGCTGTGGATTTGTGGTAAATGGCTTCAACTATGTTGAGGAAAGTTCCTTCAAACCAATTTTATTGAGAGATTTTTTTTTAAATCATAAATGGGTATTGGCTCTTGCCAAATATGTTCTCTGGTGATTTTCTATTTTCCTTTTTATTGATATGGTGAATTATGTTGATTGAGTTGTGCATTAAACCATCCTTGCATCCAGGGGTGAATTCCACTTGGTCATGGTGTATGATCATCATGCATTTTTGGATTTTATTTGCTGGTATCGGGTTGAGGATCTGTTTCACTGGGGATATATCCCTGTAGCTCTGCTTTTTTGGGTGATGTCTCTGTCCACTTTTGACATCAGGATAACATTCGCCTCAAAACAGAAGCTATTTTCAAGGCTTTCAGTTTCTTCAAATTTCTGAAAGAGTTTGAAGAGGACTGGGGAGGAGTCTCTAAGGTTTAGAAGAGCTCACTTGAAAGCCTGGGCTTTTGTGTGGGGAGGCTTTTGCTTATTGTTACTATTTCGATCAAGTAATTTGCCTGTTCAGGAACTCTCTTTCCTCTTGATTCAACCTTGGAAGGCTATAGTATCCATACATTTATCCATTTCTTTCAGATTCTCCAGTTTTGTGGCATAAAGGTTTTCAGAGTAATTCCTGAAGCTCCTTTGATTTTCTGCGCTCACTGTGTGACTTCGTTCATTTCTGATTCAGTATATTCCAGTTCTTCTCTCTGTGAGTCTTGCATTTAGCAACCCATTTAGGGTTGTCAATCTTGTTTGCTATTCTTTTTAAAGAGCCATCTCTTGATTTAATTGATCTTTTGGATTGCTTTTCATGATGTGTGTTTCATTAGTTTCTGCCCTAATTTTATTATTTCTTTTTCTGCTTGCTTTGGGTGATTTTTGTTGGTCCTTCTCCAGCCGCTGAAGCGGAGTGGTTGGGTTATTTATGTGGCCCTTTCCTGCTTCCTAATGAACACTCGTACCTTTTTATCTTCACTGGAACATTCTCTGCTGACTCTCCAACTACCCAGTAAGGGAGCCAGCAAGTCACGAAGAATTTATTTAATGTGCAGGAAGCTGTAAACACAGAATTCTGTGCCCCAGAAACCCTCCTGCACCGTGCCAGTCCCGAGAGCCCGAGACTGCAGGGGAAGGACTCCCTTCCTGGGCAGGTGCTGCCGCAGGGCCCCGCCGGAGTCCTGGAAACCGCCAGGACACAGACGGCCACAGGCCCTGCACCCGGACAGGCCGAGTCCCACTGTGCTCCCGCGCCCGCTCCCATCCTCCCCTCTCCCTGCAGCCTCAGCTGCTGCTTCCTGCCTTCCCCCACACAGGGGCCCTTCCCCTCCCCCTTCCCCATGGACCCCAGCACAGCCACACCAGGCATGGGGGGGTCTCAAGAGGGGGAGGGTTCTACTGGAAAGGAACCGAGAGGTCACAGGCTGAGAGATATCAGAAGGCTTTCCAATGCCTTCCCACTCTCCAGCGGGGCCTGGCTCTCTCCCACCCTCACACAGCGCCTGACTCTCACCCTCACACAATACCTGACTCTCACCCTCACACAGCACCTGTCTCTCACCCTCACACAATACCTGACTCTCACCTCACACAGAGCCTGACTCTCTCCCACCCTCACACAGCGCCTGACTCTCTCTCACCCTCACACAATACCTGACTCTCACCCTCACACAGTGCCTGTCTCTCACCTTCACACAGCGCCTAACTCTCTCCTCACCCTCACACAGCGCCTGACTCTCTCCCACCCTCACACAGCGCCTGACTCTCTCCTCACCCTCACACAGCGCCTGACTCTCTCCCACCCTCACACAGCGCCTGACTCTCTCTCACCCTCACACAGCGCCTGACTCTCTCCCACCCTCACGCAGCACCTGTCTCTCACCCTCACGCAGCACCTGACTCTCACCCTCACACAGCTCCTGACTCTCCTCTCCCTTACACAGCCCCTGACTTTCACGCTCTCACCAACATCTGGCTCTCTCCTCACTCACCCTCACACCATGCCTGACTCTCCTTATTCTCACACCACTAAAGCTTGCATTCCAGAGTTTCCAGCGGCTGAGAGGAGTGTGATCCAGCCTGGCGACTGGAGTCCAACACCCTTTCATTTAGCCCCCTTGGTGAGTTGGTTTTTCTATACCTCAACATCATCATCTGAGAAATGGAAATTATTCATCAGTAATTATCAATGTTAAGTCAATTAAATGAGATGATGCATACAAAATATTGAGCTCTGGGTAAATCACAGGTAAAGGTCATTACAAAGCACTCAAAGGCAATACTCTGAGGAGGTCTTGCGTTCCTCTGCAGTCTCATTCTGGAGTCTAATTTGCTCAATAAAATTCACTTTACATAGATTGTACAAAGATGAACTTCATCTGAGTTTAGATCTCATTTATCAAGACTGAAATATGAGTAAATGAATTATATTAACCTATTGTGGAGTTCTCAGAAGTTAAATCCACATTCAAGTAAAAGCACAGAACATTATTATGATTAAATATAAGAGAATTTTGGTTCCATGTTAGCTTTCCCGTAAAAGTGATTAGCAAGATGTGACTCACTAGACCTCCAACTCAAAGGGAGTTTTCTCAGAAAAATTATTACAAATAGATAATAAGGTTTTCATGGGCCCACCTTTCAAATGCTACATTATTTTTTGACATTTCTATTTTAATAGTTTTTTTAAAATCTCAGTCCATTTGGACTGCACCAATTTAATTTTAAAATTTTGTGTTTCCAGTTTGCTTTAATTTGTTAGTTACAAATATGAATTAAATATGTACTAGAACTTAACCACCTTTGGGACAAATATTTGCATAATTGCTTAGTGACTCTTGTTTTTGTGGCAGTTTCTTCTGGAACATCTCTTCCTGAGATACGGAGGTTCAACCAAGTTGGAAATGATCCCTTTTGCTATACAAATTTAACTTCCATTTTTTGTACCCAATGTGTACCTGGGTCGAGAAATCAACATGAGGAATGACTTGGTGCCAGAACTGCGCAGGAGGAAGAGAGCAGCGTGGAATGCCTTCAAGAGCGTTGAAGAGGTGGTTAAGAGAATGAAGAACCTCCGACTCTGGGCACATCTTTTCAATTCCACCATTATTCCTGCACTAACATATGCCTCAGAGACCTGGGCCTTGTGCAAACAGGATGAGAACGCTATTCGGGTATCCCAAAGAGGAATCGAAAGAGCTATGCTGGGAATATCATGTCTCACTCAAGTGAGAGAAGGAATCCGGAGTTCTGACCTCCGTCGACGGTCAAAAATCAGGGATGCTGTCTTGTTTGCCAAGGCGTCGAAAATCAGATGGGCCGGTCATGTAATTCGATTCAGAGATGACCGCTGGACTAGAGCTGTTACTGACTGGATTCCACGGGACATCAGAAGACCTCGTGGCCGCCCTCCAACTAGATGGTCAGATTTCTTCGTCAAACCCCTGAATGAATGATTTGAGGCTCTTCCTGTTCCTGGAGCGAGCAGGTATCATTGGGTTACACTAGCTCGAGACAGGGACAAATGGAGATGTTACTGGCGCCCACTCGAGCAAATCGAAGATCAGCGGGACTACAAGTGGTACCCTAATGTTCTGTGCTGTTTCCCATTTGGAAACTCATTTTGTTTGTGGGTACTTGAGATGACAGAGACGTTACCAAGAAGTGTCCAATAAACCACAGCACTTCCCCTCGCACTGGGGAAGTGTTCATTTGGACGGCCGGGTGTTCCCCGAGCGTAAAGACGGAGTGTGCTTTGCACACTTTTATCCAGAGTTCCCCACCCTGCTGTCCGGTGAGTCTGGAATTAGGGCTGTGGAGTCTGAAACTCGGGGGTGAGCGTCACTGGACTCAGAAGAACCCTGAGCCACCTCCGTTTCCGCTGTAGCAGAGGAGACGCCCACGGGGAAGGACAGGCCAGGTTCCTTCTGGGGTGAGGGGACACACGAGGCAGCTGGCTGCATGCAGGGCGCGCAGCCCCTCTGCCGGGAGGGAGGGAGCGCCAGCTGAGCACTCTACAAAGAGCATCTCGCCACAGAGATCCCAAGCTGCACTGGAAGTCCTCACTGTTGTCTCCTCTCTGCCCAGGACTTGGAATCAGTTACCAGAAATCTTGTTCCAGCATTTCTGTATAAAACGTCTGTAAAAATTGTGAAGCAAGGACTTAGGGAAGAAGCCCCGGATGGGGTAGTCTCCCTGACCCCGGTCTCCGGAAGGGAGGTCTGTCTCGCTACCTGCTCAAGGCTCCAGAGAATCACAGAACATTTTTTTTAGGTTAAAATAAACTTTTATTTTAAAATCTCATTAAATGTTAAGAGAATTATATATAATTCACAAATTTTTAACAACTCTCCATCCTTATCCAATCGTGATGCTTTCTATGCAGACTTAGAAATTTTGCAGCAAAATAGGGTCAACAATGAATTTCATTTTTTAAAGCATCACAATGCTTCACAATGCTAACTGAGGTAAAGCAACGCTTACAACTGAAGACTTGGCATGCATGTAAGTACTGAATCACTCACCTCTGTAGCCAGGGACTGAATCCTGAGCCTGAAGCCCCGACGCTCACGGGGCAATTGCTCTACAACTGAGCTACGTTCCCCGTCTCCATCCACAATTTTTATCTCTCACAGAAGAAATTTCGAGAAAACTGCAGAGCAGCTACTTTTCTCCTCTGCCAATGAGCAGCGTGAAGGCAGAGCCCCTTTTCCTTTGGGTTTCAGTGGGATTCAAAACTCTTCTTGGATATTTCAAATCCTTATGAAAAGAAGTTGCTTTAAAGCAACTACTAGGCCATATCAGACTCCGGCAAAGCTTAGCGAGTTTTCTTTTATACACATTTTTAAGCTCTTTGGCTCAAAACAGTAAACCTTAGATAGCACCTTTTCTTGCTGAAATGGAATAGGTGTTACCTACTTATCTACATTTGCTTTAATTTAATGTTAGTCGATAACTATGTGGTAAGTAGGGAAAACAAAAGATAAATGTGAGATGTTTCCTTCCCAGAAAGTCCGTGTTGTGTGAGAACAGTTTTGAGAAATGGGAACAGTAAGGTAGGGCAATAAATCATCCTAGCACTCGGGGCCGTGCAGAGAGGAAAAGGCTTGGCAATCTGAGAAGAGATATTGCATGATCAAAACCCAGACCATGATCTCCGTAAGGCGTGGCATGAAATTGTTCTGTCTCCAGGGAACTTCTACTGTGCAACCTGTGAATTAGTACCGTGCCCAAGTGCTTCCTACATCGAACATGGGCCTCTAACGCAGTCAGTGTTGCTCTAGAAACAGTTGGTGGAATATAACCCCTGTCCTGAACGTAATGCAGACAGAGAAACTCGAGTCCGAATGACGGCAGAGATAGAACGCTCTGCCCACAGAGACATCACAGCCCAGCACCGTGGAAGCCTGCCGGAGATGGCCTTCCCGGTGGAGGCTGAGGGCGGCACCCGAGGGTGAAGTCCACCCGTGCGGCCCCGAGGAGCCACACCTCCACCCCCTCTTCTGTAAGCCCGCCTCAGTGGGAGGTGTGTGAGAGACTCTCCACAGTGTCGCCTGAGGGCTGTGCGAGTCCCAGCCGGCACTTGCTCAAGTTTGCTGCTAGTCGCCTCTCCTGGCCAGCGGGCGAGGAAGTGGACCTCGGGAAAGTCCCTGTCCAGAACTTCACGTTAGGAGGCAACACTGGGCCAGGGAGAGAAAAGAACTGTGTTGTACGACAAAGTGTGCACAGGTTCCAGAAGGAAACAGTCAAGCAGGAAAGAGGGCATCCACAGTCTTCCTCTCAGTAGCTGTCAGGCTGCTGCCCAGTTGTCCACTCAGGACAGAATCGTGTGTGTCCGTAGGGCTGATTCCTTTCATCTTCATCTCCTGACTTAGCCAACCTCTCCTGGTCTAGAAGATCCACGCGGGCCCTTTTTAGGGTCTTTGCTGCAGTCTGGAGGTTGGTGGCCAGAGAGTCAGAGAAGCTAATTCATAGGACTTTTGTCCTGGCAATTCTCTATTCTGTTCATTGATTGGCATCAGTATCAAATGTACTTAAAGGTATTAGTCTCAGAATGCTGGATTCTTTTTTTTTTAATTTATTCTTTTATTGAATCACCATGTGGAAAGTTACAAAGCTATACTGTGATTCTTGGTGGTGGAATATGTGCACTGGTGAAGGGATGGGTGTTCGAGCATTGTATAACTGAGACTTAAACATTAGAATGCTGGATTCTTAAATGAAGTAGCGTGGGGGAGGAAGAAGCAGGAGGAGACTCAGAGGAGAATGGAGACGGGAATGGAATAAACTGCAACTGAGACCAACCAGCCTGGCCCTCATTCCTTCCTTCGCCTGCCTCGCCATCGCCATCAACCTCCCCGGGGTGGGGAAGTGGCGTGAGACTACTGATTGCGGGCGGCGGGAGAGATAGAGCGCCACTGCCCTGTGCCCTGTGCCCCACTTTTTGTGTGTTTACACACTTAAATGGGGCCAAATATATTGTTTCATACTTATTATGAACTTTCACTCAATAATGTGGGTCTGCGAAGAAGCGGAAGCTGCTGTCGTACAGCTCAGCCCTGGTCAGTGTCCCTCTGAAGGCCTCCCTTCGGGCCGTGCATCCCTCTAAAGGGGGGCTATTTCTTGGACCAGGTCTCCATGGGGAAAGCCGAAGCCATTATATGTATGGAAAGAAAAATATCAAGAATTTCAGTGTCACTGTTCGAAGGCCAACAAAGCCAAGATTAGGGAACCTTGTCAGAAAATCTGGACCTCGAGGGTTTCACGTAAACAACTGACAGTCCTGGCTGCCAGCAGGGCTGCAAGAGAGGCACAGAAGAAGGCCCGTGGGCCAGGCCGTCTCCTCTCTTTCCCAGGTCTTGTCTTCATCTCCTGACTCTGCTTTCTGTCCAGTAGACTACTTAAATTCTTAATATTTCCCTTTCCATAGTGTGGCTTCCACCCAAATATACGGTCGACTAATTTTCAGTAGAGGAGCTGGGTGCATAAAGTGAAGTAAAGAAAACCCCTTCAACTGGATTCCCACATGTTAAAAACATGAAGCTGGGTCCTTGTCTCACACCTCACACAAGTCATTTCAACGTGGATCCAAGATCTTGAGATCAGACCAGAATCCATAAAAGACACTGAGGAAAATATAGGCAGGATGCTCCAACACTTGGGCCTCAAAGATATTTCCAATGATATGGTTTCATTTCAGAGGCAACAGAAGCAAAAATAAACAGGTGGGACTCCCTCCTTCTTTTTCATGACAAAAGGAACAGGGGCTAAAACTAAAGAATTCCCAGCTGAATGGGAGAGAATACTTGCACTCAACACGCCAGATAAAGGGTTAATATCTAAAATATGTAAAGCACTATGAAGATCAATGGCAAAAAAATTCAAAACTGTATCAAAAAATGGAAGGAGAAAGTGAAGTCAGTTCTCTGAAGAGGACAAATGGTTGACCAAAAGACACATGAAGTGCTTGTCATGACCTACTGTCATGGAAACTAACTCAAGAAAACAATGCGCTATCCCCTCACACCTATGAGAATGGAACATATCAGAGTAGCTGTGATGCGTCTAATGTCACAGATGTGATGAGAGAGAAACTCTCCCCCCTCGAGGGGGGAGTGCTGTCTGGTGCACCCCCTGTGGAAAACGGCACAGAGATTTCTCATAAAAGCAAGAATAGAGCTTCCATGCGACCCACCAGTTACATCTGCAAGACACAAAAGGACACTTGCACACCACGATTTGTTGTAGCACATAGCACAGTAGCTAAGGTGCAGAACCAACCTGTGTGTCCAATGGCAGGTGAGCGGATCATGAAGCGACGTCCACAGTGCAATACTCCACTGCTGCAATGGGCGGTAAATGAAAACAGAAGAAGAAGGACGAACACGGGTGGTCTCACTCACCTATGACTTATAGAATAACAGGCTGATGGGGCGCAAAGTACCAAAATGGGGAACCTAGATCACACTTGACTCTAGATTCTAGAAATAAGAAGGTAGGGAAGGAAAGAAACTGGGGTGGGGGTGTAAGAATAGGTAGTAACAAGAGCAGGGCCCGGGAGCCCCTAGTTCATCAGCACTGTAGAGGCGGGTTTTGTATTTGTATATGTCTGAGACACAGAGCATTGCACAAGGAAACCCAAACTACAGATGCTGAACCTTCAGGGAGGGGTGTCAGGAGCCCGGGGACATTGGTGGGCAGAGGTGACACTGATGTGGGGATCGTGCTGGAACATGCATGCCTGAAACTGTCCTCAACATCTCTTAAGTCACATACATTAATTTAAATATATATCAACAATATATATTCAAGATGTTCAGTAGTTTGAGATCCCTCTCTGTCTAACGATCATCGATTTAAAGAAGGCCTTTGATTCTGTTGAAGCGTTCATCGAAGCCCTGGCCAAACTGGGCATTCAAACTCAGTACATCAAGATCCTCCGTGAGTTGTATTGCGGATTCACCACCAGGATCTCACCATTCTACAAGGAAGTGATCACTGATGAGGGGCTTGGCAGGGTGATACCATTTCACTGAAACTCTTCAGTGCTGCTTTTGAGAACATCATGCGACGACTGGAATGGGAAGGAATGGGAGTGAAGATAGACAGTCGGCAATTACACCACCTCCCCTTCGCTGATGACATCGTTCTCATAACACCAAACATTAGCCAAGTGACACAAAGGCTGGCTGACTTTGAGCGTGAGTGTGGAAAGGTCTGTCGGACTTTTCCACACTCAGCTGACTACAGCTGAATCTCAGCAAAATGATGTTCATGAAAAACAAACTAGTCCCTGACGTTCCATTTGCTCTCAACGGAACGAACATCTCCAAATGCAGCAGCTATGTGTACCTGGGTCGAGAACTCAACATGAGGAACGACTTGGCGCCAGAACTGCGCAGGAGGAAGAGAGCAATGTGGAACTGTTGACGGAGGTCAGAATCGCAGACATGCACCAGACCTGGAGTGATCACAGTCGGCACTGGGAGCAAGCTGTCCTTGCTGGTTTAGTTTGGGGCACGCACCCAGAAGTACGAAGGGCTCCCTCCTGACTCTACTCCTGGTAGAGGTTGGAGAATTACTCACCGTGCTGGGGATCAAACCTTGCCTGCCGTTCTGCCTCTCTGGATAACCTCTGTCCTTCAGGATGGGCGCGTTCTCGGGGCAGAGGTAGACTTCCTGCAGAACGAGCGGTTGTGCTTTACAGGAGGACAAACTGACTCATCTAGAAAATAGATGGCTGCAGATTAGATCCTGTTCCTGATACACTGGTCTCACGGACACAGTTGTAATAACCCGAGTAGAAGCATTTATTGACATGAGGTCAAAGTCCAGCTTTTATCTGACTGGCGTGATACAGGAAGTAAACATGAAAGGAGCTCTGACAAGGAAACCTGCGACTGAAGTATTGGAAAGGACGGGATTAAATCCTGCCAATTAAAGCAGCAACTATGGTCTGAGAAAAATGAAAGTTCTGTCAGCTTCATTAAAATTTCAGTTTTATCTGACGTCAGCAAAGATAGGGGTCAAATGTTACGGGATTATGTAGATTGTATCGAGAGCCGTGAGTTAGTGAATAGAGTGACCCAAAGCAAGCGGCGAGCTTCTGGGAAGGAGGAAAGCTGGAGACGTGGGAAAAGCAACGCTGTCCTCTTCCTGAGGAGGCTGGCGGCCTGGTCCACCCCCCTGGCCCTGCCCGGCCGTCCTCCCACCTGTCAGCACCTTTCTGGGTGTGAGTCGGGAGCGTGCCCACTGGCCAGCAGTCACGGCGCTGTGGCTTCTAACCCTGCAAGTCTGCGCGCGGGCCCTGGCGGTCCTTGCTCGGCCTGTCACCAACGTCCTTCGTGGGGGTCTTCTGCCAAGGGGCCAGGGCTGTGTTTGTCTTCTGATGCCTTTTCCAGAGGCCCAACTTAGGAAACTGTGACGAAGCTGAAGCCGTCGTGTGTGTGTCCTGTGGGCACTGGAGGTGGAGCCTCTGCCAGCAGGACCCAGGGCTGGGGACAAACGTGCCCTCGGTTGGACAGGACCCACCGTGGGTGCTCCCAGCTTCTGTGTCATTAGGCTCCTGGCAACCCTCAGAGCCTGACAGACTGAGGAACCCGAGAGCTTAGAGTTCTCTTGATTCTCACTCTCTTTTCGTTTGGATGAGAGGGATTGTGCCGCTTCTGACGGGGTCACCCACAGCGTTTCTTTTTTCTTTAAATTTTTTATTAGTGAGTCGCCGTGAGGTACAGTTACAAACTTATGAACTTCCGTGTTTGCATTTCAGTCATACAGTGATCGTTCACCCATCCCTCCACCAGTGCCCATTCTCCTCCACCAATGATCCCAGTATCCCTCCCACCACCCCTACCCCATCCCCCTCCACCCCACCCTGCCTCTGTGGCAGGGCATTCACTTTTGTTCCCTCTCCTTTTGGGTGTTGTAGTTTGCAACAGAGGTATTGAGTGGCCTTCATGTTCGGTCTATAGTCTACTTTCAGCACGCAAGTTTCAACCCGAATGGGTCCTCCCAACATCCTCTACTTGGCGTTCCCTTCTCTATCTGGCTGCCTTTTCTTTTTTTTTTTAACTTTAAATGAAAAAAAATTAGTGAAATTTACTTAGAGAAATGTGAAGAAAGAGAGAGAGATGTTTAAGGGAAAATTTGCCAGGAATACGTACCTTGGGTTGAGATGTGAACCCGTCTCCAGCAAACAAGGTACTTGCCTCGGTGCAGCTGGGACCCCTGAGCCCAGTCTCTCGGCTGCCCTTTCCCTCAGCACGTGAGGCCGCTGTCCAAGCTCACCCACGGCGTTTCTGAAGCACGTCGCCCGTGAGCAGCATCTGCCCGGGGAGCCGCACTGGAGTCCCCAGCTGTCAGAAATCCCACTGGGTTTTAGTGTGGTTTGGTTGGGTGGGCTTTGTTCTTGGGTTTTGGTGTGACTTGGTTTGCTGTGGTCTTGGCTTTTGTTGTGGTTTAGTTTTTAAGGCTGCACCAAAGCTCTTCACCAAGACAAAGCCACCAACCGCCCGGAATTTAAGTAGCAATCTCTGGCATTTATCCTCACGCCTGTGGCGACGGCCAGGTTCTTAGCGTGTCCTCAATATGTGCTTCCTTTCTGGGCCCACCAGAGCATGGTGGTGTGGGCAGCCACGCCGGAAACGTCCTCGGCACTACCCTCCCGCCTCCAGGTCGGTTCCGGGTCAAGGCTATTCTGCTCCTGCTATCAGACTCGTTACCACGACGCACGTTATCACAAAGCACGTCGATCACGGCAAACTCTCTAGGTGGTCGCAAACGCTTTCACTCTTGGTTTTATTTCGCTCTCCCTGGAGAGGTCTGGAAGAGTTCGCAACCCCAGCTCCTCACACTACAGGGCAACTAGAAAGCCCCCGTCTTGTCTGGCTCTCTCGCGGAAGGCGGATCTGGGCGGCCCTTCACTAAGCCAGAGGAGGTGACCGGGTCCCAGGGAGACGGGACGGTGGTGTGAGAGCAGAGGCGCCCGGGGACTGGACTGTCTTCTTGAAGGATGAAAGATCCAGAAACACACACGAGTCAGTGTTTGCTGAGGATCCTTCGTCCTGAAGGCCTGGACGGGGCTGGGGGTCCCTCCGACTGTGAGTGTGGCCGTGCCTCTCTGCTCGGCTTTTCCCAGAAGTCTCCTCTGGGAAGTCCGGCCTCCGTGGGGCTCCAGGGCCTGTCAGCGGAGGAGCTGCTCCAAGCCCAGCGCGGGAAGAGACACTCGGGAAGAGCAGCGTGACCCGGAGCCGACGGACGGACCCCGAGGCAGGGCTGTGGGAGGGGGGGCTCTGTGTGGAGGCACGTGCACGGGCAGCAGCTGGGGTGATGCCGCAGGTTTATCCGGGCTGGCACCCGGGGAGGGCTGCTCTGCTCAGGCCCCTGCCAGCCCCCCCAAAGGGAAGAAATCTAGCCTGCATGGCTGTGGTCTCTGCGCGGTGGGAGACTGTGGGAGAAGTTGGGTTGGCCGCAGCCTGGAGCCTCCCCGGCTGACCCCAAGGCCCACGCCCAGTGAGACCACAGAGGTCTGGGGAGGAGGGTCCCCCAGGCTCCTCCTTGGGGCAGAGATAAGGGGCGTTTCGACCCCATTCCCTTCCACGTCTCTCTCCCGTTCCCGGGCTCAGCCCGACCTCCGTCTGATTGCTCGGGCATCTGGGTGCCAGCCCGGCTCTCGGCCAGGTCGGTGGGGGCGTGTGAGCAGAGGGTGCGGGTGGATGGAGCTGCTGGTGGTGCCTGCCCGGTGCCCAGGGAGTAGCTGGACAGGCACCAGTCAGGCCCGCGTCCTCTCTTCCCCGGGGACGCAGGGTGCAGGCCTTGCTTGCGTCTCCCCACGCAGTTCAGATGCGGTAGAGAAACAGAGCAGACCCGGAAAGCAACTCCCGAAAGGCTGTTCCGGGCAGAAGGAAGCCCAGGGAGGCGGGTGGGCACCGTGTGTCCGTCGGGGAGTCCAGCGTGGGGGACGCAGCAGTGGGCGACTCCCGATGGCCTGGTGTGTGACTTCTGAAAATTAGCGTAGTTCCCAAAAACAAAAGCAGAAGCTGAAAGGTGGGATAAAGTCCTGTCTTCTTCTGCTGCTAGAACGTTCCTTGTTCCAGGGTCTCTGAGAACGTCGCTTCCCAGGGGTCGTGGGAATTCAGTGACGACAGCAGGGGAGTCTCAGCTGTGCCGTGACACGGCCACGTCTTCGCGCCTGAGCAGGCGACCAGCCCGGGGAGGCCCTTTCAGCTCCCCCAGGCCTCAGAGGTCTCTGCAGGGTCCTCCGCCGGGGAGGGAACTTCAGCTCCGCAGAGCTGCTGGGATTCCGAGTGCTGCCGCTTTCGGGCCAGGAGCCTCCCAGCGGGTGTCCTGGGCTGGGGCCACGCCGGTGGTGCTCGGTGCCGGGGAACACTCGGACCACCACAGGGTGAGGGGCCTCAGGCCGCGTCCAGCAGTGCTCAGGACCCCTGCGGTGCTGGGGCTGAACCCAACTCAGGACGTGCAAGGGTTAAGGGTTGCCCCAACCAAGCCCGGAACTAACTGCCCTAACGGGAGCTCGCTGGTGTGCTCTGGTCACACAGCGGAACCTTGCCGGTGTAAACAGGAATCTGAGCACTTCTGTACGGAGGCAAATACGTCTGTGACACTTGGTGTGATTATTCGGGGTTCAGGAGGTCGCATGGTTGCCCGGCAAGTTTTGGCAGTGCCACAGGTAAAGAATCACCGCCCAGGAGGAAACCCCACTCTTATTCCCGGGCTTACGAGAGTTTTCATCGTAAGCGAGAGATTTGTATTGGATTTTCACAAAATGCCCTTTTCACACCAATTGGGATGGTAATGAATTCTCTTTACCTGTTGGTGTGATGAAATCTATGTTTGGAATTTTTTTTTTTGCTTTTTGGGTCACACCCGGCAATGCACAGGGGTCACTCCTGGCTCTGCACTCTGGAATTACCCCTGGCGGTGCTCAGGGGACCATATGGGATGCTGGGATTCGAACCCGGGTCGGCCGCATGCAAGGCAAACGCCCTACCCACTGTGCTATGGCTCCAGCCCCTATGTGTGGAATATTCAACGTGTATCAACTGAACATCTCCTTCCCAAGTATCGTGCTCCCGTTTTTCAGACGAGGCTGCCGTCAGCCTACCAGTGATCTGTTAGCTGCAGCTTCTGGCTGCACAGAACCGCTATTTCATAACCAGGGTGACACAGTTTCCTGCTCCGCAGAGCCTGGTGTCTTGTTATCACTACAGTTATTTCCAGTGCTGCCAGAGGCAGGCGCGTTGCCTTGGTAGCACAGACACATCCTTTCCCGGAAAGAGCAGCCGAAGTCACCGCGGTCCTGAGCACACCTGGGTGAGTCTGGACTCGGGCATGGCACGCGGCCTTCCCGCCAGCCCCTGCACCCAGAGGCCCGCCCCGAGGTCTGTTGCAGGGAGGCCAGGCCGCTGACCCTCCCGCGTCTCGGGCAGACACTGACCGCAGGCACCCACGAGCCCTCTCTCACCCTCAGTGTTTCCTAAGGAACTTCCTGGAAGTTAGAATAGGAGGAAACGCCTGTTACTTCCCGTCGTCCCTCTCCATACAGTGCTCTGCCTCTTAAATAGAAAACCAAAAACATTTGGTTCACAGGTGGCGCCAGACAGAAGTACCAGTTTGGCTCTCTCCTGGAGGGGGTCCGCACCGAGCGATGCTCGGGGCTTGTCCTGGCTCTGCACTCGGGAACTACCCCTAGCAGTGCTCAGGGGGCCCTGTGAAACCCGGGTTGGCCGTGTTCAAACCAAACGCCCTCCCCCCATCCCGTCGCTCTGGCAGAGACCCCGGTTTGACAGGGGCAGGTGCAGCTGTGGGGGGCTCCTGGGATCCTGGTGGGCACTTGCTCCTGCCAGGCGGGACTGGGTGAGGGTCTGGTGAGTAGCTCTGTCCTCTGTCCATCCTGCCACTCGCCCTTCTGTGCATGCCAGGGGTGACAGGAAGAGAGGGCCCCGTGCTCTGACGTCACTGCCCCAGGACATTGCCACCTCCTCCCCACGGCCAGAGCAGTCCTGGCACGTTTCCATATGCCCCTCAGCATCCCTGGCAGACACACCTCGGGATGTCGTCACTGAGCTTTGAGGTGGAAACCTACGGGGTGTGAGTGTAGTGGGGCCCTTTGGCCACGGTCCCAGCCGGGGAGAGGGCACAGGCACCAGCCCTGCCAGCAGAAGGAACTTGGCCATGGCTGGTGGTGCCCGGGGTTTTCTCCGGTGGAAACCAGACGGGATGTTCGGGACTGAGCCTGGGTCAGCCTCGAGCAAGGCAAGCTGGGCCCTGGATGAGCCCACTGAGGTTTGGTGGGCGTGGGGGGTGCAGAGGGGAGCAGGGGAGGCCACCGGAGTGACGGGCTCAGGCTCTGGCGGGAGCCGCTGGGAGGTCTGGCCTGTGAGACGGTCCAGAGCACGCCAGGGTCGCGGGGTCCGACTCTGGCGGGAACAGGCTCAAGTGGAGACGGGGGCAAGGCTTGGGGGCGGGCTGGAAGCAGCTGGGTGTGATTCTGCGGGGAGTGCGCAGTGTGTGTGCGCATGCGTGTGTGTGTGTGTGTATGTGTGTGTGTGTGTGTGTGTGTGTGTGTGTGAGGAGGAGGGGGAGGCTGCTGGCGGGAGACCCACGGGTCCCCCTGGCCCAGGGAACAGGAGGAACAGGAGCTTTCCACTGAACCTCCAGGACTTTGCCAAGTTGCCCGGTTAGAAGGAACGGTCTGGCGGTGGGCGTGTAAGTCAAAGTAAAGCAGAGCAACACCCGGAGGAGACACCCAGAGCAGCACCCACACGCCACGCCCTCGGGCTCCAGCTCAGCACACAAGCACGCCGACACGCAGAGCACGCAGACTACACACCACGCAGGTCACGGAGCGCATGCAACCATGCAGAACACGCAGAACACACACACCACACATCACGCAGAGCACACAGACCAAACAGAGCACATGGACCACAAAGAACACGCAGAGCACGCGGAGCACACAGACCATGCAGAGCATGCAACCACACAGACCACACGTCACACAGAACACACAGACCACACGTCACACAGAACACACAGACACACGGACACGCAGATCACACAGATCCCCAGACCTCGCGGACGACCCGTGGCTTCTTCTGTCTTCGCGACCATCCACTGGTCCCCCCTGGGGGTCCGCACTGGCCCCTGGGGGACGAAGCAGCCCTGGTAGTAGGAATCACGCGGCGGGCTCACGGGGGCGGCACGTCCTTTCGTTACCGTGTCCACGCGCCAACAGAGGCCCCTGCGGGCTCGTCCCCGGCTCCCGCCCCCTCGCCCCTGGCCGTCCCTCTCCCCGCCCGCCCGTCCGTGCCGGGGCAGAGCTGGGCCTGGGGGTGGGGCCAGCAGGCGGCACCCTGACCGTCCCTCCGCCTCGTGTCCTGGCTGTCCCGCTCTGCAGATGCCCAGGCGCAGGCACGGGGCCGTCGGAGGGCAGCGGGCGTTGTCTCGTGCCGCACCCCTGAGAGTGTGTCGGAGCGGCCTGAGGCAGGCGAGGGACCAGGCAGGGGCGGCCACCGGCCCGGGGCTGGCAGAGTCTGCAGCCCCGAGGGGCAGCGTCTCTCGTGAGCCTTGTCTCCGGGGAGCCGCCCCTCTCACCAGGCCGCACTACCCTTCCCGGGGAGAAGCCTGCAGGGGCCTCCTCTCTGTGCCCGAGTCGCCGCCTGCCTCTGCCCCCCGGCTGGCCAGAGTCTACACTGCGGGTGAGGAAGCCGTGCCGGGAGGGCGGCCTGCCGGGCCACACGCCCAGCGCGTCTCAGGCAGCAGCGCCAGTGGGTCCTGGCCGGGGAGGGCCCTCACCACCTGAGCGGGACCAACACGGCTGCTCCGAGCCCTGGTGGAAAGTGTGAAGTGTTTACGCTGCAGAGCTTAATTACCGCTGACGGATGAATGCAGTTCTCAGCGGGAGCAGATTATAATGTGTCTTTCACTTAGCTAATTCCACATCTCGGGATGGAGACAATTTAGTCTTATTATTTAAGAAAATTAGCACAAATGCAACCTCATTGCATTCACTCTCAACCGAAACAAACATCAGAAATTATACATACGACACTCAAAAGACAATTTCTCCCTGCAAGCAAAGCGAGGAGATGCCAGAGCCCTCCTGCGGCACAGACCGAAGTCGCGTTGTTTACTCGGGAGCAGAGCTGGCTCTGGTGGGACCCGGGCTCCCCGCTCCCTGCCGCCGGCCGGCCGGGCTGTCCACGCGGGACGCGGCTCGCTGCGGGCTCGTCTGTGTACGGCCCAAAGTAAAATTAGAACCTGCCTCATTAGGAAAGGAGGTTACGAAACCAGCCTCTCATTTCCCCGAGTCCCCGAAGACTCGAGACCTAGATAATGGCCGATGCACTTCCAGAGCTCTGCGGGCCTGGGGTCGGCCTGGGGTCGGCCTCGGGGCGAGGGGCTGCCTGGAGGGCCGAGGAGGCACCGTGAGGTCCGCCCGGGGCCGAGTACCGTGGTGTTGGTGGCTGGTGTGAATGTAGTGCCTGTCTGTCTCTCTGGTTCGGAAGAATCCCCTCCTCTCAGAGACGCTCACGTCCACGCCAGGGGCCGGGGGCAGATGGCACACGGGTCAGCAGTGCCGGGGTCGTGTGACGGGGTGGGGGAGCAGCCAGCCCCGACTGCCCCCGGGAGTCGCGCAGGCCCATCCCAGGGTCCCGACACCCGCTCACCCCTCAGTCAGCTCGGCCCTTGCCCCGTCAGGCCTGCTCCCGTGGGTGCTCCCGGCCCTCTGAATGGCCAGTGCTGGCCCATGAGTGTCTCCCCTCGGGAAGCACCTGCTGGGGACCGGCCCCTTCCCGGGGTCCCGGCCAAGGCGCTGGCAGCTCTGTGCACCTGAGGGGGGGCCGTAAGGGCCCGAGGCTGTCCGGGCCACCCCGTGGGCAGGCCACGCTGCTCTCGCCTCAGGGGGCCGGGGCCAGCACTGGTCATGTTGGCAACTGTCCCCCCAGCCCAGGGGTGGCCGACGGCCGCCCACACACGCCCGGGACACGGGGCCTTGCCCTGAGACGCCGTGGTCTTGGGCCGGGCAGAGGCGGGGAGGCGGGGCAGGGCCCGTCTGTGGGTGTGGAGGGGCCGTGGGGCGGTGGCCCGGGCCTCACACGCAGAGGGGCAGCCCTGCAGGCCCGGCCCGTCTGGACTGAGACAGAGGCCTGTGGCCTGTGCAGACTCTGGGTCAGTGCTGTCACTACAACGTCCCTCCCGCCTGGGGGCTTCATCATCCCCCTCACCATCGTCATCATCGAGGCACCGTCCCCTCCTGTCACTGTCCTCACCGTCACTCCCCCGGTCCCCGCCACCTCCTCACCCTCTGCGTCCCCTGGCTCCCCGTCACCAAGGTGCCCTGTCGGCCGTCCGTGGAGGCCGTGCCCGGGCGGGAGTTGACTGGGAAGGAACCAGGCAGAAGCCCCGCCCCCGAGGGCGAGGCCGTGCGCGTTTCCCTCGTGGGAACTGTGGGCCAACTGTGGTTTCTCTCACTCCTCCTCTCCCGACTCTGTGGTTCTCCCAAGGAAATAGCTGCCGGACACCAGGGTGCTTGGGCACGGGCGTGTGGGGATCAGTTTACCCCCCTGGAGGCTGTCGGGGCCTGGGGGGGTCCCCGAGCGGGCTCAGTGGACAGGGAGGGAGTGGACTGCACAGGCCTCACGCCCGCAGGGCAGAGGGGCCTCTCTGGGGACGAGCCGAGTGTCCGTGGCGTGGGCGGGGCCTCCCTGGCGCTGAGAGCCCGGCACACGGCCGCGGCCACTCGAGAGGAGAGGCCCGAGTGCCGGCGAGGCTGGCGGGTGCCGAGTGCCAGGTTCAGCGTCGGGTTACGTTCACGTCCGCATTCACTGCCGCTGACCGCGGGTCACGGCGCAGCAGCGTCCGAGCAGGACGTGGAGAGTCCGGTCCTGACCGCGGTGACCCTGTCCTGTGGCCTGGCCTGCTGTCCACCCCCGGGCCGTCACCGGGAGCCTGTGGCCTCCAGCACCCGCCCACTGGCCGGCCCAGCCGAGCTGACTCCTGCCCCCTCTGGCTTCTCCCCCACCCTGGGGGGCCCCCCGGGCGCGTGGACGCTGCGTGTTGGGGTCAGGGCCTTCCTGAAGCCGTCGCCGGACACTCGTCCCCTCCACGTTGCCGACGTGGAGCACTGAGGACACGGCCCTGGCCCGAGGAGCAGGCTGCAGCGGGGCCCCGGAGTGCGCAGAGGAAGCCCCCAGACCCCGCTCACGGCCACGCCGGGCCCCAGTGCTCTAGCTGCCGACCGCGGTGCGGGCAGGGAGAGCGGCTCCCCCTGACTGGGCGCAGCACCCGGGGGCTGGGCCTGGGGCTCGGGGGCACAGTCCAGCGCCCAGGAAACTGCTCTCCTCGGTGAGCCCAGGGCTGAGGCAGGCGGGGTGGTCGGCAGCCGTGGGCGGGCGGCTCCGCAGGCCCTCGGGGGGCTCGCCAGGCCGCGGGGTCAGTGGCCCTTGCTCCCGTGATCTGCCGCAGCCAGGCGGGGAGCACGGACCCAAGGGAAGTCAGGGCGGCGGGGAGCGGTGCGAGGTTGCGGTGCAAACACCGAGCATCGGCTGTGTGGCCCGGTGCCCGGCAGGGCCTGGGGCCTTGGCAGAGCTGGAGGGGCAAAGGCCCGGGGGCCCGCGGCCCCTCACACAGAGCAGGAAGGGAGAGGAGACTGACGTCGCCGTGCTCAGGGGCCCGGCAGCCGGGGGCGCCTGCGTGACACCCCACAGTCTCCTCCAGGCCTGTCCGAAGCAGGCCAGTTCCGTGTCCTCTGTGTGGTTGAGCTGGTTTTGCCGTGATCACCTTCCTCTCGTGCAGCTCCGAGCACTGGGCTGCGCTGCTCTCCGTTGCGATGTGTCTTTTCCTTGTTCTTTTCCCACTTAGAGATGTTCTCCAGCCCCAAGTACGTTCAGAGACTCCCTCGACCCTCTCAAGTCGAACTGGGGAGTTTGGGGGAGAAACTCCCTCTTTCATTCCAAGGAATCAAACCCGAACCAAACCCTGCACAAGCTGCTCAGAACTCGGAGTCGGGTCCTGGCGAGACCCCACTGCGCTGGGCGAGACTCGGACCCCGCTCGAGCTAGGGTAAAGGGCCTGGGGTCTGCAGCCTCGCCTCTGGGCTGGGCAGTGTGTGAGCGAAACTCCCTCCCGGGACACAGCGAAGGGCCCAGGGGACAGCTGGGGGCGGGGCCTGGGTGCCCCCTGCTGCCGCCCTGCGCCTGGCCAGCACCTCCCAGCCCTGCACCTCTGCAGAGGGCCAGAGTCCCGGGGCGCCTGGGCGCGAGCCTCGCTCTGCTCGGGCGGGGGCTGCCCAGCCACGCCGTGCGGGACCCTCTGTACGTCGGGCTCCCGTCCCTGCGTCTCTTCACACTCACAAGGGCAGGACCTGGTCACCAGGGCTCTCCCGGCCCGTTCTCCTGTGGCGTCACCCTCACGCGCCCGCCGCCTCCTCAGTGCTGCCCCCACGCCTGACTCGGTTGGTCCCGTAGCCCTCGTGAAACCGTTTTGCACGGCTGCTCCGTATCTGCCAGGGACACGGGCCCGCTTGTGTGTGTGTGTGTGCGTGTGTGTGTGCGCGCGTGTGTGTGTGGGCGGGGGGGGGTGACGCCCGCGCCCGTGTCAGCCTGCAGGAGGGAGAGGGGCCGGGTGCCCGGGAGCACTGCCCACCGAGTGTCCCCACACTCCCTCCAAGGCAGGGCGGGCCACGCCAGGGGCTGCCCGTGGCCTTTGCCGGCGCTCGCTCTTGCGTGTCTGCCCTGCAGGACTTGAGCTGCCCAGTGCAGGGGCCCCTCAGCCCCGGCCCCAGCCCAGGTCTCGGGTCCACGCGTGGCCCCGCCAGCCTCAGGAAGTGAGGGGGGCAGCCTGGGGCGAGGCTGTGGGGTCACACAGCTGCCTCAGCGCCGGGGAACTGCGGCCCAGAGGGAGTCTCGGTCCCCGACCGACTGCATCTGAGACGGCCTCCTGGAAACTGTGTCTGGGTCGCAGTTGGGAGAAACTCGAAGGAGGCGAGAGGAGGGGCTGCTTCCCCCACGTGACGGGCACGGTTCTCTTCAGAGCTTAACGCCTCTTGGCTTCTAGTGCGCCAGGGCGGGTGCCCCGGGCTCCCGGGAGAAAGTCGAGGGGTGTATTTCGGGCTGTTTCCGAGTTTCCGTGGCAGACAGCATGAGCTTTGCAATCCTCTCCTCTGTGTGTGTGTGTGTGTGGTGTGTGTGTGCGTGTGTGTGAGTGAGTGTGTGTGTGTGTGTGTGTGTGTGTGAGATGGAGGGGGGGAGGAAGTGTGGGGAAGGTACCTGCACGTGTGTCCTCTGAATATTCGTCAGGGGAAGGCGTAAAGGGGGATCGAATGTCAGACGTTAGAGAATCAATGTCATCCAGCCTTATCTTTGAATCTGTGCTCAGTAAATGTGTGTATAACCGAGGGCTGGAATCTGCTCTAGATTTTCACACACATCCGAGTGGTAGAGAAAGGCCCCTGCTAAGTGAGCTAAGTGAGTCTAATTTCTTCAGCACCTGGTTGGAGTTATTCAAAGAACTCTCTCCCACCCGGGGCGGTCAGCAGCAGCACCCCCCTGCCCACCAGACGCCTGGCCCAGACGACTCTCTTTAGAAGAGTGTCAACGGTTTGACTCTACAGCAAGTCTCCAGCGACTGAATCCCTGCCCGGACGGCCGGTGTCCGCTGCTGCCCGCCATGCCCACTGTGACCAGCCCGCAACCACTCATGTCGGCAGACCCGGAGACCCGCTTCTCCAGGCCACCCGCGGGTGAGTCACTGAGTGACTCTTGGCCCACACTGCCTTGAGGGGTCCTGGGAAAGCCCAGTTCTGTGCCCGTTGCAAAGTATTTCGAGCACGGCTTGGTCTGTCCCGGGCACCTGCCCCCAGGCTGGGCTCTCGCCCTCCCCTCCCGCTGGTGGCCCTTCAGGCTAGCTGTGGCTCTTTCTCTGCTGTCACTTGAGGCCCGGGGCGATGCTTCTAAGTCCGGCAAAACCTTTGCCTCCCTCCTGAGTGGGCTGGGGGCAGAGAGGGGAGTCGGGGGGCCCCATCCCTAGCGTTCCCTCTTCCTCTCCCTCCCACCCACCCCTCATCTGTCAGCCAGAGATCACCAGAGGACCCGAAAGGCCCCTGGGGGCTCTCTGTGGCCGCTAACTCTCCTCTGGGTGCCTGGCATGGAGCACTAGGTCGGGAGTCCACCTGGGTGGACCTTGGCCTACGCAGACCCGCTTTGAGCTGCCCGTGTCGGCCAGTGACCCGTCACCACCCCAGGCTGCTCTTGTCCCTGCCTGGCCGGCCCGGCTCTACAAAGGATAAGCTCCGGGGCTCTCGATTTTCCTGCCAATTCTTTCCTGAAATAATTTCTCCAAAAATGTTCTATTTCTAAAAATAACGCCTCTAAAAATAGTCCAGGTTGTGTCAATTGTTCTCTGCCGCGCCTTACGTAAAGTGCCCTTCTCTCTCTGCCGGAGGGTCGCGTCCCTTCCTCTCATCTGCTTCTTGGAAAGAGAAGTTGGGAGCACAAAGCTGAGGGCCGGGAGCACCCAGCCGCCTGCTCCGTCTCAGCCCAAGCCCGCGCAGGTGGACCGAAATGTTTATTTTAATGGAAGCACTAAGCTGTGCTTAACCTGATGAGAAGGAAAGTTCATGGGCTGAATAATGAGGACTGAGCGACCACCTTAGTGAACTCAAAATACCCCCCAAAGAGGGGATGTTTGACCTCGAAGGGTGAGTGGCGATTCTGAGAACCAGCAGAGGGGACGGTGGAGGGAGAGGGCGTCTGGCACGTGTAGTGCTTTATAATTCACGGAGGTACGTGGGAAGGTCCAAGTCTTTAGAAAAATACATATTTGTATTGTAAGTCCAACTCTCTCTTCTAAACATAAGAAACAGTTATTTTTCTGGAAAGTGGAGATTAAAATGCACATTCTGTTATTTCCAGGCCTTTCGACACACAGCATGTGGGTAAGATAATCCTGCAGCGGAGTCCAGAGTCTGACCAGTACTCTACAGGGACGTTTTGGGAAAGTGGGTTTTTTTTTGTTGTTGTTTTTGGTTTTTTTAAAGTATATTTCCCAGAAATTTGGGAAGTGAATGATTCACAGTGACCTGGTGAGACATCCTTTGGTGAGTCAGACGGCCTCGACTCTGCTTTGTTAAAAACTGGTTGCCCACTGCTGAACCATCCGAAGTGTATTTTGATGGAACTTGGTCTCTTCCCTGCCACCTCAAAGTGGAGCACTCTGACCCGGAAGGACTGGGCAGGTCACTGGGGTCTGAGCGCCGTCAGCAGTCGATGCTGTGGAGACTTTGGGGCGGCCCCACGCTCCCAGAACAAGCCTAACAAACCACAGCAGGTCGGAACTATCTCGACGGAGAGGGAATCCACAGGCTGGCACCCCGCACCGAGTGGCATCGTCATAACGAACTTCATCCATTTTCATTAACTTGCCTATAGAAAATGCTTTTTTTATTGCTCGCGTATGTGACTATGGAAGTTATACTTGCAGGGAATAAGGTATATCCAGAAATACATGAGCAAACGGAAGAGAGCCGCGTTCACTTTCCAAAAATGCCCAATAAAAACCAGGCTGAGGGCTGGAGAGATGGCCGGGAGGGAGGCGCCTGCCTTGCGGGTGTGGTGGCACTTGAGTCCTGGCATCGTGTGTGGGGCCCCAGCAACGTCAGGAACAGTCCAACAGAGCCCAGGAGCCCCCGGCCCTCCCCACCCTGGACTGTGTTGAATGATGCTCGATTTCCCAGAGGCTGGGTAGAGGCGCAGTACTCGAGTGACTGTACATTGTTCGTTACTTGGCCAGAAGGAGCCGGGTCCGGTTACATCACTCAGGTGACGGGGAACCGTCTCAGGGGCTGTGAGTGCCCGGGAGGGTTTGGCCCGGAGAGGGACTGGGCCGCGCCCCTTCCCCTCCGCTCCCCCAGGCGCCCTCGGGCACTGTGTCCACTCTGCGTGCCCAGCTCCCGGGTGTGAGACCGCTGCTCCTGCCCGAGCGGCCGTCCCCGAGCCAGCCCGGCGCTGGGCGGGTCTCGGCACGCTCTGCTCTCGGCTGTTCTCGCTGCCGCGGGGGTGTACAGGCGTGTCCCCGGCTGTACCGGGCCGTGGCGCAGGCTGAGGGTCAGTGGTGGGCTGCCCGGGGGGCTGCGGCTGGGCTCGCGGGCTTTGCTCTCGCCTCAGGGGCGTCCTTTGTAGCGGGAATCCTGCTCACCTCACTGGGAGACTGCTGCGGGTGCTAGCGGAGACGCTGGGGGCGCCACGGGCCTCGATGGCCTCGCCCTGGACCGCAGGGCTCGAGGCGACCCCCGCAGGCCGGTCTGCCAACAGCAGGGGACAGAGCCCCGGCCGGGAATCCTCGTGTACCAAGACCAAGATGGGATTGGAGGTGACCGTCCCCGGACCAAGCGGTCACGTGGCCGGGCCTCGCCGGGCCGCAGGACTGAGCCTGAAGTGGCGAGAAGGCCGGAGCCCACGGAGGACAGGCCCAGACAGGGCAGGGACAGCCCAGGACACCCTGCGGTGGACGGGTGGGAAGCGTGTTTCCAGACCAGCTGGACAGAGGGGGGGTGCGTGGCCAGCCGTGCTGCCCGTGTCCATGCCGCTGGCCGCGTGCCGCCCGTCTGCGCTCTTGAGGGGTGTCCTCCCGCCCGGCGCTCTGCCTGGACACCCAGAGAAACCCGCCGCCTTCCGCCCCTCCCTCTCTCGTCTGCCTCAAAAACCCCCCGTTGGAAGCTGGTTTCCTCGGGCGTGGGCTGCCCTGAGAGGCTTTTCTCCGTGTGCAACGGGCAGAAAAGCCGGGTGAGTTCAGGGCGGACTTTCCTCCCCGTGGGCCAGCCTGAGCCCACGGCGCCCCCGGAATCGGGCGGGGGGGCCCATCTCCCACCGCAGAAGGAGTGGACACCGGGTGTGGCCTACGGCTCCTGCGGGCTGCTGAGAGGGGTCCCCGGGCCGGGAGGGGCTCGCGGCGACCCCCGCAGGCCGGTCTGCCAACAGCAGGGGGCAGAGCACAGCCCCCGGGAGCCACCGGCCACTGGTGCCCGTTTGAACCTCTCCCCAGACTCCGACAGGCGTGCTCTCCCTCCTCCCCCGCCCTCCTCCCCGCCCTCTTCCTGTGCAGAGCCAGGCGACCTCCTTGCTCCTTCCAGCAAGTTCCCTTGGCCCCTCTCCATCTCCCCAGCCCTGGGACTTTCCTTTCTTACTTAAAGGCAAACGCTACCCCTTGCGGGAACACCCTCGGGTCCCCTCTGGGGCCTCGCGGCTGCACGGACGTCTCCACCGCTTACCGAGCACTGCGCCCGTGTGTTTGCGTTGTTCCCTTCCTCCTTACGAACCGGCACAGGCGTGTCGGGAAACGTTTGCCGAGTCAAAGGCTACATGGCCTGAGAACCGGCCACTGTCTGAGTCAGACCAGGGGACCCCGTGAGTGTTTGATTAATCCTGCACGTGGAGGGAGTGATTAATTAAATAAACGTTTGTGCATGTTCGAGGCCCATTCGTTCATGAGAGACTAATAAAGACCCCGAGCCCCTGTCCTGGCCGAGCGGGGTGGGGTGAGCTCGCCCGGAGCTGCCTCGCCCTTCGTCTCCCGTCCCGTCTGCTCTGGGCGACTCCCGACACCACCCCACAGGGGGCCCCTCGCGTGGCTCTTGCAGTCGCAGCCATTGCTGGGTGACGTCTGTTTCCCGCAGGACCTTCCCCGAGGCCTCTTTATCTCTCGGTCTGTCTGGACTTCGTCTGTCCTGATTTGATGTTTAGGTTTTGCCTTGTGTCCGTTGTTGCTGTTTGTTTAGCTTGGGAGGGACGCTCACAGTGTGACCTCATGATGTCACTGTCACTGTCATCCCGCTGCTCGTCGATTTGCTCCAGCGGGCACCAGTAACGTCTCTCACTGTGAGACTTATTGTTACTGTTTTTGGCATATCCAATACGCACGGGGAGCTGGCCAGGCTCTGCCGTGCGGGCTGATACTCTCGGTAGCTTGCCGCGCTCTCCGAGAGGGGCGGAGGAATCGAACTCGGGTCGGCCGCGTGAAAGGCGAAGGCCCAACCGCTGTGCTATCGCTCCGGCCATGCATGACCTCATGATGTCACCCTTAGTGTGAAGATTACACTGTCCGTGGCTATTCTGAAGCCACAGCGATTAAACCTGAGGCCTCCCCAGGGTCAGTCCCCAGAGATGGGTGAGGAGGGAAGGTCGGAACAGAACGACCCTGAGGGCAGGGGAGGCTCGGCTGGGCGGGCCTGCAGACGGCTCCTGCTGACCCCGACCTCTGCCCGGCCCTCTGGGCATCCCTCTGACGCTGCCCCTCGGAGCGACCATGAGGAGCCAGCTCACGGCTGGGGGAAGCCCGCCAGGACCCTGGGCTTGGGGGACACACGTCTGCATTTCGGGGGCTCTGATGGCCGTCAGCCATGAGCTGGAGGGGGGAGGGGCTGCGTGTCTAGGGGCTGCTCCCTCCGGACGAGGCGGGGACCAAGGCAGGCGGCGGTGGGCAGAGTGTGGGGTGGGGGGATTCTGCCTCCATCTCTCCTCCGGGGCATCTCGCCGTCTCCCACGGCCTCTCTGGGCGAGTCTGCGGCGTCCAGTCCCTGCTGGGAGGTGGCCGGAGCCCAGCCGTGAGCTGACCAGCACTGACCCGGCAGACTCTGGGCAGACTGGAGCCCCCTTCGAGAAACAGGAGCCACGGGACTCGCCGGAGCACGGGGGACTCAGCTGCACACCGAGGGGCACTCGGCAGCGACTACCCAGGGCGATCTCTCTGCCTCTGAGGTGGGCGCTGACCGCCCAGGGGGGATCTCTCTGCCTCTGAGGGAGGCGCTGACCCCCCGGGGGGGGAGATCTCTCTGGCACTGAGGTGGGCGCTGACCACCCGGGGGGGATCTCTCTGCCTCTGAGGTGGGCGCTGACCGCCCGGGGGAGATCTCTCTGCCTCTGAGGTGGGCTCTGACTGCTGGGGAGAGATCTCTCTGCCTCTGAGGTGGGCTCTGACTGCTGGGGAGAGATCTCTCTGCCTCTGAGGTGGGCTCTGACTGCTGGGGAGAGATCTCTCTGCCACTGAGGTGGGCGCTGACCGCCCGGGGGACATCTCTCTGCCTCTGAGGTGGGCGCTGACCCCCCGGGGGGGAGATCTCTCTGGCACTGAGGTGGGCGCTGTCCTTCTGCTCCACTGTGCGGCCTCAGAACCAGGTCCACCCGGACAGAGCACCAGCAGGCCGGGTGGAGATGAGCCCGTGCCTCCTGGCCCAGCGGCCGCCTCTCCTCTCCTCACAGGCATCATCCACCTCTCCAGAGAGCAGTGACAAACCAACCCACTCATTTCTTCAGAGAAGGACACAGTGAACTATCAGACCTGAGAATTGTTTGTTTCAAGAAAATCGATCTCGGGCTGGAGCCATAGCACAGCGGGGAGGGTGTTTGCCTTGCACGCAGCTGACCTGGGTTTGATTCCCAGCATCCCATAAGTCCCTCGAGCACTGCCAGGAGTAACCCCTGAGTGAGTAACTCCTGAGCATCGCCAGGTGTGACCCAAAAAAGAAGAAGAAGAAGGAGGAGGAGGAGGAGCAGGAGGAGGAGGAGGAGAAGGAGAAGGAGAAGGAGGAGGAGGAGGAGCAGGAGGAGGAGGAGGAGAAGAAGAAGAAGGAAAAGGAGGAGGAGGAGGAGGAGGAGGAGGAGGAGGAGGAGGAGGAGGAGGAGGAGGAGGAGGAGGAGGAGGAGGAGGAGGAGGAGGAGGAGGAGGAGGAGGAGGAGGAGGAGGAGGAGGAGGAGGAGGAGGAGAAGGAGAAGATCAATCTCTCCTGTCGCAGACAGGGGCAAGGTGGGATCTTTGTGTCTTGAGGAGGCTGGGGCGGGGCTCGTGGGGTCGGGAAGTCCTGTGCCAGGACCCGATGTCAGCGGAGAGCCGGGGTGCCGAGGCTGGCAGGCAGGGGAGCCCGCTGGTCGGGGAGACCCGGGCACATGCAGGCGGGTGAGGGTGTCCACACAGCCTGCCTCTGCGGCCAGTCTCCGGCCCCTGAGCCATGCCAGGGAGGCACAGGCCGCGCTGGCCAGCAAGCAAGGCGCTTCTCCTGCCCGCGCCCAGGCTGGTCGCACCCCTGCACCTCACCTGGTCCCCAGATTCCTGCCAGGGGGGACCCCGGAGTATAGAGCCAGGAGTAAGCTCTGAGCACCACCAGGCATGGCCCCAAAACAAAACCAAAGCCTGAAGGTCTAGAAAGAACCAAATTAGCTGGTGAGCTGTTGGCCCTGACTTCCAAAGACCCCAGTGACACCACTGATTGGCTCCCAGCTGCAGGTCTCAAGTTAGTGAGGGCAGTCTCTAGCTAGGCCTGAGGCCAAGCCGCAGCTGCTGGACCCTCCCGGGCATGGCCGTCCCTTCCCTGCCCACTGCTGGCTGGACCCTCCCGGCCATGGCCGTCCCTTCCCTGTCCACTGCTGGCTGGACCCTCCCGGCCATGGCCGTCCCTTCCCTGCCCACGGCTGGCTGGACCCTCCCGGGCATGGCCATCCCTTCCCTGCCCACTGCTGGCTGGACCCTCCCAGCCATGGCCGTCCCTTCCCTGCCCACTGCTGGCTGGACCCTCCCGGCCATGGCCGTCCCTTCCCTGCCCACTGCTGGCTGGACCCTCCCGGCCATGGCCGTCCCTTCCCTGCCCACTGCTGATGGACCCTCCTGGCCATAGTCGTCCCTTCCCTGCCCACGGCTGGCTGGGTCCCATTTCCCAAACGACACGGAACTGCAAAGACCCATTTGAAAGGATGTTCACAGGCTAAGTCGTTCACGGGACCCAGACCCGCCCCCCAGACTGGCCCCCAGACCGATGTCTGAGCCACGAGACGGGGTCTGTCCACTCTGCGGAGGTCGCTCTGCCCTGGGTGAGGGGCAGCCGTGGGGACAAGGGTGGGGCTGGCCTCGTGGCCCTTTTCCGCGTGGAATACGGGTGCCCGGAGCAAGAGTCGGGAAACCCCAGCCCCGGGGCCTGCGAGGGGGCGAGGAGAGGGTCCCCAAGGTGGGCCTGGGGCCGGCCGCTCAGGACCTTCACCGCCGGGGCGTCACTGCGGCTTTCCTACACGGGGTGCGAGGGAGGGGAGGGGCAGGGAGAGCAGAGTCATGACCTCCAGCAGGTGGGCCCGGGGAGGTGGGCCCGAGCCCCGGGAGCAGCCCCCAGGGACACACGGGTCACGTGTGCTCTCCGGAGTGTCAGGGCCGAGGCGGTCCGGGGTGAGAGGTCTCCGTCGCCTTCATCACTGGAGCTTTTCCGGGGGCTTCTACCAAGCGAGCACGGAGGACGCGAATCCCAACTGCCCCCACGCACAGCGGCGTGAGCGAAACTCTAAGACCGGGAGGCCGTCGGGGCCTCTGAAGCTCGGAGGGGGAGCAGAGGCGGCTGGTGGCTGGCCCGAGGGCTGGGGGGAGCCGGGCCGGGAGTGCTGGGCCTGGGGTCCCTCCTCCTCGCCCGGGGACGGAGGCCAGGGACACCCAGAGTCAGAGCCTGGGTGCTCCTCCAGCCGCTGCCCCGGCCTCCGCCTGGCCGCCCCACCCCCGCCTCAGGGCCGCCCCCAGTCCAGCCTCTGCCCGCCCGCCTCGGGCACCGTGGGGGGCTGGAGTGCGTCGGGGTCCGGGTCTCCGCCGTGGGGGGCTGGAGTGCCAGCGGGTCCTGGTCTCCGCGTGCTTCCCCTGGGCCTGCCCCAGGGCTCGGGCGCCTGCCGCGGGGCTGGGGCTGCCTGCGGTGACGGGGGTCCCTGGGGAGGATTCGCAGCCCGCCGAGAGCAGGAAGCCGCTGTGCCCTGAGGTGTCGCAGGGACGCTGCTGCACGTTTCCTGTCCCCACGGCGGACAACCGCTGCTGTGTGTCGCCCTCCAAACAGGGAGGCGCTCCTGGGCGGCCTGGCGGGTGTTCACAGCCCCCGCCCGGGGCCGCAGCCAGAGGCGCGTGGAAGCTGCCCTCCCCTCCCGGAGCTGGACGGGGCAGGTCTGTCTCCTGTGTGGCGCGGTCACACGCACAGCCCGAGCTGGGAAATGTGGAGACACTCGCACCCGGGGACGCCCCGCCAGCTCTCAAGCCAGGACCCCCCCCCCTTACAAAGTCAATGGGCTGATCCGCTAAACCTCAGCAAGTGCACAGGCAGAGGAGCTAAGGCAGCGGTGGGAGCACGGAGACCTTCCAGAACCTTCCATCACACATGCCCAGAGGAGCTAAGGCAGTGATGGGAGCAGAGACCTTCCGGAACCTTCCATCACACATGCCCAAATGGTGGAACTAAGGCAGCGGTGGAAGCATGCAGACCTTCCGGAACCTTCCATCACGCATGCCCAGAGGAGCTAAGGCAGTGATGGGAGCACAGAGACCTTCCGGAACCTTCCATCACGCATGCCCAGAGGAGCTAAGGCAGTGATGGGAGCATGGAGACCTTCCGGAACCTTCCACCATGCATGCCCAAACGGTGGAGCTAAGGCAGCGGTGGAAGCATGCAAACCTTCCGGAACCTTCCATGACATGCCTAGAGGAGCCAGTAACGCTGATGCAGGGTCTGGGACGAGGGTCGCCAGGGGAGCTGGTGGTCACCACGGAGCGGGAAGCTTCCATGGCGCCAGGCCCTGCAGGAGAGCTGGGGAAGGGGGGCGGGGGCCACTCTCCCAACCCGCAGCTGCCCGCGTGTCCTCCTGCTCAGGGAGGTCCCCGTCCCCTAGCGTAGACAAGCCCGCTCCTCGCTTTCAGCTACGCAGAACCTGCTGTGTGAGCCGGGAGGCTGGGGCCGGGGGGACTCGGAGCCTGCCAGGCCCCAGAAGGACCAGGCGAGCGCCCGCCTTCGGCTCGAGCCGAGTCCCCCGCGGGCACCCACCGGGCGGCCCGAGGGGCTGCTCCTGCCCACCGTGGGGCCTGCGACCGGGCGCAGGAGGGGCCACAGTCCAGCAGAAGGACCCTTCACTGGTCTGTTTGTGGGCACAGCTTGGCAAGGCCCGGGCAGCCCCAGGCAGGGACCGTCCCCAGCGCCCGTCACCCAGGGGAGGAAGGAGACAGATGGTCACGGGCGTACGGGGCAGCAGGGCCACAGGGTGCAGTGGTGCCCTCAGGGAAGAACCACATCCACGTGCCACAGGGCCTTTGCACCACACCGCAGTCGAGAATCATCTCAAACCTGGGGGCGTCAGGCGGCGAAGGCCAGGCTGGTCACTACCTTGTTGGCCACAGGGAGGATCCGTTTCACGTCAGGTGTTGGGGGCGGCAGGGCTGCAGTGGCCGTGCTGCTCAGCTGCAGTGCTCGAGGACATTGGGTCCTGATAGTGCTCCCTGCAGCGCTCAGAGCTGCCCTGCACCTCCCCCAGCCTCCAGAACCTTCCATCCCCAGAGCAGGAGCACTGCCAGCCCCCCAGGAGGGACCACCAGAAGCGCTGGCTTCCGACCCCCACGCCCGCGGGGGCTGTGAGCGGCCCCTCCGCCGCCCGAGGTCGACCTTCTAGCGGGTGGGCTTCGCCCTCTGTGCACGGTGAGCTGGGGAAGACCCTCCGTCCCGCGGAGAGAAGGACTGAGCCCAGCTGGCACGTGGTTCCGTGAGCTGAGTTTCCCGAGCACCGTCTGGGTCAGCACGAGCACATTTCCCGGCCAGCCCGTGTTTACGGGGCCTCGCCCTCGCGCTGTCCCCTCGGGGGCCGCGCTGCCCCGGGAGGGAGGCCAGGCAGGCAGAGTGACTCACCCACGGCAGCTACGGCCGGGGGGGCCCAGGCTTCTGCCCGTCCACGAGTCCACCCCGTCCGCCCTGGGCCTCGCTCTGAGCCGCACGCGGGGCCCTCGGCCGCTGGTGCCGAGACCGAGAGGCCGGTCCCCTCCTGCCCCAGGCTGGGCCTGTTCTCAGAGGCGGGGAAGCGCCAGAGAGGGAAGGGCTTTGCTTCTGGTCTTACGGGAATGCTCAGCTCCGCGGTCGGCCCTGAGTGTGCCGGTGCCCTGCTCACCCCCGCACCTGTGGGCGGCCCTGGGGTTGCCCAGGGGACACGACTCGGCTCCTCTGAGTGCCGGTGTGACCTGCTGCTGAGACTGGCACAGCACCCCGGGGAGAGGGTCTCCGGGAGCCCCCTCTGACGGCCCACGGAGGGACCCCCGCGACGGGCCGTGTTCCCAGCATGGCGCGCAGGGTCCTGCTGCCCAGCGGGTCACACGGCAGCACCCAAGTCCTTCCCTCTCAGAGTGAGCACATTTGTTTTCTAAGCAAACGGAAAATGGGTCTTGGCGATGTTATTTCAGCAAGCGTGGTGTTTTCACTCAAGCCGCTTTAAGCCAAGTCACGGCTCCAGATGGTCAGCCTAGAATCACTCACCACTGCGGAGGCAGCACTGAGGTGGACGGCTGGAATCTACCAGGGTTCTGTTATTGCTGGAAATTCAGAACATGTCAGGGCCCTGACACGCCTGGATAGACATGGCTTGGGCAGAGCTGTCACGCCAGACTTTGCCGGGAGCCGGCAGGCACATACCCCTCGCCCGGGGACGTGGTCCGGGCAGCCACACTCCCGGCCTGCCGCCCTCTGGCTCCAGGTCGGGCAGGACCGAGCAGGGCCTGGTGTCCCCACTGCTGCTAAGACGGTGATCTAACAGCCGGTCTTCTAGATTTTTCTCTCGTGGTTTTCCTGGGACCAAACGAGTCTCAACCATGTGTCAGCCCCCGACACAGGCAGTCGTCTGCTGAGGAGCCTGGAAGGGTTGTGTTCTCAGCTGATTCTGTGGGGGTGTGAGGCCGATGCCACTACTGCACAGGAAGACATGTGGAGGTCACCTGGGCTTGTGCTGCCTGGGTGGGGGTCCTGGGGAGACCCCCGAGGCTGCAGATGGGGAGAGATGGGATGTCAGCACATGGCCGGCAGCCTCGGGCTGGAGGCACGATGCCCTGGAACTGGTCAAGTGTAAAAATTCCGATCTCTTGAGCGTGAGCTAAAAGCGAGTACTATGTTTGACAGATGATCAGCTAAAACAAGGGCCTCTCTCAGCCCAAAGCGGCGCTGGGCACGTACCCCTCCGCTCCCAGTCAGGGGGAGGAAAGAACTCAAACCACACAAAATTGTGTTAGAATTGGAAGGTTTGGGGACAGGGGTGGGCAGAGACGTTCCCAGGGAGCTGCAGCGACAGGCGGTGAGCTCCTGGCGTGAGCGGGCAGTGCCCGGGGGACCCACACTCGGGCACAGCTCCGGGGGAGTCTCAGGCCGGGAAAATCATTCCTGGCTTCATTTCACATTCTCTGTTACACAAGAAATCTTTTCAAACTTCAATTTCTAAATGTTTGTAGCTATTGCATAAAAATTTAGGTGAGTAGATGATTTATTGCCTATCTAAAATCCATTTTTGAGATAAAACGTATCTCTACGTATTGAGTTTCCAGGTAGACTGGGCCCATATCGCCGGGCGCCAGTGGCTGTTTCCCAGACGCCTTCCCAGGGTGCTTCCCCTCGTCCCTTCTGAGCCTTCACGGAGACCCGAGCCCGGAGCCAAGTGCAGTTAGGTGTGGGCCTCTCTCGAGGGATGGCGCCCCCAGACTGAAGGGCCGGGCCCATCCCAGCAAGGCCGCGCTGCAGTGCTGGCTATAGCTGGCCACTGGCCACTGCGATGGCAGAGCCACCGGGCCTTGGTCAGTGCCCCACACAGCCCGGATTGCCTTCAGCTCCTGCTGGTGCTCCAGAGGACTGGCCGGGCCCCCGTGGGCCGTTTCTGTCCTTGGAATGTGACCCTCACTCGTCCGCGAGGCATTCTCCCTTCCGTTCCCAGGGAAGGTGGTGGAGACTCAGACTAATTGCTCCCGAGTGTGTGGGGGGAGACATCTGTGCCTATCACCCGGGCTGTGGCCCCGTGTCGGAAACGTTTTTAAATCTCGATTCAATATCCTTAAAGGTCAGAGTATTGTTTAGGGTTTTGTTTCTGTTTGATATTTCCAGGCATCAGTGCGTGTGATGCCAGCCCATGTGCAACTCGTGGACCCGAAGGGCCTCTTCTTAGCTCTGGCCACACTTGCTGTGATAGTCCCCGTTGGTTGCCCTTTTGCTTTTGCTTTTATCGACTTGGATGTCTGCCCCCAAATAACTCTGATTTGATTTCTAAGCACTTTGTAGCTTTTGGTTCCTTTTGTTTGGGGGCCAAACGGGCCGTTCTTGCTGTTTACTGCTCCTGGAGGGCGAGGGGTCTGTGTGGCGGCAGGGGTCAGACGGGCTGGCTGCAGGCGAGGAGACCACCCGCCGGAGTCGCTCTCTGGCCGGGCGTGAGTTTGCAGCTCCAGGCTTATTTTACCTATCCTGCATTTGCTTTCTGTGCCATTGATTTTCCCTGTTACACGCGTGCGTATGTACTCTAGATATCCTCCAGACAGCGTGCGCGCTTCAGTCTTATTGAAATACTCAATCACCCATATTGAATACTTGTCTCTGGTACGCTTTGACTTGATCTCACTTCATATTATACCTCATATCATTTCCTTTAACCTTTTGAATTTTTAAAATTCTGTTTATTTGAAAGTAACTCAGTATCATAAATATGCGGTTACTTTATGAAGTCTAATATAATCAATGAGTATGCATTCTCCTCCTCCACCACCTCCTCCTCCTCCTCTTCCTTCTCCTCCTCCTCTACCACCTCCTCCTCCTCCTCTTCCTCCTCCTCCTCCTCCACCTCCTCCTCCTCCACCTCCTCCTCTTCCTCTTCCTTCTCCTCCTCCTCCTCCTCCTCTTCCTTCTCTTCCTTTTTCAATGCAATGATGTCTTTTATTATGATGATTTTTAAATATTATTTCCTCATTCCATATTCAGGCAAAAATCCGAGTACTGCTGAGCCCTTGGGAACTTACAGGCCACGCTTTACCAGAGAAGGAAACTGTTGCTGAAAATGTGCACAGGCAGGAGGCCGGCTCCTCTGCTCACCTGGGGGAACACAAGCAGAAGGGGCAGGGAGGTGGTGGCCATCCCCACGTCCACTCTCCAGCACTGATGACCCTTCTGAGGGCCCCGACATGATTCCTGCACATAGCCATCACGTGCCCAAGAAGGAAAGGCAATGGTTGTCTTGTTTGTAGCCTCAGGGTACTCCACCGTGTACTCAGACCTCCTCCTCCCCTCCCCTCCCCTCCCCTCCCCTTCCCTTCTTTCTTTTCCTTCTGGTTCGAGAGCCACACCGAGCAGCACTCAGGGTATTCCTGGCTTGCTGCTGGCATGGGTGACAGGGTGTCGTTCCCAGAGGTGCAGGGATTGAACCTGGGGCCTCGAGACAGCAAAACTCATGCCCCAGCCCTCTGGGCGTCTCCACAGCGCTTTGGGTTCATGTCAAGTTCCTTCTCCCGAGTGGCACGAGGTTGTGGCTCAACTTCATTCCTTTGCATTTGACTCCTCCGGGTTCCCAGTGCTGTTCGCTGAAGAGACTCGTCCTTGTCCGTCTGTGTTCTTCCCTCCTTGTTGTAAGTAACAGCCCACGTATTTGAGGCTCTATTCCTGGGCCCTCAGGTCTGTCCTGCTGGCTTGAGTGTCTGGTTTTATTTCTCAGAATGTTCACTTCTTCCTTAAGTGTGCACCTTAGCCATGTCCACGGGCTCTAGATACGTACTAGTCTAACGCTTCCTTTTAAAAGTGCTCACTCGCAGTGCTTTTACTGACTTATGCCGCGAGGACAAACATGTTTAGATTGAGCCACATCCATTATTTTCTGAACTCCCGTTCCATCTTGAATCACCCACTTACAGCCTCTTCCCACGTGGGCTTCTTGGACGTTACTTTCAAAAGTCTCTTGGTGGTAAATACTCATATTTCATGGGAGCTACGTGTCTTTTATCGAGTATATGCTTCAAGGGGGGGCTGCTATTTTTTCTCAGCACTTAAGGGGCTTTTTGACCTTCTTTTCTGGTTTTCATTGAGAAATGAGCTGCCTCTTGGACGGTGACTTTTTTCTAGGTAATCTTTCTCGTCTCAGCGGTTGTCGTAAGGCTTCTGTCTGTGCTGTGTTGCGTCCAGGTGAGGGTTCTCCAAACCCCTCTTCCTGCTGGAGACTTCGTGGCTTTTCCAGGTAGGAAGATGCGTTGCTTGCCGGGCGGAGCCCACCCCAGGACTCGGGGGTGGAGACCCTCTGGTTTCCCTCCCAGGCATCAGAGCAGCCCCCAGCAACCTCACGGGAAAACGCGCCAGACACGGAACAGAAAACGCCCCGTGTGGGAAATGCCACAGAGTTCCTTCCTGGCCATGTGCAGCGACCCTCTCGGAGGCTGGAGCCCCATCACGGGCTCCCTGTCACGCTCTCCCTGTCACGCTCTCCCTGTCACGCTCTCCCCATCACTGTCCCGCGGGCCTGCTGCTCCACATGGCCTCCTGCTTGCTCAGGAAGCACTCCTGCCTGCTGGGTGACACTCAGAGCCCGGACAGGCACCCAGCGTGCACCCTTGGGAAGCTCTTGAACAAGCTCCATTTGGGGTCGCAGCTGGAGATTCCCGCGGGGCTGAGCAGAGGGCTCGAGGCTCCTCTCCCCTGCGCTGTGCGCCCACGCCTGCCTCGGGTTGGCTGCCAGCACACCCAGGCCGTGGCTTCCGAGGTGGGCGCTCAAGGCTGTGCATGGGCGTGGACAGATGTGTGACGGCACGTATCCACCCACCGTGACCCCAGGGAGTCCTGTTACGCCCTGAAAAGCCCCTGTCCCTGCCAGCTTCCTGCCTGATAAACCAGCAGCCCATGCTGCCCCCGACTGGCGCTTGGCAGATGCCAGAGGGCCGAGCCCACGTGACGCCCCCTCGGGATGGCAACGTGCACGCCAGGCCCCTCTGCCTCCCCGCGGCCCGGCAGCCACTAGCCCCGCGTGAGTGTCCTGTCCGCGGGGACCCACCCACCCGCCGCTGAGGTTGGTCGCGCCAGGGCTGGGCAGTTACGACCACAGCCGCTGCAAACTTGCCTCTGCGTTCTGGCACGGGCAGTTTTGGGTATTCTCTCCTTTCTGTTCCGCCTTGCCCCTCTTTTCCAGCCCTACACCTCTCCTGACACTCCTGCTCGGACCCCTGAGCTGGCCCGTCCACGCTGGCGCCTCCCGTGCCGGCTCATTCCCTCGCGGTGCCTTTTCTCCGAGGATTCACCTTCTGGGTCCTGGAAGTTTCCGCGTCTCCTTCCGGCTCGTGCCGGGGCCTGGGGCCTGGGTGCAGCCTGTCCTGGCAGCGCCGCCGCCGCGTGGGGGCCTGGGGTCTGTCCTGCAGAGGCTCCTCCGTGACCCCAGCTCTGGACTCAGGAGGGTCCGGGGCTGTTCCAGTCCCCCGAGCTCCGTCCACGGCGGGAGACCCGCCCCACGCGCTCCCCGCCCAGCCACGGCGGCTGCCGCACTCGGGCCCTTCCTGGGCGGGGTCTGCTCCACTCGGGCCCTTCCTGGGCGGGGTCTGCTTCCCCTCAGGCCCTTCCTGGGCGGGGTCTGCTTCACCTCGGGCCCTTCCTGGGCGGGGTCTGCGTCCCCTCGGGCCCTTCCTGGGCGGGGTCTGCTGCCACTAGGGCCCTTCCTGGGCGGGGTCTGCTCCACTCGGGCCCTTCCTGGGCGGGGTCTGCTTCCCCTCGGGCCCTTCCTGGGCGGGGTCTGCTTCTCCCGGCCGCAGAGGAGGAGTGACCGCGCTTCTCCGGCCGGCTGGGCGGAGGCCTGGGGTGGCCGGACAGTGTCGCTGCGGTGTGAGGTGCTGCAGCGACGCTTGTGCTTCTGCCTGTTGGGGCCACACTGGCTCTGCGCTTAGGGCCCCTCCGGAAGTGCTGGGCCCAGGGACGCAGGGAGCGAGCCTGGGCTGGCTGCAAGGCAAGTGCCTCCCGCTGTGTGAATCACCGCTCGGCTGCCCATACACACACGCACACACACAGACACACGCACACACACTCACACACTCACACAGGCACACTCACACACTCACACAGGCACACTCACACACTCACACAGTCACACTCACACACTCACACACACACTCACACAGACACACGCACACACACTCACACAGACACACAGGCACACTCACACACTCACACGCACACACTCACACTCACACAGACACACGCACAGTCACACACTCACACAGACACACTCACACACACTCACACAGACTCACACAGACACACGCACACACACTCAGACACACACACACTCACACAGGCACACTCACACACTCACACAGGCACACTCACACACTCACACAGTCACACTCACACACTCACACACACACTCACACACTCACACAGACACACGCACACACACTCACACAGACACACGCACACAGTCACACACTCACACATATTCACACACAGTCACACACTCACACAGTCACACACTCACACAGGCACACTCACTCACACGCACACACACTCACACACTCACACAGACACACGCACACACAGTCACACACAGTCACACACATAGTCACACACATAGTCTCACATACACTCACACACACAAGACACACTCACACAGCCACACACACATAGTCACACACAATGACCCCCCCCTTTGCTTTCCCTTTGAGCTAATGTGACCCCAGGAGTCCACAGCAGCGTCCTGCCTGAGCGTCGCAGGCTCTGTGGGTGCTGGGCGGACACTGCACACTCAGCACACAGACCCCGGCCCGTGTCGAGGGCAGACACTTGGGGTGTGAGCACAATGGCAGCTCGGCGCAGCCCTGGGCTTCTGCTCCCCTAAGTGAGGAGGCAGCTTCAGACACGAGTGCGTGATACTCAGCCGCTCCTGAGAAAACTGCTGAGCTTGGGGTCTGCAGAATTTAAGTGTGTGCCTGTGTGTGTGCTGTGTGTGTGCCTCTGTGTGTCAGTGTGTGTGCCTGTGTCTGTGTCTGTCTGTGTATGTCTGTGTATGTCTGTGTCTGTCTGTGTGTTTATCTGTGTGTCTGTGTGTGTCTCTGTGTATCTGTGTGTGTTGTTTGTGTGTGTGTCTATGTGTGTGTCTGTGTGTCTGGGTGTGTGTCTGGGTGTGAGTCTGTGTCTGTGTCTATGATGTGTGTCTGTGCTTGTGTGTCTGTGTGTGTCTGTGTGTGTCTATGTGTCTCTGTGTGTGTCTGTGTGTGTGTGTCTGTGTATGTGTCTGTGTGTCTGTGTGTGTCTGTGTGTGTCTGTGTGTCTCTGTGTGTGTCTGTGTGTCTCTGTGTGTGGGCATGGGTTGGCTGTGGTTATTGATATACAAGCACCAGCACAATCGACTGCACTCAGGCCTGGGGCCTGGGTCGGCGCTGCCCACTGGGCCGACCTGCCTTTGGGGAGTGTGCCTGGGGCGGGCAGAGACCTCACAGACCCGCTGCGGTCCCTTGGCCTGACCGGGTTCTTACGGGGTTGTTCACTCGCTTGCTTGTTTTTCATTTGCCTTTGGCCACGCCCAAGCACTCACAGTGCTCAGTGCTCAGTGCTCTCAGTGCTCGTGGGCTCGAAGACTCGTCTCTCCCCGTCCCGGCTCTGACTCCGGGTGTCCTCTGGCGCCTGGTTGGTGCTGCCGCACCGTCAGGAGTGCAGAAACGCTGGGCTGGCCCCCGGCCCCGGCGGGGCTTCCCCTCACCCCAGCCCCGGGGCCTGCAGCGCGGGGCCAGGCAGGGCCCGACCCAAGCACAGCTGGTGGCGTAGGGGCCCCACGCCCGGCCCCGGGACTCGGGCTGCAGAGCGGGGAGCCAGGGCCCCAGGGGTGGGCTCAGGGGTGCGGGGTGAGGGCGCCCGTCCTCGGGGTGGCCGAGGGAGCCCGGGCCCGCACCCCTGCCCAGGGTGGCCGTGGAGCACGGGGACTCGGGGGTGCTGGCGGCCAGAGCGCAGGGAGAGGGGCAGAGTGGAAGGGAACCGAGGGCGGGAAGAGGAAGAGGAGCAGGAGCTGGAGGCCGGGCGTGGGGTGTCTGGGGAGGCCGACCTCGGGGTCCTGACCCTGGCCGACCCCGTGGCCACGGTTCTGACGTGCTGCCCAGCTCGCATGCCGGCTGTGCCGCCCCACCGCCCGGCCGCAGCCCCGCTGGGCCCGTCCTTTCCGCCCCAGGACATTGCTCCCGCCAGGCGGGGTCCTCTCTGCCCCGCTGCACCCCGCTGAACAGTTCACGTCCCCTCGCCTCAGCCTTTATAACGCGCGACCGCTCTCCCGCCCGTCTGCTCTGCGCGGCCCAGCTGTCGTCGTGAAGGGCCCCCTGGCCTCGCCCCCTCGTGGGTCGGCCCGGGGTGGTGCCGCTGGTGCTCCTGACCAAGTTTGAAAACGGCTTTTGCAGCTCGGTTGCCAAGGAAACCCCTTCCATTGTGTCTGGGTTTAATTTAGCACACGGAGACCGAGAGGGGTGGATTTGGGGTGTCACCTTAGCGAGTGTGTCGGGAAGGCTGGGGGACGGCACTGGAGAGTCGCCCGCGCCGCCCTGGACAGTCTGTCCCCGCGCTGCCCTGGCCAGGCCACACGGCCGGGCGCCCTCCCTGGCATGACGGGGCGTCTCCCCGCGCTGCTGCTGCTGTGTTCTCGGGGTGTCCCCTGCGTGCGGACAGGCTGTGCCGTCGGGCAGCACCTGCGGGTCCGCCCGGCTCCTTGCCCCTGCCCAGCTCACCGCGCAGCCCGGGCTCCGGGGACGCCAGAGGCACAGCACCCGGCGCAGCACCTGCTGGCGGCACCCTCGCTGGGGCCCTCGGCAGCCCGACTGTGTCTCTGCTGCCGGACGGAGGCAGACAGGGAAGAGCCAGTAGCCGCGTCTCGGTGCTCAGCAAGCAGATGCGTCTCCCAGCAGCCGGCGCCGCCCCAGCCTGTGTGTGGGGCCCAGCAGGGGCCCAGCCTGCCCACCCTCCCGCGCCCACCCGCTCTGCGCTCTTCTCGGGCTCTACCTCCCGAAGTGTCACCCCTGCCCCTCTCCCCGCCCCTCCCGGCCTCACTTCCTGGGAGCAGCCCCCTCTGCCTGCTCGGACGACACTTTCCTCCCTAGTAGCGCGGGTGAGCACTGTTCTCTGAGCCCCAGGTGCGGGTGTGTGCGGGCATTCCCTGGGCTTCCCCGGCCTCTGACCCTCGGCGGGCGGGCCTGGCATGGGCCCAGCGCGGGCCCCGTGAGCAGCTGCCTGTGCAGGGCGGGAAGGAGGACAGACCGTGGGCGCGCCTGGCCCCGAGCCCAGAGCCTGAGTCAGAGCTGGCCGGGAGAGGGAGGCCGGGGGTGGCTGGCGACTCTGGGGGGGGCCCTGGCGGGTGCCCAGAGGCCCGGGCAGGACCCAGGGGGCTGCACGCCCGCTGGCACCCCCGTCTCCATGCTGATCCGCCCGTGCAGAGGCACACGGGGTGTCCAGCGGGCGGTGACCGGGGTGCGGAGAGCAGGCAGGAAGGCGGCTCTGTCCACACAGGGCCCGGGAGTGCTGCCCCGCCCGTGCGTGGGCTGGCTGGCCTCCCACGCCGAGCCGCAGTGGCCCTGAGTGCCCGAGGCGGCCCTGGGCCAGTTTCCTGCTGGCCCCAGAGCCGAGCTGGGATGGGACGTGGGACACCCTGCTCTGTCCACCGGCAGCAGAGGCCCCACCCCGGTGGCCACAGCCCGCCCTGCGGTCACCCCACCGTCCCGCCCGCCCGCCCGCGCTCTGCCCTGGCAGCCCCGAGCTGGTTGTGCTGTTGGTGCCCAGCTCAGGCTGGAATGACCTCGCGGGGACAGTGGTGGGTGTGGACCGCTCGGTCACCGTGAGGCATCAGGAAATGGACGTGAGGGACGGGAACTTGGTGGAGAGCAAAGCCGTGTCTGTGGAGAGGAGGGCAGGACGGCGGGCGCCTCTCAGCGGCCGGGAGAGCAGAGCAGGCCGGGGGCCGGGCCAGTGTCCAGCGGAGGGCACAGAGCGGGCAGGCCCCGAGGGCCGGGCCAGGCTCGGAAGGTGGCCGGGCGAGGTCGTCTGCGCATGCCTCAGTAGAGCTGACTCTGACTGGAGGCCGGAGAAGCCAGGGCAGCCCGGGCCGGAGTCTGGTGCTGGTTCTGATCCTGCCTTTCCCATCCCCTGCCGGGGGAGCAGGGGCACCCTCCGGGCGGCACAGCCGTCCTTCCTGGACACGGCTCCGCCTTCTCGGGGCCGTTTCCTCCCGCCCGCCTGCTGGCCTGCGGAGAGCTGCAGGCGTGGGCAGGTGAGCTGGGGGCAGCAGCAGCTCCCGGGCTCCCAGAGCCCACGGCCACGGCTGGACATGATGCTGGAGGCAGTGCCCGGCCACCCCGACAGTTTCCCCAAACCCAGCTCCCCTGCCCGGGGCTCCTGGGGCAGGCAGGGCCGTCTCTGTGCGGGAGACTCTACTCGGAGCCCAGCGCTGGAGGGGGCTTCTGGATGGCTCGGAGGCTTCCTCCCGTCCCGGTCTGCGGCTGTGGGGCAGAGCCCCGGCCACGAGCAAGGAGGAGGGCGTGTGTGTGCAGGGGTGAGGCTGAGTGCATGTGTGTGCATGTGTGCGCATGTGTGTGCACATGTGTGCATGTGTGCACGTGTGTGCACGTGTGTACATGTGTGTGCATATGGGTGCATGTGTGTGCACGTGTGTGCATGGTCGAGGCTGTTTGTGTACATGTGTGTGCATGCGCGTGCATGTGTGAGTGTGTGCAGAACTGGGATCTGTCGCTGGCCCCGATTGCCCCGCCTGTTGGCCTCTGGAGCACACGGAGGGTGCGGGTGGCGTGGGGACTCAGCCCCTGCACCGCACGGCCCTGCCCGCCCCGGCCCTTCTGTGCTCCGAGCTGCTCCACCACCCACGGCCGAGGCACAGGAGGCAGCAGCCATGCGGGTGCGAGGGGCACGGCGGGCGGGCAGGCGGGCACAGGCCATGTGCACTGGCCTTGGGGGGAGGAAGCTGGGTGTGAGAAAGTGTTATTGGGCCGTTCCCAAGGTACCTGGATGCACACTAGCAGGACATTTAGGGAAGCCAAATAGCTACAGTTTCCTTTCACTCGTCACCTTCCTTTCTCCTGGGATTAAGAATTTTAATTTTTAGATTTAAACATTTTATTTTGGTTTGGGGACCACACCTGGCCGCGTCATGGCTTACTCCTGGCTCTGCACCAGGTTCACTGCGGGCAGGGCCTGGGGACTGTGTGGGGGCCGGGTCAAACCCAGCTCCGAGTGTGCACGGCAAACGCCCCGCCTGCGGTGCTTTCTCCCCAGCCCCGGATTAGGAACTTTCAGTTCTAATAAAACTAGAAATAAAGAAGCACTGATTAAATTCATGGTTTTGAAACTATGGGATACAAATTTGTTTTCTTGGGTGAAAGGTCGGCCGGGACAGAGCAGGAGGGGCGGAGAGGGCAGAGAGCAGGGCTACGGGCTGAGCTATGGGCTGTCCTGCCTCCACGGCTGCCCTCCTGCCCCCCACCCCCACTGGGAAGAGCCCCTCCCCCCACGCCCAGGGGGACCTCTCCTGCTCATATGTTTCAAAGTTGGACTTTATTTTAGAATGACCAGTAGCAGCTGCTGTAGCAAGGGTTCTGTGCTACACCCGCATTATGCAATTTTGTAGCAACTGCGACTTTGCTTCTACTAAGTGCCACATACAGGGAAAGTTGCTCTCAGAAAATCTCTGTGAATTAATAGTTGATGTCTGTTTGGCAGATGAAGTACCAGATCAAAGATTTTGTTTTGTTTCCTTTTTAAAAAAATTAGAGGGAGCTCAGAGAGCCAATCAGATCTCTTAGAGAAGTTATCAGCAGGCGACCAGAGGAAAGGTGGTCAGGAGTGATGGGGAAGGAGAGAGGGTGTGTGCGAGTGTGTATGCGTGTGCATGTGTGCATGTGTGCATGCATGTGCATGTGTCCGTGTGTGCATGTGTATGCATGTGCATGTGTATGCATGTCCGTGTATGTGCATGTGTGCATGTGTGCTTGTGTGTGCAAGTGTATGCATGTGCATATGTGTGTGTGCATGTGTGTACGTGTATGCATGTGCGTGTGCATGTGTGTGTGTGTTCAGGTTGCAGCAGTCAGCCACATACAGGTGCCCCTTTCAGAGACCACTGGGATGTGACAGGTCTCCTGGCGGAGCTGAGGGGCTGGGCCAGCTGTGGGAGTGGACGGTCCACCCGGTCCTGCAGCACCGGCCAGCAGCTGTGGTGGGGCTGGACCGTGGTGTGGGCGCAGGCTGTGGGGACCGCTCCCCCGACCCCAGCTCGTAAGGCCGTAAGCACCCTCAGGAGGGCCCAGGATCTGCTCTCTGGCTTTTGCCTCAGGAGCTGACCCCTGTGTCCACCCCAGACTACACTGGCTACTGTGGGGTGTCCCAGGCACTGCTGCCCCCGGCAGGCAGCCCGCAGAGCTGCTCCTGGCCTTGGGTGGCCACACGGCTGGGGTCAGTGCCACAGCGGCAGTGCGGGGGGGAGGGAAGGGCTGGGGAAGGGGCTCGGGCATGAGCTCTGGCCTCAAACCCCCCCTGGCCACACGGGGATCTTTACGGCAACTTTAGTCCTAGTTGTCCAGAGCCGAGAACTACCCGAGACAGCCCCAGGGTTGGTCTCAGAGGACGCCGGACATTCCCGGGAGCCCCGGGGTGAACCCTCAGGGTTGCCAAAGGCCTGGGGGACCCAGCGCCGAGAGGCTGCTGCCCCGTGGTGCCAAATCTGCCGTTCTCCAGAAAAGCAACCATGGAGCCAGCAGCACTCGGGGCCCCAGGGATGGACTGCGGATGGAGGGACAGACAGACAGACAGACGGAACACAGAGGGATTAGGGCAGTGAAGGCACTCGGCAGGGCTCCTGGTGGGAATGGGTTGGACTCGCCCAGCCCAGGGAATACGGTCACCCCAGGGAATACCATCACCTCAGCCCAGGGAATACAGTCACCCCAGGGAATGCTGTCACCCCAGCCCAGGGAATGCCGTCACCCCAGCCCAGGGAATATGGTCACCCCCAGGAGCCAAACACGTGCACCCCGGGCCCTGAGGAGCAGGGGACCTCTCAGGCAAGGTCGTCAGCGTCTGAGTCTCCACGTGGAGGGCATGGGGGAGGCTGGGTGTCCCCGAGAGGGAGCTGGGAATCTCTGCACATTCCCCTCAGCCTCGCCCGGAGTCTGAGACCACTCAAATAAAGTCTGGGAGCGGGGTGCCCGGGGGATCCCTGGGCGTTCTGAAGAGGCCTGCGGGGAACACCAGCGGTGTCGGAGAGAGGTGGGTGCCTGCTCTCACACAGCTCTCGGACATGGCTCATAAGCCGGAGCCCCCAGGTACACGTCTGGCTCTGGCGCACGCAGGGAACTGGCTTGTGCCGGCGAGGCCAAGTCTGGGTCAGCCCCAGAGGCTCGAGAGCGGTGGGAGCACTGCTCATGGGCCTCAGGGCCTGACGAAGGGGCCCTTCCCCGAGGGCTGAGCCTCCAGATCAGGACGCACGGCTGGCGGGAGGTATGTGGAAGTCGTCAATTGTGAGATTTGGAAAAGCTGTTTTGTTTTGAGGGGAAAGGAGGAGCTCGTGGGCTCGGGAGGAACCGGGAAAATTATCCCAAAGGTCTTGATTCCCAACAGGAAGCCGGGTACGGCACTGCCAGGAGCTCCTGCTCTGTGGCTGTTGTTAGCACGGCAGAACCGTAGAATCGAGCATTTAAGCAGGGCGTGTGCGAGCACTCAGAAGCGAGGGTGTGATTGCCAGGAGGGGCTTAATTGCCTTAACGGCGAGAGTCTGGCTCAGCTCCTTCCGGCAACCGGGGCCTCGACGGGGGAGGCTGCCGCACCGCGGCCTGCTGAGACGCCTCCCCGGGGGTCACGGGGCTGATGAGGACGGGGGTGGCGCGGGCGACCCGGGCTGCAGCCGAGAGGCCCCGAGCCAGCGGCCCACGACGCCCATGCGAGGCCCACCCAGGGGAGACGTCCAGGCCGGGCTCGCCCCGTTCCTGGGGGCTGCAGAAGAGGCAGAGGCCAGGGGGAGCCCAGTCAGGCCTCAGCCGCTGGTGTCCAGCACCGACCCGAGCCCGGTCCCTGCCCCTGCAGTGACCACGCGAAACACGCGGCACCGCCCTTGTGTCCGGAGACGGAGTCGGCTGGTCTGTGCCACCCTGTCCCTGTGGACCTTCTCCTCTCGGTCACCGTCCGAGCACATGACCCAGCTGGTCTAGCGTGACTCCTTTTTTTTTTTAATTTCTTTTTTATTTTATGAAGTGGACTGGAACAATAGCCCAGAGGGTAGGGCGTTTGCCTTGCATGCGGCCGACCTGGGTTCGATTCCTCCACCCCTCTCAGGCAAGCTACCGAGAGTATCCCGCCCGCACAGCAGAGCCTGGCAAGCTCCCCGTGACGTATTCAATATGCCAAAAGCAGTAGCAACAAATCTCACAATGGAGACGTTACTGGTGCCCGCTCGAACAAATCGATGAGCAAAAGGATGACAGTGATACAGTGATACAGTGATTTATGAAGTAGTTCACAACATTTGACTACATTTTATATTCCAACACCAATCCCAGCGCCATGACACCTTCCCACCACCAAATTTCAGATGTTTCCATCCCAAACCCCAATCCTTGCCCCAAAGCAGAACCAAAATAATATATTTTGTGTTGTTTGTTATGAAAAACCAATGAAAATGTTACACAAAAGTGTCCTTAGAGGGAAGAGTGTGGAGATTGTTGTATTTCACCCAGGGGCCATTATCCCTTCTATAAGAGATCACTAACATGTTGTTAGAGGTTGAGCCTTGTGTGCTTTTATATATACACATATATTCATATATATATATTTTTACATATATATGTAAAAACTATATTTCCCTCTTAGAAGGTTGGTTGCCTCCTACTTCGAGCCCCATCAGATGGGGGCGATATCTAGGAGTATGTGTGGGTTGTGTTGTATGAAGTGTCGCGATCTAGGGACAGGTTCACTCGTGGGCGAGGCCCGGCCTGAGCGTGTGGAGACCGACCGTGAGTGTGGCGGCCGTTGAGTTCTGAGGTTTTTGGCTGCCGGGGCTGGTCCCTCGGGGGGCGGGGCCTCACCTGCCCCAGAGCTGGATTCCTTGCTTTGCAGTCACCACGCTGAGTATCCCCCCACCGTGTTCTGGCTGACTTCCCGCCCGCGCCCACGCTAGCAGGAGAGGACCAACACTCAGCTCTGCTGCCTCTGCTTTGGAGAAGAATCCGTGAATTATTGGTCATACATATTTCAAACGGACTATTTCCCAGTTGTTCTCTAAAACTGCTCATGAATTTATAATCATCTCAATGTTTTCTGAAAAAAAAAATAACTCCTGTGAGTCCCTGAGATTTGGTACAATGTCTCATTTTAACTTTAGTGGCGCTTCCTCAGCGCAAAGAACCAGCAGAAACAAAACAGCGGGAGGGGGAGGTTTGATTTCCTCATCTGGTCCGCGCCGGGACACAGCTCTGTGCGGCACAGATGGAATATCCCGCCTGCCTTCTCCACCCGACCGCCCTCTGCCCCTCACACCCCACTCCGATGGGGCCTCATGCCACACGGTCCCTCTGAGTTGGTCACTGTGGCTCCGGGACTTTACAGACGGAGCAGGTCTGCACGGTTCTCCTCCAAGAGTCCTTTGGAGATTCATATACATTTATTTAACGTCAAAAAGATTATTCTGATGTACAAAATAATCACTGGAGCGATAGCACAGCGGGTAGGGCGTTTGCCTTGCACGTGGCAGACCTGGGTTCGATTCCTCCGTCCCTGTCGGAGAGCCTGGCAAGCTACCGAGAGTATCCCTCCCACGCGGCAGAGCCTGGCAAGCATATTCGATATGTCAAAAACAGTAACAAGTCTCACAACGGAGCCGTTACTAGCGCCCCCTCAAGCAAATTGAACAACGGGACGACAGTGCCATAGCGCTACAAAAAGAGAGAGAGAGAGAGAGAATTTTGTTTAAGGCGTTATTATGCTTGCATGTGCATTTCTAAGTTTTTAATATTTTATAATAGCAAGTTTCCTATCTAGGATATGATTATTCACATCATGCTTTATGTTCCTAGTAAATGTCACATATTACTTAGTTCTTTTTATCTTTCTCAGTAAATATATTTGAAAAGATTGTAATGTACTGGCTGTCTTTCAGCGTACCTTGGCCTTCCCCGCAATGGGTATGATCTTGTGACAGACGATGAGGCTTATTAGGCTGTGACAGGCAGCTCCAGGTCTGCTGGTGTGAGACAGGATCTGTTTATCCTGCCCTCGGCTGCCCTTGCATCAGCCGGGGCTGAGCTCTGCAGGACACGGCACGGCGGCCTCTGCCGGGAGGCGTCTGCCCAGACTCGGCCTCTTCGGGGGCGCCCCGGGCATTCTCCACCAGGCACGCGTCCACACGTGACTTCATGGGGTTGTTGGGCGCAATTCTAGTCCTGGAAGGAGAACCAGAGGAGCTGGAGTAGGAGGGAAAACGTTATAATCTCATGACCTGTAGAGGAGAGGGGAAATGTTTATAAGAGACATTTACTGGCTATTGGAACGATGGAACTAAATGATTTAAACATCAGTTCGAGAAAACGATAATGATCGAAAGTGAAAATGTACATACAAAACCAGCAGGTGATGGGGCCGGAGCGGTAGCACAGCCGGGAGGGCATTTGCCTTGCACATGGCCGACCCGTGTTCAGTTGCTGGCACCCCACATGGTCCCTAGCCCCACCAGGAGTAATTCCTGAGTGCAGACCCAGGGGTAACTCCTGAGCATCACTGGGTATGGTCACTGTCACTGTCACTGTCACCCTGCTGTTCATTGATTTGCTCGAGCAGGCACCAGTAACCTCTCTATTGTGAGTTGTTACTGTTTTTGGCAATCGAGTACACCACGGGTAGCTTCCCAGGCTCTGCCGTGCGGGCGAGATACTCTCGGTAGCTTGCCGGACTCTCCAAGAGGGGCGGAAGAATCGAACCCTGGTTGGCCGCATGCAAGGCAAATGCCCTAGCCGCTAGGCTGTTGCTCCAGCCCGGGTACGGTCCAAAATCCAAAAATTTTAAAATAAAATTAAAACTGGCAGATGCATGTTCTTAGCCGAGTTCTTTGGAACAGCCAAAATGGGGGGCCAGGGGTCGAATCCCAGTCGGCCACATGCAAGGCAAGTGCCCTACCCGCTATGCGATTGATCTGACCCCCTATTCTTTTCTTTATTTCTCCTTTTTTTTTTCATGAAAGACGTCTACATTTTCCCCTTTGGACCCCTAGGCCTAACATTTATAATATAAACATTTAAATTTATATTTGCTATTCAGATCTCAGTTGATAAAAATGTTTCCTCTTCCTGAGTTCTACAGCAGGGACCTCGGTGGAAGGTTCCGGAGCTGTCGGGTGTGACGTGGCTTGTGGCCCCGCCTCTCAGCCCCCCCTCTGCCCCCTCGTCCTGCCCACCTGGCCCTGCCCTGAGGGTCTCGCTCAGACCTGGCTCAGACTCAGCCGCTGCCCTGGGCTGCCCGGGCTCACACCCGCCTGGCGTCTGCGAGGGTCCTTCAGACACGTGACTGACTCTCCTCTGCTCGATTTGACGCGAGTTCCCTTTCGCACGCGATGGTCTCACACGTGAGCCCAAACCAACACAGGCTCCGTGTGCAATGCCCAGACTTCGGAGATTGTGCCCAGGTGAGTTTCCTTTCAGTGCCTCATTGACCAATAGCTAATGCTCCACCAAGGGAAGAGCACGGGGGCAAGGAAGGGGGTCCAGAGTGGAGCGGTCTGACTCGGAGTGATAGCAACAGACGGTGGCCCCCTGCTGCGGGCGCCACGCCACCGGGGACGCAACCAGAGTCCCCGCCTCCTTCGGGTCTGCCTAGCGGACACAGAAATAAAGACCCGGCAGGGGTGGTGATGGGAAGAGGCACAAGTCCTCCCCCACGGTGCTCCTGCGAGAGTCCTGCATGGAGGCGGGCGGTGAAGGGGAGCGTGGATGGGGGATGGGAGATGGGAGAAGGGGGTGGGGGTGGGGTGCGGGTGGAGGGAGTGGGGAATGGGGAGCGCAGGTGTGTACAGCTGCTCCCTGTGGGGTGCCGCCCTGGGGCGTCCTCACGGGAAGGGGCAGAGACCACAAAGGGACCAGGCCAGGTCGGGCCGGGCCTGGGCCGAGGCGAGGTCATCTCGAGGTCAGCCGCCGGGAGGCAGAGCGGTGGGCACTAAGCGATCCCACCTCCAGCCGGGAGAAGCCAGGCTCCGACGCCACCCCCAGGGCAGATGGGGCAGGCACCCGGCAGGGCCTCGACCCCCAGAACATGGCTCTGTCTCTAGCCGGGTCCCTCCACTCAGTCCGTCCACTGCGAGCCCCCGAGTCCCAAGTCTGGCCACCAGCCCAGACAGTGCCGGGCTCCGGACAGGCATGTGGCTGTGCCCACGAGGCGGGGGCGGGGGGCTCCGGTGCTAATTCCCAAGGGGTGGGGGGCCCCGGGCGGGGCATGAACTGTGGCCCCACATTGGAATGGAGGTCAAAGGGATGAAAATAAATGAAGTTTTTGTCTGTCTTTTGTTTGGGGGACCACACTTGGCAAAGCCCAAGAGTTACTCCTGGCTCTGTGCCCAGAAATTGCTCCCGGTGGTGCTGGGGGACCCTGCGGGATGCTGGGGTGGAACCGGCTCAGGTGCACGTAAGGCACATGCCCTCCTTGCTGCTGCTCCAGCCCTAATGCAAGTCACCGAGCAGGACCTGAGGAGGCGTCCCGGAGGCGGTGGGAGAGCAGGGCCCCCGGTTCCGGGGAGAGCAGCCCCCTCCCAGGGTATTCCGAGGCAGAGGGGAAATGTGGGGGCCCGCCTGCCAAGCGTGGGGGTCTCAGGCTCCCCCACCCACCACTGAAGGTGCCGGGAAACGGGAGGGCGGGACTTGCACCGCCGTGGGAACCACCCCACACCTCTCCCACGCAGGGTTCGAGCAGGGACAGGTGCACTTGGGGAATCTGAGGCAGATCTACTCCCTGCTGGCTGAAGGACCGTTGCACAGAGCTGACCCAGGCCAGGACCCTCCGGGACGTGGCGACCCCTGGAGGCTCCGGGTGCTGGGGGCCTGGCCCCTGCTTTTGTGCTCCCAGATCACTGAGCTTCCGTGTTGCATCCTGGCATCTGGCTTGTCCAGGCCGTCATGCTTCTGAGCGAGGCTCCCCTCCTGGGGAAGGGCAGAACCTTTCCAGGGCACGCAGGTGGGTACGGAGGGCCCCGGAGGGCGCGGACGGGGCTGCCTCTCCGGCCCATGCTCAGAATTCTCTTTCTCTTTCTCTTTCCGCACAGGGCTTCACGTGGAAGGCCACACTGGAGAAATTAAATTTTATTATAGTCATGGCTGCAAGTTTTTCTTATTTAATTTTGAACTTTACTACTTATCTTGCCAAGAAATAAACAACGAAACTAATTTGATTAGTTTAAAATAAACTAATTTAGGGACTAGAAGTTGCTCCACATTGGGACCCGTGGCCTAGAATGAGTTCATCATGTGGACCAAGACCATCCATGGTAACTCACAGTTCCAGAAGGCCGAACCTAAACGTTGGATTTGGGAGTCTCCCGGTGGACAGTTCCACAACGAAACTGACCACATCATATTTGATCAAAGGTTTTGCCTGACCGATGTCGCTGCTGTCCCAAAATTCCAAACGGGAAAAGACCATCGTCTCCTTTGTGTAAAATTCTACTTCACAGAGTGGGGAGAAAGGTCTGCAAAGTTTAAGTTTAAGAAGAGAACTCCCAGAATGACCACCAACTGGGAGCTCTTTGGCACTATTGCGGCAACATGGGAAGATGCCATCATTGACATCGACAAGGAATACAATAGACTAGGTTCAGCTCCTCCATAACTGCGCAAAGAATGCCGAGAGTGAGAATGCCTGTCTTTGGAAACTCTCGAGCTCATTAGCCAACCTGGTTTGGCATGAGCCTCAGGCAACCACAAGATAATGTCCGAGCTCACAAAGCTGTGCAGAGATGCGATAAAGAAAGACCTCAAAGAGAGAAGAGCAGCAGTGTTGGACAAAGTGGCAGAAGCCGAAAAAGTATTCACAACACTCGCCTGTCCTTCGCCAACTACAAGACCAAGATGACTGCCCTCTGACGTCCTGATAGATCTATCACATCTTCAAGAAAGGCAATGGAGAGGATTATTCATGACTTCTACTCGAATCTCTTTGACAGCCATGTCCACCTGCCCACACACCAAATTCCGCAGGATGGATATGTCATTCCCAGTGTCCTCCCTTCCAAAATCTGACACGCCATTTCGTCAGTAAGGATGCGTACAGCACCCAGTCCAGACAAGGTCAGACCCGACCACCTGAAGAATCTGCCCCAGTACTCATGAATACACTGGCTCGGCTCTTCACACACTACCTGTCTGAATGCAAGGTTCCATCCTAATAGAAAACCAGCAGGACCGTTCTGTTGTACAAGAAGGGAGACATCCATGACATTGACATTATCACCCAATCTGCCTGTTGTCTGTCATCTACAAGTTGTTCACTTGTGTCATCCTGAATAGAATAGGCAGAACACTAGATGAAGGACAACTATTTGAGCAAGCACGGTTCCAAAAAGGATTCAGCACAATCGACCATATCCACAGCGTGACCAAGCTCACTGAAGTTTCATAAGAGTTCAAGATGCTGCTCTGTCTAACGTTCATCCATTTAAAGAAGGCCTTTGATTCTGTTGAGATTGAATTGGTCATCAAAGCCCTGGCCAAACAGGGCGTTCAAACTCAGTACATCAAGACCCTCCGAAAGCTGTATTACGGATTCACCACCAGGATCTCACCATTCTACAAGGAAGTGATCATTGACATAAAGAGAGGGGTTCGGCAGGGCCATTTGGCCATTTCACCAAAACTCTTCAGTGCCACCCTCGAGAACATCATGCGACGACTGGAATGGGAAGGAATGGGAGTGAAGATAGATGATCGGCAATTACACCACCTCTACTTCGCTGATGACATCATTCTAATAACGCCAAACATTAGCCAAGAGGCACAAATGGTGGCCGACTTCGACCACAAGTGTGGAAAGGTCAGACTACAGCTGAATCTCAACAAGACAATGCTCATGAAAAACGAACTAGTCCCTGACGTTCCATTTGCTCTCAATGAAATGAGCATCTCCGAATGCAGCAGCTATGTGTACCTGGGTCAAGAACTCAACATGAGGAAACGACTTGGCGCCAGAAAGAAGTGTTAAGAGGATGAAGAACCTCCGACTCCGGGCACATCTTTTCGACTCCACTGTTCTTCCTGCACTAACATATGCCTCAGAGACCTGGGCCCTATGCAAACAGGATGAGAACGCTATTTGGGTATCCCAAAGAGGAATCGAAAGAGCTATGCTGGGGATATCATGTCTCACTCAGGTGAGAGAAGGAATCCGGAGTTCTGACCTCCGTCGACGGTTAAAAATCAGGATGCTGTCTCGTTTGCCAAGGCATCAAAAATCAGATGGGCCGGTCATGTAATGCGATTTAGAGATGACCGCTGGACTAGAGCTGTTACCGACCGGATTCCATGGGACGTCAAAAGACCGCGTGGCCGCCCACCTACAAGATTGTCAGACTTCTTCATCAAAACCCTGAATGAACAGTTTGAGGCTCCTCGTGTTCCTGGAGCGAGCAGACACCACTGGGCTACACTAGTACGTGACAGGGATGAATGAAGATGTTACTGGCACCCACTCGAGCAAATCGAAGATCAACGGGAAGACAAGTGATCCAAGTGACACATGAAGTTGCTAAGGGGAGTGATTTTAAAATTAAGGGTGATCAGGTTACCTGAAACGCTGCTGGTGGTGGGATGACAATGGGAAGGATGGTGGGGATGGTGGTGGTGGCGGTGGTGGTACTGGCAGTGATGGTGACGGTGGGGATGGTGGTGCGGGTGAGGGTTGATGGCGTCAGGAACAGAGTCGTTGTCAGGTGACTAGCCTACTCAGGCACTGTGCTCAGCCCTTTATCTTTAAAAGTTTATTTCATCTCAAAGATACAGAAAACTGATCTCGATAGTCAGCGGCTGTCTCGACACGGCTCTCGTTGTTCAGAATTGAGACCGGCTCCCTGAGTCTGGTGCAGCCCGGGAGACAGCCGCCACCGTGTAAGCCTGCCTGCCCCTTCCCGGGTGACCAGGGACACTGCTGTCCAGAGAGGGGCGGGCAATACAGCCTCCTCCCTCATCTAAGGGGTGCAGTCTGCCTCGCTGCATGCGCCTGGACCTTACTTCAGGGCTGAGGGTGTCTCACTGTACAAATACACCCGGATCACTGCTCCATGGCTGTGCTCACGGCACCGAGTCCATCTTAGTTCCTAGCCAGTCGGAAACGCGCTGTGAATGATTTCATACAGGCCTTCTAGAGGTTTGACTTCTCTCATGTTGAAACCTGGTCGTATAATGTATGATCCTAGAAAGGTACATATTTAACATTAACAAATCAAAGTTTTACGCAAAGATTGTATCTATTTTTACTAATAACATAGGAATGTTTTCAATTGCTGTATATTCTCACCAATGTTTGGAATGAACAGTCTTTAATTTTAACCATTAGAATGAATTTGAATTAATAATCATCTTTTCTTGTCTTTCTCTGATGACTTATGTGGTTCTTTTTCATGTTGACGTTTAGTGTTCAAATATCTTTCAGCTTTGCTGACTGCTTCTTTGTTATTATTTGATTGTGGGAACTTTTCTTAACGCTGTCTCTGGATTGCAGAAGGTCTTGCTTTTGATGAAATTACTTTCCTTTATGATGATCACTTCCTGTGTCCCTTTTCAGAATTTTCCATGCACACATCATTGAGATGCTCCCTGAGTCTGTCTCCTAACTTAGCTTTCATGCCTAGATTTTTCTCTGCAGTCTATTATTCATTAAGTCATTTTTATATGACATGAGGGTTGATGAAGCTCACTTCTCCCCTACTTGGATATTCAGTCACATTCATTAAAGGTTTTTGATTTTCAGTTGATTTGGTGTCTTTCAAAACTGAATTGACCACATAGGTGAAGGTCTGTCAGGGGAAGGTCTGTCTCTCTGTCTCTCTGTCTCTGGGTCTGTCAGGTGAGGCCTGTCTCTCTGTCTCTGGGTCTGTCAGGGGAAGGTCTGTCTCTCTGTCTCTGTCTCTGGGTCTGTCAGGTGAAGGTCTGTCTCTCTGTCTCTGTCTCTGGGTCTGTCAGGTGAGGCCTGTCTCTCTGTCTCTGGGTCTGTCAGGTGAAAGTCTGTCTCTCTGTCTCTGGGTCTTTCAGGGGAAGGTCTGTCTCTGTCTCTGTGTCTGTCAGGTGAAGGTCTGTCTCTCTGTCTCTTGGTCTGTCAGGTGAAGGTCTGTCTCTCTGTCTCTCTGTCTCTTGGTCCGTCAGGTGAATGTCTGTCTCTCTGTCTCTTGGTCTGTCAGGTGAGGTCTGTTTCTCTGTCTCTGGGTCTTTCAGGGGAAGGTCTGTCTCTGTCTCTGGGTCTGTCAGGTGAAGGTCTGTCTCTCTGTCTCTGTCTCTTGGTCTGTCAGGTGAATGTTTGTCTCTCTGTCTCTGGGTCTGTCAGGTGAGGTCTGTTTCTCTGTCTCTGGGTCTTTCAGGGGAAGGTCTGTCTCTGTCTCTGGGTCTGTCAGGTGAGGCCTGTCTCTCTGTCTCTGGGTCTGTCAGGGGAAGGTCTGTCTCTGTCTCTGGGTCTGTCAGGAGAAGGTCTGTCTCTCTGTCTCTCTGTCTCTTGGTCTGTCAGGTGAATGTCTGTCTCTCTGTCTCTTGGTCCGTCAGGTGAATGTCTGTCTCTCTGTCTCTGGGTCTTTCAGGGGAAGGTCTGTCTCTCTGTCTTCTGTTTCATTCACCCGTTTCTCTGTTCTAATGCAAACATCTTCACTCAGTTTTATTATAGAGTCATAATAAAAAACATAATCTCTCTGAGGCTAAAGTGCCATGTCACGTAAGACGTCTTCCCACACGAATTTCCATTTCCTCTGTCTCCTGGGCCGTTGCATCCGCACGTCAGCCTGTCTCAGATGCCACCATTCAGTGTCATCATTTTCGTTTTCCAGAGTTCTGTGTCTTCCAGCGAATGAGAAGGAGGACAGTTCAGTCTGAAGCACTTTCTCAGCTTCTATTCCCGGCACTTTTTATTCCTTCTCATGAACATAACTGCTTGTGTTGCCTCATTTTCCTTTAGCCTGGAGAGTTTCCCATTTACCTGAAGCGTGTTCTTGCCGTTTGTCTGCTCTGGATCTGCAGACACTTTCCCTTGACGACTGTTCTCCTGCTCCCGTTTATGTGGTTCCACGTCACTTACTGGCCACTGTCAAAGCCCCCGTGCGTGGTTGGTGGGAATTTTATGGTGGCATTCTAGTGTCGATTATTTTGTCTTCTCTGGTGCCTTTCACTACATTTCTTGGGTAATTTAGAATTATATAAATTCGGGTAGAATTATTATTATTTTCAGAAAATTTAAAGAATTTGTGCAATTTGATTTTCCCCCCATTTTCTCTTTTTTTCTGGAATACATTAAAATGAGATTAGATTACTTGATACTATTTGCATGTTAATGAGGATCCATTCATCTTGGCTCTAATTTGATCTGTAGGTAATTTAGTTTGGGTATGTTTTATTGATCATTCTTCTAATGATGCAATATGCCATCTTAAATCTGCTGGCATTTTAATTTTGTTCTTTTTTCTCCTTTTAATTTAATTATTTTTTAGTTATTTGAGTTTTAATTTAGTTATTTTTATGAGTTCCATCTTTACTGGTATGCCTTGTTTGTTCCTTTTATCATGAAAATATTTTTTTAATTTAATTTATTTTTTTGCTTTTTGGGTCACACCTGGCAATGCACAGGGGTTATTACTCCTGGCTCTGCACTCAGGAATTACCCCTAATGGTGCTCAGGGGACCGTATGGGATGCTGGGAATGGAACCCGGGTCGGGGTCGGCCATGTGCAAGGCCAATGCCCTGTCCACTGTGCTATCCAGCCCCGTGAAAACATTCTTAACATATGCTAATTCCATCATGTGGTTAACAGATGAAAACATTCTTAACATATGCTAATTCCATCATGTGGTTAACTCATGGCTGTTACCTAATGGCTGGTTTTACCTTAAATTCCATCCAGCTTTTCCACCTTATTCGTATTTCTCTGGGAAACCTTCTAAGTTACTTTGTCGGATTGCGGATGCTCTGTTGCTCAGTTGGTAGGTTTTCCCATCCTCCTCTGCGGTGTTTGGTCTTGCGCTGGCCGGAGCTCTCTGGACTGGACTCGTGTCCCAACCCTCCCCCCGGCGGAGGGGACCAGCACAAGCGTCCTCTCTGCTCTTCCACGGCTGACGCTCTTTCCTCTGGCACCTGGACTCGATATTGCACCCAGCTGAGCTTCAGGCCCAGCCAAGGGCCCTGCAGGCGGGACAGGTTGTGGCTCTTCCTTCCGGTCACCCCACATCAACCGTCCTGAGCTTCCCCCTCAGAGTCCAGAGCCCAGGAGAGCGGCAGGCTGTTCTTGCAGCCTAACTTCTCACGCCTCAGGCACGGGTGTGTGAGCACATGAGCACAGCAGAGTTGGTGATTAAGTCCAGCGGTCTCTCTCCTCGACCAGAGCGAGGCCTTCCCTTCGGGTCTGATCTCTGGCCATATCTCTTTATCTCTGCCTATTCAGCAATACACTTTTGAATCTACATTTTTTACAGTGGCAGAAGTTTTATAATGTTGATATTACTCTAAAAACAAAAGTTTCTAAATTACTTTCAGCTTGATAACATAGTAAGACTTTATTACAATGCATTTACCACAGGGAAAAATGGGATTTCTATAAAGCAATTCTATAACTAGATTTGGGTATTGCCATGTCCTGGAGTATGCACTAAGAAAAACTATTTGTGAAACAGACATCAAGATAATTAAATGAGAAACTTGGTTATGGAATTTTCCTGGCTGCGTCGCTAACATTGACCTTGGGCAATTTAATTACCCTCTATATTACAGCTCCTCATTTGAAAGACAGAATAACAGAAGCTTGTTGTAGAAATAAAATGCCATAAACATATGAAAACTTAGTGATCTTTACATCCAGTTTTTAGTACACAGTAAGTACTGTGTAAGTTATAGATCAGTTATAAATCAGACAGTACCTAAAGAGTGATACCACTTGTACAATAAGTTGTTACTTATTCTGGGCAATAACTGAACAAGATCAGTCAGTGAATTTCCAGCCCGCTCCTATTAGAAGGAACAGGGAAACATTATTTCCTTCATGAAAGTATACTTTTCAATTTTGCATCATTTGGGGTATATAGCTGGCTTACTCTAAAATGATCAATAATGAAGGTATTTTTTAAATGAGAGAATGGAACCCCATTTTATGCTCTCATAAACTTTTATGACTCTGGATATTTTTAAATGAAATCTTACAATTGAGTAAACACTGCTTATTGGATTCTATGTGATAGATAATAGCTAAGGGTTATTTGTAGCAAGTTATGCTTTGGGTTTGGTGAGGCAGATCCTTGCCGACGATGCAGAGGTTTGAAATACTTCGACACCCGGCCTTCTGGTGTTTCACACATTTCACTGGGGTCAGAATGGTGCTGAGTGTGTGTCAGATGGATGTGTAACGCCTTCACGAACATCTGTTTTGTGAAATTAGCCCACCTTCAGGTGAGATTACATACACCGTCACGTTTGGATGTGGAAAGAAAATGTTCTCTCTGCCCGTGATCAACGTTCTGAGTGTCGGTTCTCTCTGCACTCAGATATACACATCGCTGTGTTGACCGGATAGATTGCAGTAGACCCACTGATTTATCCTGCTGGGGATCGAACCCTGGGCCTCATTCAAACAAGGCTTGTGCTTTACTGATGTTGTGGGGATAAAAGGCCTTTCCTTGGTTGTTCACTCTATTTTCTCTTATCAAGTAACTGGCCTGAAAAATTCTTAATGGGGAGTCACCGGGAATTCAGAACTGCTTGTCCCTGTAGGTATGGCGTGCAGACTGGCGCTCGGGGGGCGTCTGCCGTGCCCCTCACACGGGCATCTGGGCGGCATCAGGGAGCCTGTCCTCCCTGCCGGAGAGCGGCTCGTACTGTGCCTTTGACGGTGAGGTCGAAGCTTGGTCTCTCGCTCTTTCTGTACACAAGGAACCACAGTCTTACGCAAAGGTGTCGAATGTCATTTCCAGGGGACTTGCCTGACTCTCTGTGTGTGTTTGTGTTTCTAAATGACATGGAAACCTTTTCCTGTCAGGCCCCGGGAAAGTGAGACTGGTATTTCCAGTGACATTTGGAGCTCAAACGGGATATTATTTGTCTGCAAACTTGCAGAGAAACAAAGGAACTCTTTCCTTGAAAGTCAGATTTCAAAAACAAAACAAATAGAAATGGGGTTGGGAGTTAGTCTTGGAATAGGCAGGCTCTTCCCCAGGACTGTGATGTCACTGCGTTCCTTTGGATAGTTCAAACTTCAGCTGCTTCACCCGGGCATCAAATTCGACCCCAGTTTTGTAGTAAAGGAATCTTAGCTTGGTGGAAAGTTTTCCAAGGGGCAGAAAACACCCCTGCTCTGCTGGAAGCGTGTCCCTCCCGCCCTCCTCCCTTCCTGCCGCTTCTCTCTCTGCTCCCCCTCCTTGCTGCAGGGGACCCCAGTTCCACTCTCCCACTGCCTTCGGGGACACTGCGCTGAAGATCAGTCCTGAGGTGTGGACGGCACCAGAGAGAGTGACCAGTCAGCCCCCAAGGCCCCTCCCTGTCCCCAGGCCAATGGAGGAGCAGGGGGTAATTCTGAGCCTGTGACCTCGAAAACCTACTCAAAGCGTGTCAAATTGCTGTGGCATTCCCACATGCGTGGAGACTCTGGGTTAAGTCCAGGGACAGAGCTGGGGGGAGCGGGGGGTGTCGGGGTCAACTCTGCCCTTCCTGCTGGCTTCTGCGATAGCTCTTGCACATGTTTTTACTGTTTGTGTTTAAGTATTTTGTTGAGTCTCTCGCTTTGAAGTCAGCTACATGCTCAGTCATACAAGATAACCGCGTCTTTCTGTGTCTCCTCTCGGGAGAGAAATCGGGAGTGCAGAATGGGAAGAAGCGGCACCGGTTTTGGTTTTCAAGACCCCCCTAGGGGCTGGGCCTTCACAGTACGCCTGTGGGTGCTTCTAGGTCTGAAAAACTCTGCTGACAAATTCTAAAACGTTACTAGGGAAAGTGGCATGATCTTTTTAGGAGTTGCTTTAGGGGTGGAAGACTGCCACGCCACACTCAGCAGCTAAGCGCTCGCAACCCTCAGCCCCGGGACCCCTCCCCGCTGCCCCCTCCCCCGCCTTAGTAATCGCTGGCCCGGCAGTTTCACCTTCTTGAAGCAAAACACTCGAACCTTGCCTGGAGGTGTTTTGCTTCTTTACATACAACCTACGACTGAGGCTGCCAGTTCCCACTTTGTAGCAGAAGGCAAGAAACCCTCTTCCCTCTGTGAGGTAGTGCAGGGGGCACCACATCGGGATGTGGGGATCGAACCCTGGTCAGCCGCGTGTGAGGCACGTTGCCCTGCCTGCCGTGCCCTGGCCCCGGCACTGGTCATTCCGGCCTTAATGTGGGCGTGGGGCTAGATGCAGCCCTGGCACTCCCCTCCCCCTAATCACCGTGTGCGGCCCCCGCCCTCTGGGGTCTTGCCGGCTCTCCGCGTTGCTTGGCGGGGTCGCCCGTCTTGCTGGGGGGTTGTGATGGCTGTATATTCTGGCCCTAGATGCTCGTCCGAGGCGGGGTCCGAGGCTGTGTCTTGATTTTAGCCATGCGTCTTCCACGGTGCGGAACCCTCAGTTGGCCGTAGCCCCGTGTGCCTGTTTCGGCTACTGCTCTCTCTGGCCGTGCCTGGGCGTGCGCAGGGTCACGGCCTTCAGCCGTGTAGGTATGGCATGAGTCCTGCGTGGGCACGAGCCTGGGTGGAGACGCTGACGCCTGCCAGTGGGAGGCAGGAAGGTCGGCCCAGGCGGTCCCGAGCCCTCGTCAGATCCCAGCCAGGACCTGCCTCAGGCGAGGGACGCTGGAAAGGGACGGTCCTGGGCGTGTGAGGGCCCACCTCGGACCCCAGGGAGCCCGCCTGAGCCTCCAGCCCCCGGGAACTGGCTGTCCCCGCTTTGGTCCTGGGGGGCAGCGGAGACTCCATCCTCGTCCCGAGACTTCCCGGCAAACTCTGGGCAACCCTGGTGAGTCCCGCCAACCCCGGCTGCCCGTGTCGCCATCCTGACAGGAGTCAGCCGTGTACCGTAGGCGCTTGTTGAGCACTCAGCTCTCGAATACGCAACTGCGTTGGTGGGTTGTGCAAATATTGTTTGAACTTTGAAAGAACCTTAGTTATTTGCACTGGGGTTGGAACCTGAGGCCCCACACGTGAAAATAGGTGTCCCACCCTGAGCCGTGTCCCAGCCGGAGAGGGTTTTACAAGCCGTGATTCTCCATCTGAAACGCACCGGCTTTGTGGCTCTCCAGAGCCAGCCGTGAGCCCAGCGGCTTCCTGAAGGGGGAGGTTGTTCTGGCCGGGGAGTGACCACAAGAGGAACCGAGGCCTGTGAGATATTTTATCAATTATATTTACAAATCTAAAAATATTACAGGCTACATTTTCATAACTCTGTGATACGTCTTCAGGAAATTCCACTTTTCGGTTCAAACTAATTTAATTGTCAATGGCCCTAGAGTTCCAGCTTTGTGAAAACTGTACTGATATTTATGAAATGAGATAAGATTATGAAACTTTCCTTCAAAACCAATTTAGAAATATGTTGTGATTTCTTTATTGGAAGACAGCAATATTCTTTTATTTGAAGACAGAATTTCTCTCACAATGTATAATGAAAAAATAAAAAATAACTCAGTTACAGAAGCAAATGACAAGCTCCCCCCCGTAATCTGGTAAAGAGAAAGTGTCGGGCAGAGGAGCAGGGGAGCACATTTCTCTCCTCCACCGACCAGCAAGCACAGCACAGAGAAACAGGAGCCAGCGGCAGCCCAGGACGCAGTCACTCGCGGCGGCAGAGGCGTGTTACTGTCCCTCTTCCTGGAAGGAAAACGCTGTCCAATGTTCCCCGTAATGTAAAAGTCGCCTTTTCCTCGTCTGCTGTTGGTCTTTCCCTTAGACAGGCTTGAGTTACTTTTGGGTTTTTGTGACTTCCAGGAAAATAACCGGATCTCAACAGTGTGGCTCTGCCCTGGGTACGGGCCGGCGGGGCTGAGACACGGACCGTGCTGAAGCCGTGACAGGGCGTGCTCGGGGCGGGGGGAGCACTGTGCAGAGTGGCCGACCCCAGTCTCTCCCGGGCAGGTGCAGGACGCAGAGAGGGCAGTGACCGGGCGGGGCTGACCACACAGCCGCAGTCGGAGCAGAGCTCTGGGCCCAGGGAGGCGGGTGGGGACAGCGGCTGGCCGGTGAGAGTGAACACTCCGTGCCTCAGCGAGAGGCCGACTGACCCTGGGACGGCGTTGGTCCTCTGGGGCCGCAGGCTGCCCTTCCCGTGCCCAGGGTGAGGGGCCGCGGTGGCTCAGCCAGTGTCGGGCGACAGAGGCAGAGAGACGGACCCAGAGCCAGGTGCTGACAAGCAGGTCTAGAGACTGGGGAGCCTGACTCGGGTGGGCAGGGCGCGGGCTCCAAGCAGGAGTGGACGTGCTGGACGGGGCCACGGGTCTTCTTCCCTGGGGGTCCAGTGTTCGCCTGTCAGCTTCATGGGTGAGCACTGTCCCCAGCTCCGCAGGCCCTGTCCTTTACTGAAAGGACATAGGCGGCCAAAGGGTGGTCATGGATGGTCATGAGAGTCATGAATGAACATAGATGACCATGAATGGTCATGGGAGTCATGAATGGACATAGATGATCATGGACGGTCATGGGCAGTCATGAATGGACATAGATGACCATGGATGGTCATGGGAGTCATAAATGGACATCGATGACCATGGACGGTCATGGGCAGTCATGAATGAACATAGATGACCATGGATGGTCACGGGCAGTCATAGGTGGTTGTGGTCATGTAGAGACATAGATGCCTGTGAGTGGTCAGAGATGACCATGGTGGTCATGGATGGTCAGAAATGGTAACAGTGGTCATAGGCGGGGAACTTAACTCCTGGTCTCCGGAGCACGTCCATGGCCTCCTCGTGTGTCAGCACGTTGCTCCCGCCGCCCGCCTGCGGGGCTGACGCCCTCCTGCTGGCTCTGCACCCGCACACGGTCCTGGTCCGGCCGGTATCAGGCAGGCCACAGGGAGCGGTGCCGAGTGCAGGGCTGCAAGGGCCACTGCTGCCGCTGCCCTGTGTTTATGGGGCGGGGAAGGAAGGAGCGGCCAGGGCGGGGTGTGGCCGGCGGGGCCAGGCTGCCCGTGGAACCCGACTTGGCGAGCCAGTGCGTGGTGCGAGCTCAGGGTTAACCGCTGGCCACGCTGCTGCTTCCGGCTGCCCCGGGGGCAGGTCAGCAAACCAAGTCGCGCCCTCGCCGGCCCTCCTCATGCCCCCGAGTAGCCCTGAAGACGCAGCAGCCGTCTGCTCAGTCAGGGCTGAGCACCGCGCCCAGGGGGAAACAGCTGGACAGCAGCGCACGGCCGGGCACGCGTGCCGGGCGGGCTGACCGGGAGGCGTGTGGGCCGGGGGGGCGGCACCGGCTGCCGAGAGCCACTGGGCTTGGACGGCGTCTCCCCAGGCCCCGTGGGGCTTGTGGAGCTGTGCTGAGTCCCGAAGCTGCTCCACGCGCCCCAGTGGGGCTCCGGGAGGGGGCCGGCCTGAGCACGGCCTCACACCGGCTCAGGAGGGAAGGGGAGGCCCTGTGAGCACAGGCTGGACGTGGGGACACCCCCCCCAGGATGGACCAGGAAGTGTGAGCGGAAGGAGCCAGACCAAGTGACCTCCACGGAGGGCATTTCAGGGGAAAGGGAAACCCCCAGGCCCCTTGCCACCATGGAAGTGATGGAGCAGCTCAGTGCCCACGGGACGTGGCCCCCCACGCACACGCGTCCACCCGCCACGCCACGGCCAGTCTCAACGCACGTCCAGTCCTCACTCCGAGAGCAATAGTGCACGGGCAGACCCGAGAACTGCCCGTTCCTCACCTGCCCCTTCAAAGAGCCGTGTGCGAGGAACGCGGGAGGCAGGTGGCTCCGCACTGGGGGTCCCCTCTCGGGAGGAAGCAGCCGGGGACGAGCCCCCGCGGACTCTGCCCCCGCGCAGCCATCAGAGATGCTCAGAGGCTTTTCTGTACATATTTTTGCTTAATTGCCAGATGCTGGGCGTTTCGCTTCCGTTTAAAGCTATAAATTTAAAAAATAGATTTGGAAATTATGGAGACATTTAAAATGCATTTCCCCTAATTTATTTGTGTATCTTTCCAGTGAAAACTAATGTGATCCCCCAAGCACGAAGCATTCATAAAAAGTGTTTTAACAAGGCTCTCTATACAAATCTGATTCTAATTGTGTTGACTCGCACTTAGAATGCAAAGTACCTCAAGCCGGTTTGGAGATACCCCAAGAACGCACCTGCCGACTTCTCAATAACATGTCTCTTTCTCTTACACAACAGTCCGGGACACTGCTACTGATTCCTCTGTAATCAAATCTAAATGTCAACAAAACTCTAAATGAAATTTTTGGAGCAGACATAAAACTGGAAAGTAGGTAAGACAGATCGAGGGTCAGCAGGGTTCGGCCTGTCTGTCCCCGGGAGAGGCTGGCACTCGGCGTCCACTGCCTGCAGGGGCCACCACCGGCCTCTGTGTGGACGGGACGGCAGAGAGAAATGGAGACGTCTCTGTTCTGACACAGAGACGGGGAGGCCCCGGGCGGTGCCAGCCACACCCGGTGAGCCGGGGTCTCCCCCAGAGGACTCTGGGGACCATATTTCTGAGCTCTCCGAGCAGCTGCTTTTCAGAAAATAAATGGGCGTCACTTGAGTTAGGAGGAAGCGTCGTTTGACTGAGGCATCGCTGGTGAGTGGGTCCCTGCACCGTGGCTGAGTTCAGCACGAGAGCGTCCGCCAGCCTCCCTTACACACTCAGACCTCGAGCAGGAGCACCGGCCTCCTGAGTCTCTATCTTCATCATCACCGGCAGCACCGTGACCCCTCGCACTGCCGTCCCCGGTGGGCTTGTGGCGGTGGGAGGCCCGTCTCGGGCTGTGTTGAGGGCCCAGTTCTTAGAACCCGCCGGAGCGCCGCAGGGCCGGGTTTCACCGCTGCCTGATACACGCCCTCCGCTTCTCGTTTTGCTCAAAATTGTCTCCGACCACTTCCTGTTGTTGCCGTCTATTCCGAGCACTGCCAGTTCAGACCTTCTCTAGCACGACCTCTGTCAGGGGCGCGGCCGGCGGGACCAGTGCCGGTGTCCCCAGGGCCCTGCCCCGCCAGCCCCCGCCAAGGCAGGGAGAGCGGCGAGCGTCCCTGGGGCGGCCGCCAACCTCGTCGTGGGCTCTCGCGAGCGGCCGGGCGGAGGGGCCCTTTCTGAGTGTCCTGGCGGCTAGGGCAGAGCTCAGAGCGGGCCGGGCCGTGGAGCAGGGCCCAGGGGCGCCCCGGTCGGGAACGGGCGTGCAGGCGTAGCTGCAGGCTGGGGGCGCAGGCGGGCACTCACCAAGAGCCACAGACCCAGAGAGAGATGGGGAACCTGAGGGTTCTCGGCACGCTTGGGGCTTAGGGCCCGGCCGGCTGGGACTAGAACCGGGCTGTGTCCAGGCGCGGGGGGGCTGCCCCTCTGGCCACCGAGGGCTGCGAGGCCTCGGGCAGCACAGGGGCCGGGGACAGGAGAGCTCGGGCGTGGGCCGGCAGCCGGCGGGGAGCACCTGGGGCGGAGCACTAGCCGGGGCCCTGCTGAGTCAGAGCCTGTGACGGCAGCTCCTGCCCATCAGCCTCGCAGACCGAGACGCAGCACCCAGCAGGGCTCTGCCCCCCGCCCCGCGGGCCAGCTCAGCCCCCTGCAGTGCCCACCTGGGGGGGGGGGACACTGGTCCCTGGGACTGGAGCCCGCCCCCGGCCTCTGCGCCCCCGGCCCGCCCTGGCCTTCTGTCCAGGCCTGAGCTCCCCACTGGAGGGTCCGGGAGAACCCGCCCCCTCGCGGCCCCTCGCTGAGTCCCACCCGCGTGCCATGGGAGGTACGAGGTGCGTGCGCTCGGGGAACTGATCTGGGCGTCCTTAGGGCCACTGAGCAGGTCAGTGCGGGGGACTCTGCCCGCAGAGCCGGGGGCAATGCCAGGTCCTCCTGCCCCACCCACACAGTGCTCCCGGGCTCTGGGGCCTGGCAGCCTGCAAAGGGGCTCTGCATGGGGGGGGGCTCGTGGGGGCTCTAGGCGGGGAGGCTTTGCATGTGGTGGGTCTCTCGTAGGTCAGACTCTGTGTGGGGGTGGGTGGGTCTGGGGTGGGTGGGTCTCTGTGGGCGGGGTCTCTGGGTGGGTGGGATGCTGGGGGGTCTCTGTAGGGGGGGTCTCTTTCCTGACAGGTGAGGTGAATCTGCCCCTGCAGCTGTCTCCCGGACCCCCTGTAGCTCTGGGCCAGCAGGAAACCAAGCCCCAGAGAGCCCCGATGTACCCCCCAGCCCCAGAGACCCCCGATGTGCCCCCCAGCCCCAGAGAGCCCCGATGTGCCCCCAGCCCCAGAGAGCCCCGATGTACCCCCCAGAGAGCCCCGATGACCCCCGCGTCCTGCCTGAACACCTGGGCTTGGCCACCGGGAGGAAAGCTTCTGAGTCACGGAGAAGCAACATATTGGCTCACTTTGCTAGGAAGTTGACACTTCCAGGAAGTGCCAGCTCAGGCCTCTAGGGTGGGAATAACGTCGGGGGGCTCCTGTCTGGGGCGGCAGAAGCCAGAGCCACCGAGGGCGCTTGTCTCCCCCACCCATGGGTGAGGGCACGAGCGCCCGGAGTAAGGTGTGGGGGCAGCAGGCTGCGGGTTCGAGAGCACTGGGGAGGGAAGTGAGACCCTGGGGCTCTCGTTCCCGTCACGCTAGAGCAGGGGAGGCAGACGCCGCCGTGACTCGAGCTGTGGGAAGGACCGAGGGTCACGACCCGCCTCTTCCCGGGCACAGCTGCCAGTCAGAGCTGCCCGGCCCCGCGGCCTCGGAGGGTCTGTGTGTGTGGTCTGCGTCTGCGTCTGCGGCCTGGGCGTGGGCTCTGCCTGACCGGCCAGCGGGTGTTTAGATCGAGGCTGGTGTCTCCATGTGACAGTTGAGACTCGGCCGCTTGTCCCGTGACTGCTGATACAGAGCAGGTGAGTCCCGAGTGGGGGGTGGAGAGTGCGGGGAGAGTGACCCCAGCACCGGGGCACAGCCCGAGGGCTCCCGCCTGCTGAGTGCAGACACCTCGCTCCCCGGCCCCTAAGGGACTCATGAGCTTTCGTTCGGGTGAGCCGTGAGCTCTCTCCCCTGCACCCCACACATGTCTCTGGGCCCGGAGCCCCCCTTCGGCCTCACGGTTGGGAGGGTCCCTGCAGAGAAAAAGAGGAAGGGCTGGAGAGATAGCACAGCAGGGAGGGCGTTTGCCCTGCACATGGCTGACCCGGATTCGATTCCCAGCATCCCATAAGGTCCCCTGAGCACCACCAGGAGTAATTCCTGAGTGCAGAGCCAGGAGTGACCCCTGTGCATCACCGGGTGTGACCCCAAAAACTAAAAATGAAAGGAAGAAAGGAAAGAAGGAAGAAAGAAAGAAAGAAAGAAAGAAAGAAAGAAAGAAAGAAAGAAAGAAAGAAAGAAAGAAAGAAAGAAGAGAAAAAAAGAAAAGAAAAGAAAAGAAAAGAAAAGAAAAGAAAAGAAAAGGAAAGGAAAGAAAAGAAAAGAAAAGAAAAGAAAAGAAAAGAAAAGAAAAGAAAAGAAAAGAAAAGAAAAGAAGCTGACGCTTCACTACTGAGAAGCAGATAAACACCTCGGGGCTCGGGGTTCCAGAGCCCGGGAGGCGTAACTCACCTCCCGGTCCTCGTAGCAAGCACTAAGCCCAGTGGGAAGAGTTAGGCTCTAATTTTCCAGGCTGGAGCGATAGCACAGCCGGTAGGGCGTTGCCTTGCACACGGCCGACCTGGGTTCGATTCCCCCGCCCCTCTCGGAGAGCCCGGCAACTGCCAGAGCATCCCGCCCGCAGGGCAGAGCCTGGCAAGGGGGCGGCAGTGCTACAGGTTGTTTCACTCGTAGCAGTAGAAAATCAGTGTTTCTTGTCTTGCGAGAGGAGAGCCGCTCCCCGAGCCTTTCTCCTGGCCTGTTCCCCGAGCAGGGGCTCATCTCAGGGCCTGCAGCTCGGAGGGCAGCGACCTGGAGGTGTGCGTCCTCCCGGGCGAGGGCGGCCTGGCCCAGCTGGGGAACCCGTCCCGCCCTGCGCTAGAGCCAGGAGAGAGCGCGAAGAAGAGAGCATCACTGGGGGGCTGGGCGGCGTCAGGGCTGCTCACTCTGCGGGCGGATGGAGGACGAACGGACGGACGGACAGACAGAGCGTGTTCTCTGAGCAGAGGGACAGACGGACACAGCATGTTCCCCGTGTGGACAGATAGACGGAGGGACAGACGGACAGACGGTGCATGAGAGCCAGCGGCCCCAGCCCCTCCTGAGTGCACACCCGGCCCGCCCAGCTCCCACTTCCTCCTCGCGGCCGAGCCTCTGCCTCACACTCCCACCCGCCGACCAGAACCCGGCCGCCTGCCCGCTGCTGCCCGGCACACTGGCCTCGGGCCCGGGAGGGCCCCCTGCAGCCCCGCCGTCCCAGGTGGGTGGGGCCCAGGCGGGCTGGGGTCCCTGGAGCCCCTTCCCCACGCGGCTGCCAGAGCCCTGGCGTGGGCACAGAGCAGCTCCCGCTGGGGCAGAGGGGCAGCTCCCGGTGCCCGGTCCTGCCCGCTGCCCGGCCAGAGCCCGCCCCGGGTCCTGCCCCTGCCCGCCCCGAGTCTCCACCCTGCTGGGCCCGCCCGACTCAGGCCTATGCCCCCGTGGGTGCCCCGGCTGGAGACCCGAGTCTTTGGCTTCTGGGAAAGTGCCTCCAGGCCTCTCCGGGCAGTTCTGGTGCAGCAGCTGTGGGACGGACACAGCAGCCTCTGGGCGTGCGTGGGGCTGGCGGGCTTCAGCCTGGCCCCCCGGGCGCAATCCCAGTGTCCCGCAGAGCCCTGGCTCGGGGCCTGCGGCTGTGGCCGACCAGGGTGTGGGGTGAGTGGAGGGGGACGGGCAGGAGCTGCGGTGGGGCCGGGCCAGCAGGAACCCCCCTCCTGGGCCAGCGGCGAGGCCCTGACAGCGGCTCCCCTCCCCTCGGGAGGGCCTGCGCAGGGGCGGGAGGGGGAGAGCCCAGGCAGGGCAGGGCAGAGCCGTGGGCGGGAGAGGCCCAGACAGGAGCTCGAGAACCTCCCAGCTGGGCTAACGGGCGCTGTGCCGCCTGCCCGCTACTGCCCCGTCCTGCCCCCCGGCCCCGCTCCCCCTCCCCCCAGGACCCCCTTCGCCCCGACCCTCCCGTGCGTGACTCTGGGCATGGCCGTGGACGGGGCCAGTCCCGGGAGTCTGGGCTGCAGAGCGGAGCTGGCAGTGTCCTCCGTGCCTGGACAGCCTCGCAGGGCCCGGGGGCCGGGGCGAAGGCGTGTCCTGAGCACCATTGTCAGCTGTCACCCTCGCGCCTGAGCTATGACTGCAGAACGCCTCAGAGCACTGTGTAAAAACACAAAAATAAAAAGAAAGGCAAAGGCGACACCACACCGGGGAGGTTGATGGCGATGACGAGGCGGGTGAAGGAAGGAACGGAGCCAGGCTGGGTGGTCTCAGTTGCAGTTTACTCCATTCCCATCTCCATCCTCCTCTGAGTCTCCTCCTGCTTCTCCCTCCCCCATCCTACTTCATTCTCCTTCTCTGGATCTTGATCTGGCTTCTCCAGCTCTGGCCCTGGGACTGGCCCTGGAATTCGACAGCACTCGCCCCCAGCCCCCTCTCACAGCCACACTCAATCCCCCGCATCCGGGGGCAGAGCCGGGGCTTATGCATAAGCAGGCCGGGGCTTATGCATAGGTGTGGTTACAATCCATAGGGGGTAAAGTTCTATCCCTTAGGGGATGCTTTCACTAGGACAGAATCTCTCTCAGCAGGACACCCACCCAAGAGTGGAATCCCCTGGGTGTGTTTCTCCTCTCTTTGTCCAACTAACATATAAGTAACCATAATATTAATCATTTTGTATGGACATAGCAAGAGATGCATTAAGCTTATAGAATTGCTCTCCGGGGGTCACCTCAACCTCAGACTACAGTGCTCAGGCCAGATTAGTCTTTCCTAGCCCTAGCAGGGTCATAGTCTCGTCGTTGCTTTTGGATCATGACATGACATGTCCATGACCAAGCTCTTAACATATAGTTAAGCATTAGGCGTTTTGGCCAGGCCCATCTCGATGCCAGGGTAGCACATAACTCACCGCTTGCCCTGGGTCCGTCCCGTCCCTCGTCGGGACCCTGCTTTTGGGGTGCTAGGAAGCAAGGGCAGCCGAGGCTTAAGTCGAGAAAGCAGATGCCCGGGAGTGAATAGGCTCCTGCTAATATTTGAAGCAAATTAAATCCCATGTTACCAAAGCATGTTAACAACTGTCTTTCTTTGTCCACACAGAAAGGATATTGTTTTAAAGTAAACTATTCAAAAGACATAAGAGGGAGAAAGACAATATTAACTTACAATACAAGATCACTGTCCTAGCAAGGTCTGACCTTACCAATTAAGAGTTTGATTAGAGGAAGAGCAGATAAACTGGTAGAAGTGGCTACAGATAAACAAAGGAATGGGAGTGACTCGGGAGCACTTTGATGGGTGTGACTGATATACCTAAGCTCCTAGTGGCAAGGGGAGCAGGACAAACCAATGATATCCAACAGAGCACCAGTGGAGCGATTGATGAAAGTAAGGAAAAACGCCCCAGACGTTATTAGTTCTCACTTGGCCTTGCAGTTCCTGTTTCAACTTAAATCATGGATCCCAGTTTTCCGCCAGACGCTGAGATAGTCCAGGAGGGAAGCACCAGCCACTGTGTAGAATCGCGACCCCGTTGTCTGTCGTTCACGTCACTGGGAGAGACATCGCGAGCCGTTTGCACACTCGGCTCAGGAGAAATCTCAGAAAGACCCAGAGACCGTGAGATTCCCTCTGGGCCCGGGGCCGAGCGAGGTCAGGGGGCGGGGCAGAGCGCCTGCTGGCCGCGGTCACCAGACCCCGGGAGGAGATTAGCACCCGTGGCCGTCTGTGCTGAGTGTCGGCCGGCCGGAGGAGGGTCAGCCCGGCCCTGGCCACACACAGCCTGGCCCTGACGGCTGAGCCGAGTGCCCTCACCGGACCCTAGAGGCTGTGTCAGTCACGGGCTTAAAGAGCACTTTGGAGTCAGGGTTCGAGTTCAGTGGCTCCTGCTAGCGGGACAGAGGGGTTCACGCGGGGGTCATCCTGACCAGCCCGGGGGGCGGAGACGCAGAGCGACACTTTGAGGCTCCGACGGTCAGACTCGCGGCGCCGTAAGGAGCCAGCTGGCACCTGGCACCGGAAGGAAGAAGGAGCCAGGCAGAGCTGCAGGGGAGGGAGAACGTTCCGGAGCCCGAGGGGCCCAGAGGGGTTGTGGGTCTAACCCGGCTCTGTCCGGGGGAGACCCCAGGGCTGGGAGAGGCCAGTGGTCGCTGGTGTCCAGCAGCCGGAGGCCAGAGGGGACACGGACGGCTCGGGAGCCTGAGGAGGCGGAGCCGGGGAGCACAGACAGGGTCAGGGCCGGGCGGGGCAGGGGGCGGCGGGAGCACAGGCACGGTGGCGGGAGGCAGGCAGGGAGCACTGCCCCGTGCTCCGGGAAGTCTGCGTGGAGACGTCAGAGACACCCGGGGAGAAGCCGGGCGGGTCTCTGGGCGTCACAGCTGAGCCCCCCGGGTCCGTGTGAGAGGAGCTGGCAGCTGGGGCCGTCCGGAGCGCGGGCAGCGGGGCAGTGAGCGGCCCAGTGGCCCAGGGTGCGAGAGGCCTCTGTGGGGCAGCAGGGCCCGCGGGGATGGGGGGCAAGAGCAGCCAAGAATGGCGGTAGAGCACTGGGGCCAGCGTGGGAGCCGGCCCGACTCCCGGGGCAGCTCAGGCCCGAGGGCTGGGCCCTGACCCCAGGGTCTGGCTGGCGCCAGGCGGGCAGGAGGGATCGGGCAGGGCGGGGGGAGGCGTGGGGGAGAGCAGGGGTTGGGTGAGTGCTGGCGCCTTTCTCTGGGGGGCGAATCCGGGACCCTTCTCCCCCCTCCCCTCTCCCCTGAGTCCTCCTGGAAAAGTGCCCAAGTTTCCCGCTCGTGCCGGGTGGTTCCCTCTTCTCTCCCCCCTTGCCTTGGGGTCTGAAATCCTCACGTCAGCAGCATGGACCCCGCGGTGCTGCCCCAGCTCCAGGTGCCCCACCCCCTTCCTCTCTGTGCGAGCCACACCTGGGGGTGCTCAGGACACTCCGGGGTCCCAGAGGGCCGTGTGGACGGGACTTGGGACCTGGTTGCCCACAGGCGAGGCGAGTGCGTCGCTCCAGCCCCTGGCCCGGGCCCTCGGCCCTCCCGCCCCCTCCTTCCTGCCCAGCCCCCAGACCTGGTGGCTCATGCAAGACTGAGAAGGGGTGAGGGTGAGCTGGACACTGGCCTCTCGGCCGGGCGGGGCCGCCCCCGGGCTCTGGGGAGGGCCAGGTCCCTGCTCTGCTCCCGGCCCGGGGCTGGGGCACGCGGGCGCAGGGGGCGAGTGCGAGCCCAGACCTCCCGCACCTTCCCCGAGACAGCGCCGGGAACTAGCACCAAACCCTCCCTCCGTGCCTGCGTGCGAGTGTCGATGACGTGTGGAGTGGCCGACCGAGACAGGGAACCACAAGTCCCTCTTCTTATTTTGCAGATGCTAAATATGTCTGAGTCCGTGGACTCTCCCCTGGTCCCTCCACTCTCCTTTATTTTTTTTTTTTGCTTTTGGGGTCACACCTGGCGATGCACAGGGGTTACTCCTGGCTCTGCACTCAGGAATTACCCCTGGTGGTGCTCAGGGGACCATATGGGATGCTGGGATTTGAACCCGGGTTGGCCTCGTGCAAGGCAAATGCCCTCCCCACTGTGCTATCGCTCCAGCCCCTCCACTCTCCTTTCTGTCTCCTTTCTGTCGAGCCTGTTGCTCTGACCTGGTGGGGAGGGAGAGACTCCAATAAGATCTCATCGGGAATTGGTTTCCCCTCAGGAAGCATTGTTGAGTGAGCACTACCAGAGAGCAGTCATGAAAATGATAACAAAACTCTTAACTCTTCTAGCGATTTAGAGAGTCGCTGTTCATTCATAGCCACTGTGGGGAGTGTCTTCACGGGCATCTTTCAATACTTCCATTAGTTATTTTGATTAGCATTTTCTCCTAAAATTGAGTTCTCATGTATTGCTTTGGCTTTGAGCTTGTTCCTCTGCTTCTCGTATCATGTATGATTCCAGTGCTCCTGTTTAAAGTTTAGTTCCTGTTACATACTGAACCTTCGTGCCTCAGAGATGCAGCTTGGGTTGTCATCTGCCGCGTGGTTGCCGCTGTGGGGGGTTCACAGCCCCTCCGAGGGGCGCCCGTGCTCGCAGAAGCAGGAGCTGCTGGGACAGGCCCTGCCGGGAGACGGGCCCCGGGCCGTGTGGGTCGTGTACAGCCTGCAGGGAGGTTGGGGGCGAGCACGCAGCCCTCTCCCACCCTGGAGCACTGTCTAGGGGCAGGTTTCCACTCAGAGATGGGCCATTCCCGTGTCGTGGTCCTCGAAGGAGACGTGTGCGAGCAATGTCGAGATTATCCCCCCCAGTCTCGACTGTCCCAGTCTTCTAACCTCTGTGAGGAAGATGTTTCTAATGTCATGGTATCACTGTCATCCTGTTCATTGACTTACTCGAGTGGGCACCAGTAACGTCTCTGTTCGTCCCAGCCCTGAGATTTTGGCAGCCTCTCCTTACTCGTCTTTCCCAATGATTGGAGGCTCTTTCAGGGCCAGGGGAATGAGACCTATCGTTACTGTTTTTGGCATATTGAATATGCCACGGGGAGCTTGCCAGGCTCTGCCATGTGGACGGGATACTCTCGGTAGCTTGCCAGGCTCTCCTAGAGGCATATATATACATATATGTATATATATACATATACGTAGATATATGAAATTATATATATATATATATATACATTTCCCTTTTGATGATGTGCCACGTGGCTTTGGCCCAGGAATATGTTTACTCATGTGTGGGGTTCAGCCTGAGCGTGTGGAAAGTGGCCTGGAGTGTGGTGGCCAGTAGTGGAGGTCGGCTGGGTCCCTTGGTGTGGGGAGGGCTCTCACCTGCCCCCCTCTGGGGCACCCCTGGCACGGTTATGGGGCCTCATTTTATGCTCCCTTCCGGGAGAAGCGGCCGTGAGCTCTGGAGGGTGGCCGATGAGGAGATTTCCTGATGTCATGCAGGTAAAAATAATAGTTGCTCTAACTGTGTAGGCAGAACATTAGTGAGTTGTCCAGGGTGATTTAGAGCGTGACGTGGTGGCGTATCCCCTGTTGGGCGTGAGTCTCCTCGGGCCTCGCCAGCTCTCCGAGCACCCACAGAATAGTCGAAAGGCCCCAGGCAAGCATCCAGCTTGAGCAGCTTATAGGTAATTAGGAAGCATTTGAAATTCTGATAAAGGAAAAGAATCAAGAGCTTCTCTGCCTTTCTCCCTCGGAGCAGTCTGCCGAGTACTTAGCAAAAGTCACATATTCCATTTCTGCCTCGCCTTAGGAGAAGCTTGACGATTCGGTGAAATGTGCTTTTTTGTGGTTTGTTATTACTCGATGCGCCCTTTGAGTTATTTTCTTATCTGGTACACACAAAAATCAGTGTGAAGGGGTTTTAGCTGGTGTCCCCAAGCTGGGGCAAGAACCCCCAAATCTTTTTTATTCTTTGAAGACTCCCTGCATTACATTGCCAAGAGTTCTCTACCATCTACATCAAAACCAGCCTGTTCTGGGTAACAGAAAACGAAAGACTGAACTTTTCTAGACAACAGGATGTGCAGGTCAAAGGGGGAAGGTCTTTGCTTTGTGCTTGGCCAACTTCACTCCATCCCTGGCGCCCCAGATGGCCCCCACCCGAGCCCCGCCAGGGGTGACCCCTGAGTCCAGAGCCAGGAGGAAGCCCCAGCACGACCTGGTGTGGCCTCAAAACAAAAATTTTAATAAAGCAAAAAAACCAATTCTGCCCTTTCTGTGCATGGAGGTTTCTGTCCTAACTGAGACCACAGAACCCAGGGAGGGCCAAGGCCAGTCGCCAGAGAAATCTGCCGGATGTCGGGATGTTGGTCTGGCCACGGAGAACCTCAGTGTGAACTTCTCCGAAGAGGCATGCGGTGGTACCCCTGAACATGGAGACCAGTGAAACAGGCGAGGGAGGGTCTGGGAAGATAGAGAGAAAAACGAAGACCAGGCGTGGTCTGATGGGGGCCGGCCCCTTCCTGGGCTGGGTGTGTATCAGCCACGTCCCCCTCTGCGCTCGAGCCCCTCTGCGGGGGCCGGGCGTGGGGGCACCTCTGACAGCCGAGAGCCCCACACCACAGGCCTGGCCCCGTCCCCGCGCGGCCGGAGTGGGGGCTCTGCGCCTGTGGAATCCAGACCCGTGGCCGGCAGGACAACCGCGCCGTGCGGGCTGCTGTTGGGTGTCCACACTGAAGCGTGGAAAGCCACCTGTCACCAGGGCCGCTCTGAGCAGGAGGGAGGGAGGGAGGGAAGCTGGTGACAAGGACAGACACAGAGGGGAATGGCCGGCACAGAGAGGAGCTCACACACACGGTGACCGCGGGGACGGCCCAGCACAGAGAGGAGCTCACGCACACAGTGACCGCGGGGACGGCCCGACCATAGAGAGGAGCTCACACACATGGTGACCGTGGGGACGGCCTGACCACAGAGAGGAGCTCACACACACGGTGACCGTGGGGACGGCCCGGCACGGAGAGGAGCTCACACACACGGTGACTGAACCGTCTTTCCAGCCATTCTTGGCTGCAACTTGACTTTCAGACACGCTGCTGAGAATGGGCGGGAGGGAGACAGGAGCGCGGAACCAGCATAAAGAATTCTAAACATCAGGGCACTTTGGAGCGCTCATCTCGTCGGCACAAAGTAGACGTGTGCATCGCAACAGAAGCAGCGATTCTGCAAACATCTCTGTGCCAGCCTGCCCCTGTGTCGATGATCACAGGCGCTGTGTAAAGGCCTCGCGCTGCTGAATGCTGGATTTCCTTCCTAGTCTGCCGTCTAAAGAACTCGGCTGTAACGGCCACAGACACGTTCGTGTTAGAGACGTTTGCCGGTGAGACCCACGTTCAGAGCAAACACTGGGTCGCTAAGTCGCCCAGGGGCATTGTTGTTGAGATGTTTCCAGTAAAGACAACACTACGGGCGTGAGCATGAATAATTCAGACAGGAAAGGAATCCCACACTGGAGAGAGAAAACAGCTTGGTTGTGAGGAGCACAGCACTCAGAGCACAGTGCTTCTGGGGGCAGTGATGCCCCGCGCTTTCCCGTGGGAGTGACCTCTGGCCCACCGCTGTGGGCGAGACCCGCCGAGAGCCAGCTTCTGAGGACGGTGATGTCAGAGCCGTCCCGGGCACCCTGCGTCGTCCCAGCTACCCAGCACAGTCACGCCGCCCATGCAATCATTTTTGCTTGAAAAGATTTCTTTGATTTTTTCTTAAAGGAATCTTTTTAAAAATGGATGGACTCTAACACAGAGATAACATCGTGGGGCATCTCCCAATATTAAATTAACTTCAATGTTGATAACAAGCGGATCCATTTTTCTCCCCCAGGGCTCCTATAACCTTTTAATACAGCTTAGCCTGACACTCCGGAGACAAGAACGAGGAGAGCGTGTGACGAGGCTCTAAAAATAAATGAGATTTGATACCCTCATGTATGGCTAAATGATTGAATCTTTTGTTTTATTATTCATTTTTCTAAGGTGAGACATACACATAATTGAGAAATGTCACAGGTTTAAGCGTGAAAGTGGAAAGTGGTGTGTGTGCTTCTGAGTTCTGTCTCTGCGTGTAGTGGTCGTGTTGCTCAACCAGGCCCCTCTCTGTGTAACGGTCATGCTTGCTCAGCCGTGCCCCTCTCTGTGTAGTGCGGGCGAATGCACTTTCACATGACTCGGGTGTGGCTTGTGATACTTTACCCACCACAATTTCAGTCCTGTCCTTTCCTACGTGAGTCTGTTGTACGAGGTGTTCGGGTGCCGGAGAGGGAAGCAGGAGCCCAGGGCAACGGGTGCTGGTCAGTGAGCTGCAGAGGGAAGGAGGGGCCTGTCTACCTGTGCTGTCCAGGGCGCGTGGCTCACCCAGGACCACAGGGCCAGGGCCGGGGCGGGTACGAGGTGCTGGGAATTCAGTTACTTGGAAATTCGGTAATCCGTTGCGGAATGCTGGGGGTTTGGAATCGCTTTCTCTCGGTTGTGGAGATGTTTGAGAGTGTGTCCGGGTGCCCCAAGGGCTGCTCGGTGGGGCCGGAGCGATGGCACAGCGGGGAGGGCCTTTGCCTCGCACACAGCCCGCCCGGGCTCGAAGCCTGGCGCCGCACAGAGCCCACCTGGGCGCAGAGCCAGGAGTGAGCCCTGGGCGCTCGGGTGTGGCCCGGACACCGAGACCCACGGAGAGTCGCGTGCTCGGAGCAAGTGCCCTCGTGGGGCCGCTCCCGGCCTCCCCCCTCAGACACTCAGTCCCGGCCTCCCCCCTCAGACACTCGGTCCCGGCCTCCCCCCTCAGACACTCGGTCCCGGCCTCCCCCCTCAGACACTCGGTCCCAGTCTCCCCCCTCAGACACTCAGTCCCGGCCTCCCCCCTCAGACACTCGGTCCCGGTCTCCCCCCCCCCCAGACACTCGGTCCCGGCCTCCGCCCTCAGACACTCGGTCCCGGCCTCCCCCCTCAGACACTCAGTCCCGGCCTCCCCCTCAGACACTCGGTCCCAGCCTCCCCCCTCAGACACTCGGTCCCGGCCTCCCCCCTCAGACACTCGGTCCCGGCCTCCCCCCTCAGACACTCGGTCTCCCCGCGGCCCCTGCCGGCTCAGCACCAGGAGACGGCCTCCCGCCCCCAGCCGAGTGGTCCGCCGTGAGAAGGGGCGGGGTGGCTCCCGCGTGGCTGCCCTTCCAGAAAGGCGAGGGGCAGCGTGCGGACGCGCCCACTCTCCCGAGACCGCCCGGGGCGGGGCCTGAGGCCTCTTGCTCAGGAAACTGTCTCTCGCGTAGAGCAGCGACTTCCCTGCTGGCTCAGGGGGGAGTATCCTCAGAGCGTTCTCGGCCGCTGTGCTGGGGTCCGAGGCAAGGGAAGAGCCTGGACTCGCAGGTGGACAGTGGGAGGATGGACAGGGCTCGTCCGTCCTTCCCCCGGGACCCCAGCTATTCGAAGACCATAGGTAGAGAGCAGGGGTGGGGAGGGGCGTGGAGGAGGGAGGGGAGGGAGGGGAGGGGCATGTGGAGGGAGAAGGAAGGGGGAGGGGACGTGGGGGGGAGGGAGGAGGGAGAAAGACCTGGCCTGACCCTCTCAGCCTTTCATGTGCAGCTGGGTAAGTCCCGCTGAGGGTGACCCGACGTACGTACACTGGCTTCCGCGTGGCCTTGACTTCCCAGGGGTCCCGGTGTTCCTAGGTGACCCGACGTACGTACACTGCTTCCGCGTGGCCCTGACTTCCCAGGGGTCCCGGGTTCCCATTGCTGCTTGCCTTCCTTTTGGCTGAGTCCCTCCCCAGCCCACTTGCCCGCTACCTGATTCCTCCCGTGACAGCCTGGAAGTTTCCAAGCATGCGTTTTGCTGTGCAGCCCAACTACTCTCCGTGCCGGAGTCCACGGAGCAGCCCCGCGGGCCGAGTCTCGTGCTCTCACGCTCACCTCCTGCGGCCCCGCCTCTCCCTGCGCCGTGCGTCCTCATGGGGCCAGCGTGTGCCCGTGGCGAGCTCAGGGCTGCGAGCTCGGCTGCGAGCCACCCCTCGCCCTGCCCTGCTCTCCAGCCTCCCGGCCCCGTCCTCTCTGCAGACACAGTTAAGGCCTCGGGCCGCGGGCTCCGGTGCTGACGGCCCAGACGCTCCCCGCAGGGGAGTGCTCGCGGCGTCCGTGGCCGGCTGGTCTCCCAGACTCGCTATCCGGGCCTCCGGGCCTCTAGGAGGCTGTGCCCGGGCGGGTACCGCTCCCTGCCCCGCCCCTCCCCCATGCCTCTCTAGTCTCGAACCCCAGCCAGCCCGGAAACTGGGGCAGGGGGATCAGCCTCCCTCCTGACCATCAACCCCCAGCACCTCACGCCCTGCCCCTCCCCTCCCCTCCCCTCCCCTCTCCTCCCCCCCTCCCCTCCGCCGAGTTTCTGGATAACACAGTCTTCAGCTGCTTCTCACCGCCTTGGGAAGCCTTGAGGCTCTCATTCCAGCGATTACATATTATTACATTTTTCATTTCTGGAGCTGCCATTTGGACGTTTATCAAAGCCTGGCCCACTTTATTAGTCCTTGGCTTCCTCACCGCTTTTCAGAAAGAAGTCCTTTAGAACACCGAAACATTCCTCTTCTGGAAAGAGTAGCATGTGGATGGTTGACCTCATTTCTGACCCTGTGTGCTTTTTAATATTTCTTCGCTGTAACTGATGTGCCAATAGCCACAATAGCTATTGTGTTGTGTTGATGTGTGGAGAGAAGGAATCCGGAGTTCCAGCCCCTGTCAACAATCAGGCATCAGGGACGCTGTCTCGTTTGGCCGGACGCGTAATGCGATTTGGAGATGACCACTGGACTAGAGCCGTTACCGACTGGATTCCACGGGATGTCAAAAGTACGCCTGGCCACCCACCTACGAGGTGGTCAGACTTCTTCGTCAAGACCCTGAATGAACGGTTTGAGGCTCTTTGTGTTCCTGGAGTGAGCGAACAGCATTGGGCTACACTAACACGCGACAGGGATGAATGGAGACATTACTGGCGCCCGCTGAGCTAATCAATGAGCAACGGGGTGACAAGTGAACTGATGAGCAATTGAACTTTATCTATGGAAAGTCTTTGAGGCCTGAGAGGTCTGTGGCCAGGGAAAATCACTCAGCGCTGCTGGTGCCCAGAGCTGAGCCCACTCCACTGACCCTGGGGGCGGCTTTGAGACCCTCTAATCAGATACTAAGCCCCCAAGAGCACTTGAGTTTGCAAATGCCCGGGGTCTATCTCCCTGCCCCGGACAGAGCTGCCCAGAGAGCTGCCCTCCGGCTCGGGCTCCCATGTCCAGGACCCGGCCGGTGGTGCCAGCTCCCTCGGAGCCCTGCGTGGGGTGGGCAGAGAAGCGCCAGGCTCTGGGTGTGGGCACCCTCCGCCACGCAGCTGTGCCAGGGAGAGGCCTGACTTGGCGACACAGACCCGGGCCTCGTGGTCAGCCCTGCACTGGCCGTATTTCAGGTTTGATGTGAAGAATTGTCACCTTACTTGCTGGCCTGGTTACTAGAGTGACTTTAACTCACAAAGGATGTTCATGAGGAGTGAGTGTGGCCAGGACAGCCGCACGGGGCCTCCTGAAGGCCTGGGGGCCTCTTCCCGCGGGGCCCAGGAGCCCCACTCAGCGCCCCCGGCCAGACCCCGACTTCAGCCATCGTGCGTGAGGCCAGAAGCTGCCGGCCGCGGGGGACGGCCCCCAGCCGCGTCAGCCCGTCAGCACTCCTGGTGACCACCGCCCACTGCTGACCGACAAGGAAGGCCCCCGCGGGCCTCCTGTCTGCCCCTGACCACAGTCCATGGGCGGCCGTGCTCTCGGGGGCCGGCACGTGCCCGGGCAGGCGGGGGGCCATGTGCTGGGCCTCGCTGGCCGCATGGGGCGAGGGACAGGGGCTCCCGGGCTCGTCCTGGTGAGCAGGGACGGCCTCACAGCTCCCACCGGGGGATTGCACGGGCCGTGGACACCCGACACCCAAGCTAGAAGGACACGAGGCTCTCGTGGGCCTGCTCTGCCCCAGAGCCCTCGGCGAGGCTCCACGTCTGGCGGTGGGGGGAGGGAGGACAGTGGCGGGAGGGAGGACGGTGGTGGGAGGGAGGACAGTGGGGGAGGGAGGACAGAGGTGGGAGGGAGGACGGTGGCGGGAGGGAGGACAGTGGGGGAGGGAGGACGGTGACGGGAGGGAGGACAGTGGGGGGAGGGAGGACAGTGGGGGAGGGGAGGACAGTGGGGGAGGGAGGACAGAGGCGGGAGGGAGGACAGAGGCAGGAGGGAGGACAGTGGGGGAGGGAGGACAGTGGGGGGAGGGAGGACTGAGGCGGGAGGGAGGACAGAGGCAGGAGGGAAGACAGTGGGGGAGGGAGGACGGTGACGGGAGGGAGGACAGTGGGGGGAGGGCGAACAGTGGGGGAAGGGAGGACAGTGGCGGGAGGGAGGACAGTGGCGGGAGGGAGGACAGTGGTGGGAGGGAGGACAGTGGCAGGAGGGAGGACAGTGGTGGGAGGGAGGACGGTGGCGGGAGGGAGGACAGTGTGGGGAGGGAGGACAGTGGCGGGAGGGAGGACAGTGGGGGGAGGGAGGACAGTGGCGGGAGGGAGGACAGTGGCGAGAGGGAGGACAGTGGCGGGAGGGAGGACAGAGGCGGGAGGGAGGACGGTGGCCAGGAGCAGCAGAGACACCCGGGCAGTGGCTCGAGCCTTGCCCGTCCACCCAGCCCGCGGGGCACGTGTCCCCAGGGAGCAAAGCGAGCCCTCCCCCAGACGGCCCCACCATGTCCTCCTGCGGCCACCCCGGTCAGCGCCCACTGACGCAGGGACGTGTGCTCAGGCTCCTGTTGCCTTGGGGTTTGGTTTTCTTGTTCTGTTTGGGGCACACCAGGGCTCACTCCCACAGTGCCCACGTGGGGTGCCAGGGATTGAACTGGGCAGCTCACCGAGGGCCCTTCCCACCTTCTGTCCATGCCCCAGGGCCCACGGTTCCCACCCCAGTGGGACAGATGTCGCAGGCGAGTTCTGGCTGCCCGAGCCTCTGGCCTTCACAGGGTCTCTCGCAGCTGACCCGGGTCCTGCCTGCAGACGTGCTGAGACCAGGCCCCTTCCGTAGCTTGCACTGAGGACACTGGCCCGACTGGTGTCCCCTGTTGCTGCAAAGCCCTGTCCCAGGGCCCTGGCCAGCCTGTCCCGGCCGGCCACCTCCCCGCACGCTCCAGCCAGGGCCGTCAGCAGCAGAGCAGCTGTTCTGGGAAATAGGCTAAAACTCCACAGCGTGATGTAAAGCACCTCTCTGGACCGTCCACTGACTTAGACAGTAACTCATGGAGGCTAAACGGCAAATGTGCAGTGACCACTTCGTATGTTTAGGACAAAGGCCAGGAGAACTGTTTTTGCACTTCGGGAATTTATTAAGTCTGAGAAGTTATTAGCTGCCAAGTCTTGCATTCAGGGGTTGAGTCTGGCTTGCCTGCTTCCTCTAAGGAGCTGCTCGTTCGTTACAACTTCAGGATTCCAATTAAAGTGATGGATGGTGCGGCGTGCGTCAGAGCCGCAGTCTGGGTCTCGGACCCGCTCAGGTCCCGGGAGTCTCTGCCCGGGCTCGTGCTGCCTCAGGGGCCCCCCCATTGGCCTCTGCGGGAGGAACTCTCCGTCTGACATCCGGGTTACTGTTTCCCGCCCTGCTTGCCTCTGGGCTTCTCCTGCTTGAGGAGTGGCGGGAGCCATGTCAGTCTGTTCACACGCCAGAATGTTGGTGGAAACTCTGCCGGACACTGCGGTGACACGGGTCCTCTGGGGTGACACAGGTGGGATCCAGGAGGCTCGATCACAGAGACTTACCCAGGCAGCATCCCAGCACCGACCCCACCCCTCCCCCCTCCCACTGCCTGTAGTTGCGCCAAGAGGCGTCTGTCAGGTCCCCAGAGGAGAGTGGGCTCGCCCTCACACCCCTGCACACGCCCCAGGGAAATCACCTCACGACGACGACGCTCCGGCACTTTCTCAGACAGTGTCATCCGGGCGGAGGAAGGAAGCTCGTCCCACCCCGTGACTGCACTGCACTGGGCCTGCCTCCTCCTCCTCCTCCTCCTCCTCCTCCTCCTCCTCCTCTTCCTCTTCTTCCTCCTCCTCCTCCTCCTCCTCTTCCTCCTCTTCCTCCTCTTCCTTCTCTTCCTCCTCTTCCTCCTCTTCCTCTTCTTCCTCTCTTCCTCCTCTTCCTCCTATGTCTCCTTCTCCTCTTCCTCCTCTTCTTCCTCCTCTTCCTCCTCCTCCCACTCTCCTCCTCCTTCCTCCCCACGTCCACCCTCCACCCTCTCGTCCTTGTCCCGCAGGGCTCTCACTGCCTGGCCTGGCCAGTGGTCAGCGTCCTCATCAGTGCCCGGTGCACCATCACCCCCTCCCCACGGCCATAGAGAAGCTTCTTCCCTGGTCTCTGTGGCCACACGGCCAGGCCCACTATGGCCAAGCCCTGCGGCTTCAGCAGGCCAGTTTCAGGCACTCCTGGGCAGGGCACCGGCCCTTCCTCTTTCACGGCTGCTGGAGGCCAGGGAGGGGCTCTATGTGCCCCCCCCCATTTCCTCCTTCAGAAAGACACGACACGGGCTCAGTCTACTTAAATTGGGCCCCAATGACAGATAAAAAACTTAAAATCCACAGAAAAACACTGAAGAACTTTTAACCTATTTTCTTTCCCCAGTTATAAAAATAACATGCTCATTATTGAAAAGATTTGAATACAGAAAACATAAAGGAGGCAGAAAGAAATGTCACTCAGAGTGACAGTAGCTGGAGGAAGAAAGCCACCGCGAGCACTTTGCAGATTTCACTCCAGAGGCGAGTTCTCCGTGTCGGGCAGAAGTTATCTAAGAGCTGAGGGCGCAGCTGCCAACCAGATGCAGGGGATTCTTCTGAAACAGACTGGGGTCTGTGTGGGGCGAGGCAAAGCTCCGTGCAAGAGCCGGTCGTCGCGTTGGGTGAATATGGGGTGATTATTTTTCCAGGTTTCTCGACTCTGCAGTGAGAAGTCAGGGTTTGAAATTCCGCCTGAGGCTCGGGAATGATGTATTACCTGATCGTGAGGAAATGGAATTTTCGCCAGAATCGATGTTGTTCTCTAATGAAAGATTCCAGTGCGGGGCAAATAGTTCAGGATGATGAGGGAATATTCTGGGAGCACAGAGGGTAGGACGCTCCCAGGGACGCTCAGCTGCGCAGGGGGAGGCGGGGCGGGCGAGGGCGGGGCTCCGGGTGCGAGGGACCCCGTAAACCCTGACCCGCCCACTCCTTGTTCCTCGGCTTCGCTGCCTGGGTCCCTGTGGCCGCACGCGTCTCCCGGGCGGAGGGTCACTGCTGGCACCGTGTGGTCTCCACGCGGGAAGGCCCAGGGGAGCAGCCCTGCCGCGTGGCCCAGGCGTGTCCCGGCCATACGTCACGCAAAGGCGCTACCGAACACACTCGGCTCTGCCCTCAAAGTATGATTCTAGGGTGCTGGAGGGGGGACTCGGCCTGCAGCCAGACCCCTTCCTGGGTGTGAGGGTCCTGCTGCTGGCCGCAGGCCCGCCGACTCCGCAGGTGCTCCGGGGCCGGGAGGACACCAAGGGCCTGGGGCAGCTGAGCACCCTGTGTCTGCTCCACGCCCCAACGCCAGCGTCTGCCCTGCACCCGCGTCCCCCACCCCTCCCCCGACACCCCTCCCCCTCTCCCCGGCGTCCTCCCCCTCTGACCCCAGCGGCCGGCAGGGTCCCGTGCACTGGGCCGTGGGCCAGCAGTCAGAACCGGGCTGCAGGGGCGCGGCAGGCACTGCTGGGGGCAGCCAGGGCGGAGCGTGTTTTCCCTCTGGTCCAGCCTTGATTTCTCCTCTGAGGGCCACAGGGTCCAGCCCAGCTTCTGTCCGAGAACACACCAGCTCTCCCTCCTCCTCGCACACTCCTCCTCCAGGCTGTCCTCCCGGCAGGCTCCCGCCTCTCGGGCCGCGCTTGTTCCGGGGGAGTTGTTTCGTGCTCCCGTCGCTGTCTCTGCCCTCTCGGTGCCCCTGTGGGAGCCACTCGTCCCACTCGCCTGGGCTCCGTGGCCACAGCTGCCCCCCTAGGCGCCTGCAGCCGGCCCTCCCGCCAGGAGCACTGGGCTCGGTCCCCGGGGGAGCCTGAGGGTGCTCGGGGAGATTAGGGTGAAGGTCCTCTCCTTCCTCCCGCTGCTGCCCCGGGACTCTCCCCGAATGCCGGGAGGGCCCGTCCACGGCCCGGGAGACCCCGCTTCCCGGCCCACGCCTGCCTCGCCCGGTGCCCGCACGGAGCGCGGTGCTGAAAGCCCCCGCTGGAGGACGCCTCCTCTGAGCTCCGCGTCTCCGGGGCTGGGCTGATGTTCCGAGCGGTGTGTCAGCCGACGGGCATCGCAGGGACGCGCCCTGCCAGGCCTGGCCAAGTCAGAGTATGGCAGCCCACAGCCACTGCCGGGCACTCACTGTCCCGTGGGAGCCGGGGGGAGTCGTCGGTGCCGTGAGGCGGGTGGGAGGGGCGGGGGCTGTGTGCAGGAACGGGCGTGGGCGATGCCAGTGTGCCCAGACGGGCGCCCCGGGCACCGTGCAGAGCTTGCCAGGACGCCCGGGGCCCCGCCCGCCCGTGGCTGCAGCCTTGCAGCTACCGAGGCCACGGTTCTCGCCTCGCTGCGGGCGTGGCGGGACAGAGCCCGAGGGGCACCTCGGTGGCCTGTGGCGTGAGTGTGGCCGTCCCCCTGCAGGGCTGAGAAGGGGAAGCGGAGCCAGTTTCACTTTCAGAGCCACTTCCCCGGGCGCAGTCTCAGGGGGCTGGGGCTGCTGGCTGGGCACCTGGGCGCTCGGGCCGTCCCCAGTTGCCACGGCAGCCGGGCCTGGCAGGGCATGATTGCAGGAGGAGTCTGGAAACACGGGAAGCTCTGGTGCCCCCTGACGGCACGTGCCCCCGGCCCGGCTCCACCGTCCCGCAGGGCCTCCAAGTCGCCCACCAGGTGCCAGCGCTGTGGTTTCGGGGAGAAGTGGCGGCCGGTCGGGTAAGCTCCTGGGGGGCTGGCGGCCACCTGCAGGGTGGACGGAGGGCAGAGCCTCGTGCGGCGGGAAGGGCGCTGGCCTTGCACGCGGCCGACCCGGGTTCCGTCCCCGGCTCCCCCAGGAGGGGTGCCTGGTGCAGAGGCTGGAGTCAGCCCTGGGCACGCGGGGGCGGCCGGCACAGGCGGGCAAGGAGAGGCCTCTCCCCGCCCGGGGCTGTTCAGACACCTGCAGGGAGCCTCCGAGGAGACGCTGTCGCCTGAGGCCAGTCAGAACCGGCCCCTGCAGATGATCCCGCATCGTCACAAGACAAGTTGTTTTTCTTTGAGACCGAGAGTCGGTCCCTTGAAGGCACCTAAAGGCGTCTCTGTGAGAGGAGGTTCTTGGGGTGACGGAGACGCTGGCGCGGACGGCAGCTGCCACTTGGGCGGGCAGGGAGGCCAGTGGGGGTCAGGGAGGCCAGTGGGGGTCAGGGCGGCCAGTGGGGGTCAGGGCGACCAGTGGGGTCAGGGAGGCCAGTGGGGGTCAGGGAGGCCAGTGGGGGTCAGGGCGACCAGTGGGGTCAGGGAGGCCAGTGGGGGTCAGGGAGGCCAGTGGGGGTCAGGGCGACCAGTGGGGTCAGGGAGGCCAGTGGGGTCAGGGCGACCAGTGGGGTCAGGGAGGCCAGTGGGGGTCAGGGAGGCCAGTGGGGGTCAGGGCGGCCAGTGGGGGTCAGGGAAGCCAGTGGGGGGCAGGGAGGCCAGTGGGGGGCCAGGCAGGCGGGGGGGCCGGGCTGGCCAGCCTCAAGGCTCCCAGCGGCTGCCTGCGGGACTCCCTGGGTGAACAGCCGTGACTGGGGTTCTGGGTCCCGCCGGGCTGCTGTGCCCACAGGGCCTTTCCCTCCCCCACACCCCGGGGCTGGCACGCCTTGGGGCCCAAGCCCCCACCTGATGCCCAGGTGCTGAGCTGGTGCTTCCGCCACGTGCCCTGGGCTCTCGGCAGCTGCTCCTGGGGCTTGTCCACGGGACCGTGGCTGACCCTGTAACCCCTGCCACGGGCCTGGGCTGCCACATGGTGCTGGGCGCCGGGGAGGCAGGCCAGGCCTTCCTGCACGCTAAGCCTCGGGGAGGGGCCCCTCCCAGGACTCGGTGCTGGCCCGGGTTCCGCTCCTCCCCCCGGCCTGCTGCATGACAGCAGAGGTGGCCCTGCCACGGCGGCCCGGGGCTCCCCGTGACTCGCAGCCCTGCTCGCGTGGCCCTGAGCTTCCTCCTGCTCCTCGTCCTCCCGGCCCTCCTCCCCCTCGCTGGACGCCAGCTCCCGTGGTCCGGCAGATGCTCAGTGCCGCCCGGCTCCCCTGGGGCACCCGGAGGCTCTGCGGGGACTAGGGCAGCACCGGAAGGGGGTTCACACCCAGGGGTCTCGCGCCTGCTCTGCCAACGCGAGCACTGGGCTGTGGGTCCCCTGGGCCGCCTGCTCCCGACTCCGTCTGCGATCTCGTCGTACCTGTCAGCCCCGTCTGGCACAGTGCTGCCGTCACTGTTTCCTTCCCTGGTCTGGGGCTCTGACCCTGGCCCACACAGGCGAGGTCGCCCGACCCTGAGCTTCACGTTTTTAAGACTGTTATGAAAACACAAAGATATTGTGTCGTTTGCCATCCCAGGGAGGGGCAGCTGCTGGGTCACGGAGCCAGAAACTTCCCCCAGGTGGCTTGAATGGCTGCCGGCGGGCGGCTGAGACACAGCACTCGGGGGACGGCTGCGGACACATGAGGCCCCACGCCCAGCCCAGACGGGCAAAGCACAGGGAGCAAATAAATCAGCATTTGGCAGAAGTTAGTGACTCAGCACCAAACGGAAATTAGAGTTTTAAACATGTGTTCAGAATATCGCACAACTGAAAATCTCAGGGGCAAGGCTTTGAGGCGTGCAGTGTCGGAGCTGTGCCTGTTGGTGTGACGCGCTGGGTTCCGTTTAGTTTTTCAAAGTGAGTCCTTTGTACACAAAGACCAGGAGGATATGTATTCGAGAAAGTCAGTTATGGCTGTCTCTGTGGAAAGGAATTATAGGTGATTTTATTTGGTCCCTCATTTGTGGATTCTAAATCACATGTAATTATCTGCTGCTTGGGCAAAAGTACGTTTGGGTATGGAAATGCATTTATACTCTCATCTTGTAAAAGAATGAGTAGTTATTTGATGTTCACTTTTTCTTTATTAGAAAAACTTACATACATATGGGTTGTTGTGAGTTTATTGTATATTGGGAAAAAAATGAAAACCATTTCCAAAGAACCTTTTCTTACAAGCTCTCAAGTGCTCACTAAGGTGGGGGTGAGTTTTCCTTCTGGAGCATGTAGGAGCTACCCCCCTTATGTAAGCACGTGTGTAAGTGCCTGCGTAAATGTGTGCATGTGTGAGTGCATGTGTGTAAGCATGTGTGTAAGTGTACGTGCAAGATGTAAGTGTGCAAGTGCATGTGTAAGTATGTACATGCATGCATAAGTGCATGTGTAAGTGTGTGAGCGCATGCATAAGTGCATGTAAGTGCGAGTGAGCGTGTGCACAAGTGTGTGAGTGCATGTCTAAGTGTGCATAAGTGCATGTGTAAGTGCCTGCATAAGTGTGTGAGTGCATGTATAAGTGTGTGTGCATAAGTGCATGTGTAAGTGTCTGCATTACTGTGTGTAATTATGTGAGTGTGTAAGTAAATAAATGCGTGCATAAGTGCATGTGTAAGTGTGTGCATAAGTATGTGTATAAGTGCATAGGTATGTGAGTGTGTAAGTGTGTGTATAGATGCATAAGTGTGTGAGTCCGGAGGTTTGTGCATGAGTGCGTGGGTGTGTACATGAGTGTGTGTGCGTGAGTGCGTAGGTGTATGTGTTCGTGAGTGTGTGGATGTGTGCATGTGTGCGTGAGTGTGTGGGTGTGTTCGTGAGTGTGTGGATGTGTGCGTGTGTGCGTGAGTGCGTGGATGTGTGCGTGTGTGTCTGTGAATGCGTGGGTGTGTGCGCGAGTGTGTGCGTGTGTGCATAAGTGCGTGCGTGAGTGTGTGAGTGCATGTGTGAGTGTGTGGTTGATGCTCTGCTCGGAGTGGCCCCAGCCCTTTCTGGCTGTCAGAGAGGAATGGGCCGTCTGGGCCAAGTGGATTATCACGCCCCAGGTATTCGGATACTCTGCAAAGCGGCGGGAAGTCACCTCTCACCCACGAGTTCCACGTCCCATGTATAATTGAACACTGTGGACACACACATTGTTTTGAAATCTAGATTTTTTTTAAAGGTAGCAACCAAATTGCATGGAGCACTTGACAGACCCATTCAGTGGCGGGAATTGCTGAGAGCTGGTGGTCAGCTCTGTGGTTCCAGTGGTCAGTTCTGTGGTTCCGTGTCCTGCAGGGGCTCTGCCTTAACTGGACTTTGTTTGGGCCCATCTGTGGAGGGGACACAGGCTAAGCTGCTGCTGCTGCAGCTTGGTTATTTTTTTTAATTCCAAGAATTTTATATTGTTATTTCTTGGATCTATGATGCTTTTTGAGTTAATATTTTTTAATTAATTTTTATTAAAAACTAGTGATTTACAAAGTTGCTCCAAGATTTTGATGTTCTAACACCAGTGTGATTGTCCCTCTATCAATATCCGCAGTTTCACTCCAATCCCAATGTGCTCATTTAGGCACATATCAAACTTACTTTATGTTGTTCATCCCAGCAATACTTTAAGAAATTATAAGTACAATTATCAGAAAATAAATCGGTAAGAGCCAATTTGTGATTACTGGTGACTTTGACCTATGTACATAAAAAAATTGAAGCTATTTAATACCACCTATTAAAACGCCTATTTTCATATGTAGGTATGTTTTCAACTTTGGAATCTAAAGTATATTACATTAAATTTTATTTTATACTTGGATCTCATTATGGTAATAATCATGTCTTACCTGTCATTTATAAAACATTTTTAGCAATTCTGTGTTAATATATTATAGACTTTACATGAAATATATAAGGTCTACAACCTAATAAAATGCCTATTTCCATATATAGGTATAAGTTTTCATTGTGTTAATATTTTTTAAATTTCATTATAACCCCATAATTTACCAAGTTGTTCATAACAGGTATTTCAGCCTTGAGTGCCAACACCGCACGTCCCCATTCCCAGCTTCCCGCCCACCAGCTGGGCTGGCCCCTTGCAGGCACGATCAGCGAACTTCACACTGTCTGTACGACACAAAGGCAGATGGATGGAGTTATGGATTTTAGACCAGTGAGATCAGCTTGTGACGATTGTTCTGTCTGCTGTGGGTCACCGTCACTGTCCGGGAGCCTGCTGGGCTGGTTGGTGCCGCACGTCCGTTACCGCTTAGACCCCCGAGCTGGGTGGGCTTCTGACTTGCCGTCAGCTCTGCGGGGGTCCTACCGGGCCGACAGTGCTGGGACAGGTGGCATCGTCCGTGACACAGCTGCAGCTCGGGTCTGGCTGTGGGGCGGCCGTCTGTGCAGGGAGCTGTGGGGGTGGGGGCTGCTGTGCTGTCGGGCAGAAAGGGGGCTCTGCCCGGCCCGAGTCCTCCCCTGGCCAGTCCACCTGGGAAGACTGGACAGGATGGGGCTCTCGGGGGTGGGGCTGCCAGTTTTCTGGCAGAGTTTTCAGCCCTGGGCACTCTGCAGACTGGCCCACTGGGACGGGCTCGGCGCGACGTCCTGCTGAGATTAGCTGTGGAGCCGGGCCCTCGGCTGTGGCTTTGAGCTGGTCTGGGTTGGCACAGCCGCGCCTCCCGCTCGGGCTGGGTGGCCCAGGTCCTGCCTTCCTGCCTCTGCTGGGCCCTAGGGGAGGGCGCGCTTTAGAAACCAGAAACCCCCCTTCTTTGGAATGAAAGTCCTTATTACACAATTATTTCAGTGTTTTTAATAAGAAAAATAAATTTTAAAATGTTTTAAAAATATAATATATATTTAATATATAAATATTTATATATAAATATATAATAATAAAATCATAAAAAAAATTCTGACTTGTTTGATGTAGAAAACTTCTTACAGGTGCATTAGCATCGGAAAAGCTAATGTTTCACGGTCACTCAATGATGCTGCTGTCACCAGTGATTGTTGGTGACGCTTCTGACTTTCAGGGGGCTGGGTCAGGATAACTGCTCTGATTCACACTGTCCTAGTTTAAAGTAAAAGAAATTCTGGTCACTTATAAACCCTCCTTGTCTTTCAGTTTGACTAGTTTAGTAGAAATGTTAGCTTGTGTCTGGGTTTTGGGGGGAAATATTTAATGAGTAGGAAGGCGTTATTCTGTAGTTGGTAGTCGGGCACTTGAAGACAGTAGTAAGCATTGCTACCTGTGTGTGTGTGTGTGTGTGTGTGTCTGTGTGTCTGTGTCTCTGTGTCTCTGTGTCTCTGTGTGTGTACAGAGCTTTTAGGTTCACACCCAGCTGTGCTCAGGATTTACCCTGACTCTGCAGCTCACAGATCACTCCTTATGGGGTTGAGGGGACTCTCCTGGCTGTCAGGGACGGAACCCGGATGGATCGGTTCCTTTTACAGCTGCATTTCACATACTTAGTTGTCCCGTCTGTCAAACTGTCCAACGGTTAGTTGTAACAGCAATGAAGGAAATAAAATACAAACTTAGCTATGTGCTAATCTGCGTGTGTGGCTTTTCCTCCAGGCTACACGGACCACCTGGGGGTCAGCGCCCCGACAGAACTACGAATGGATTATCCTGGGGGCGCAAGAGAGAGAGAAGGGTCTGAAGCGTCGCCAGAAGCACGTGGCGGACCCCAGCCTGCGGCCCTGGTGCTGCCGAGGGATGTCCTGTGTGAGGTCAGTGGCCCGCCTCTCTGCCCTGTGCTGAGGCTGCATCTGTGTCCGGCAGTTAGTAAGAATCTAACATGTGTTTGTTGACTAGAAAATAAACGGAAACATTTTATCCATTTGTGTGAGGTACAGTTGCAACTGTATTTTTTGCACACGCTCTCCAGTTTCCCAAAAACCATCTGCTGGAGAAACGTTCCTTGCTCCGCTGCATGCACTGGGCTCCTCTGCCGCAGATGGACTCTCCTGAGTCCGAGGGTCTCTGTTCTACTCTGGTGGTCTGTCCTATATCTAGAGCCACACAGTGTTGGTTTATGAAGCTGAATAGTATAATTTAAAATATGCAAAGACAATATCTCCCAGCTTCATTTTTCTTAGCATCATTTTGGCTATTCAGGGGGTTTTACGATCCCATGCAATGTTAGTAAAGTTTGTCCTATGTCCCTGAAGACTGTCACTGAGGTTTGTTTTGTTCGGGGGCCATACCAGCCACGTGCCGGGCTCACTCCTGGCTCTGCACTCAGGGCTCGCCCCTGAGGCCTCAGGGTGCCATGCAGGGTGCTGGGGGCTCAGGCCTGCGTGGCTGTCTCAGGCAAGGGCCTTCTCTGCTGTGCTAACTCTCCGTCCCATCCCTGGAACTTGAACGGGAACCACCTGAAACCTCTCTAGTGCTTTGGGTCACTTGGGCTCGTTCTTTCGGCTCGTGAGTATGGGATATGTTTCCCTCTCTGACGTTCTTCCTGTTCTTTCAGCAATCACTCACACTTCTTCATGCATTAGTCTTTCACGCTCTTTGTTAAGTTGGTTTGTAGGTATTTATGTTTTTAGATACTATTTTAGAAGGGGTTGTCTTTTATATCTCTTCTTATTTGTCATTTACCTATAGAAACACGGGCTGGAGCGATAGCACAGCGGTAGGGCGTTGGCCTTTCATGCGGCCGACCCGAGTTCGATTCCTCTGCCCCTCTCAGAGAGCCCAGCAAGCTACTGAGAGTATCACGCCTGCATGGCAGAGCCTGGCAAGCTTCCCGTGGCGTATTCGATATGCCAAAAACAGTAACAACAAGTCTCACAATGAGAGATGTTACTGGTGCCCACTCGAACCAATCGATGAGCAACAGGATGACTGTCATAGTCATACAGAAACACAACATATTTTTTATGCATTTATTTTGTAGCCTGCTGCTTTGCTGTAATGATTTATGCTGTAATAAATACTGGATAAATAGTAATACAGGATAAAATCCACACCCTTGCTTTTGCCCGGTCTCATTTTTTTGCTAGTGAGCATTACATTGGCTGTTAGTTTGTTGCAAATGTTCATCTTACCCTGAGGTATAATGTTTCCATCCCTATTATGTTGTGTATTTTTAAAATCATGAGTGGATGTTGAATCTTGTCAGAAGCTCTCTCTGTTTCAGTAAATATGATCATATGATTTTTATCTTTAATTGGCATGGTGTATGACATTAATTGATTTGCATATATTGAACTATCCTTTCGTCCCTGGAATGAATTCTACTTGGTCATTGTGCATAATCTTTTTGACATATTTTTGGATTCAGTTTTCTTAGATTTTGTTGAGAATTTTTGTATTGATGTTCTTTCGTTCTTTAGAAACATATTTATTTTTGGTGTTAAGGTAATGTTAGCTCTGTGGAAACTTAGAAAGGCTTCTTGCTTCAATTCTCCATAAGAGCTTGTGTGTATTCAGTAAGAATTCTTTGAAGTTTTCGTAGGAGTCACTGGGAAACCCATATGGACCTGGGTTCTGGTTTCTAGGGAGATTTTAAATTTCTCTTCCAATTTCATGATTCATGATTGGTCTGTGTAGGTTTTCTGCTTCCTTCTGATTCAATCTTGGGGGGTGAGGGTTGCATGATCCTAAGTATTTATCCACATCTGCTAGGTTCTTCAGCTTAGTGGCGAGAGTTTTTACAGTAACCTCTTGTAATCTTTTGATTCCTGAGGAGTCTATTCCATTTCTGCCCTTTTTAAAATTCATCTTTATTAAAAAGCACTGTGATTTGCAAAGTTATTCATTATATAGTTGTTGTTGTTGTTGTTTTTAAGTCTCAGTCATATAATGATTGAACCCCCATCCCTTCACCAGTGCACATGTTCCACCACCAAGAACCGAAATATACCCCCCTCCCACCCACCCCCACCCAAGTAGCTAATTATCTTCACTTTATTCTCTCTATACTTTGAATACATTCAATATTTCAATAGAGAACTCACTATTATTGTCTGGAATTTCCCCCCAACAATCAGGCCTGCTGAAAAGGCATCATTTAATAATTTCTTTTCATTGCTGAGAATGAAGACTTTTGGGTTTCTGATATTTTAGCTCCGTTCACAGTCTAGATGCATTTCTGCAGAAGCCGCTCTGGGTGCCAAAATGGGTTAGAAGACCTCTCAATCATAATCTTTAGGAGCAGAGGGTCCATTTCACACACTGCAGCTCCGGATCGTATCTGGGCGGAGGGCGTGCCGGTAACGCCCCCCCCCCATGATCACCTACAAGCAACGTCACTGCAAAACTCATACCTCTGGGTTGGGGTCTTAGGAGGTGGCTCTCGCCATTTCCCGCGCAGCATTTCTGCCCTTTGAGCCCTGAGCAGACTCACCTTTGTTTCCTGTTTCTCCTTCATGAGTGTCGTTGAAGGCTTGTCCATCTTATTTGTTCTTCTGCAAACACAGCTCCTACTTTCCTTAACCCTTTATACTGTTTTCTTGGTTTTCTAGCACTGCTTTTGTCTCTGATTTTTATTATTTCCTTGCACATTCTTACTCTGGGATTCACTTGTTAATTTTTCTGGTTCTCCCACCGTGGGGTCAGGCTGTTGACTTGAACATCCTCCCCGTGTTGGTGGATGCCCCCTGAGGCGGCTCTGGGTTCCGCAGTCTGGTGACTGCTCCTGTTCCTTGGAAGGATCTTTGCATTTCTTCCTCGTTTTCCTTTTTGACTCAGTTGTTCCTGAGCATTCTGTGGCTCGGCTCCCAAATGCCAGAGCTTTCTCCAACGTTCTTTGTATGGTTGATGTTCTAGGTGCCCCCATGGCCCTGTGGTCTGCAAAGATACTTGATACCATTTCCATTTTCATGACTTTATAGACAGTTGTGCACTAGCAGGTGATCCAGCCCAGAGGATGTCTCATGTGCCCTGAGACGAATGTGTGGTCTGTCTCGTGGGAGTGCCTGAATATTTCTGTTAATTCCAGGGCTCCCAACTCCCCACTTAGGGCTCTTGTTCCTTATCGAAGCTCTCTCTGTTCAAGCCTTTCACTACGACTGTGTTTCCACCCACACACCCCCTCACGTCTACTCATTTACGCTCTATCAACTTGACTGCCCCTTCACTGGAGTCCCCTATGTGGAAATGGGTTCATTCCCCCTGGTCTGCTGACCCCCTGGCCCACGGGCCGAGTCCATCCTTATCTCTTATCTCTTTAGCCGGAAGCTGTTTCTTCTGACACAGCGCGGGTGTCCCTGCCGGTAGGCTGCGTGCTTGCTGTCCAGCCTTCGCCTCTGAGTCTGCTGTGAGAGTTCAGGGGTCTCTTACAAGCAGCGGGGGCTGGATGGTTTCCTGGCCCGTGCAGACGCTCCCCTGGTGAGCGGGAGTCAGCTGGGGAGCGTGGCAGAGAGGAGTGAGAAGCAGAGAAGTAAGGGAGAGCGAGTGAGGAGTCAGTGCGCCGGAGCAAGGCGGGGGCGTCCCCTCTGCAGTAGAAATAGCTCACCGAGAATTACGCAACGGGCCCAAAGTCGGCTCTAAAAACACCTGCGCAGGAAATTTGAATAGAAAGCCTTCCCGTATCACCGCGCCGGGAAGCCAGGCTCAGACCCGGTCCCCTTGCCGGGCCAGGGGCCCTGGGGGCTGGTCCGGTGCTTTCCCGGCCGCTGGGGGCACACGGGGGCCTGGCCGGAATGATTCCAGACCCTCCCAAGAGGATTGACTCCACATCGAGCCCTCCAGCGTGTCCTCGAATCCCGGGACACGTGGGACCCAAGAGGGAAACGTCCTCGTGACTACTGTAGCAGCCCGGCCCCCAGAGCAGAGAACCTTCCCCCAGGCTGGTCTGGGTGAGCACTGGGAGTCCATGTGCCGTCCAACTGGCCGGGACCCTGTCCACTGCGTCTCCCAGGCAGCGCTGACCCTGGTGACCTTGGTGTCCAATCGCCCTCTCCCGTACAGAGACCCTGGCCCCTGCTGGACACGCAGATGGCTCCACCCACTGGGCATGGCTCCACCCACTGGGCACATCTCCGCCCTGTGGGACCGACGGGCCTGCCCGGCGAGCCAGGGGACAGGCCCAGAGCGCTGCCTGGGAGAGGAGGGCTCTGTCTCCTGCCACAGCTCTGGGACCCCCTGCCCGCCCCCGACCCAGCCACTGGGCAAGTGAGGCCCCTCCCCGCTGGCCGTTGCTCCGTGCTGGCCTCCCCCCCGGCTGGGCGTTCCCAGGCCTTGAGCCTCGGCCACGTTCCACGCAGCAAACAGCTCTGCCCAGTCTCGTGGGCAGCGGAGATGTGCCCCCGCTCTGCGGGAAAGCGCCTCCGGCCTGAGCGGCACCAGGGTGAATCCTGCCAGTTCCTGAGCGGCACCGGGGTGAATCCTGCCAGTTCCTGAGCGGCACCGGGGTGAATCCTGCCAGTTCCCGCTGTGGCCTGGACTCTGCTCCCGCCTTCCCTCCCTGTCCCCACCGGCCCAGCTGCCGGCCCGTGTCCTGCCCAGTGCCTCTCATGAGAGTGCGTGCCCAGGAGACAGACCCACATAGCGACTGAGTCAGGCCCGGGCCTGGTCTTACTGCTTGTCTGGGAGTGTGTTCGTGTGTGTGACTCTGAGTGTGTGTGTGAGAGAGTCTCTGTCAGCGTGTGTGTTCTTGTGTGTGACTCTGAGTGTGTGAGTGTGTACATTTGTGTGTATCATAGTGCCAGTGTGCGTGTGTGATGTGTGCATGAGTATGTGGGTGTGTGTGTTTGATCACAAGTGAGTGTATGACTGTGCTTGTGATCAAAGTGTATGAGTATGTGTGTTTGAGTGTGTAAATATGTGCATGGGTATGTGAGTGTGTGTGTGTTTGAGTGTGTGTGACTGAGTGTGTATGTGTGTGTGTTTGAGCATGTGAGTGTATGTTTTGGGGGAAAGTATGAGTTTGCATGAGTTTGTGTGTGTTTGAGTGTGCAAATGTGTGGGTGTGAGTGTGTGAGTGCGTGTGAGTGTGCGCATGAGGGTGTGAGTGTGTGAGTGTGTGACATGGCCAGGCTGCAAGTGTTTCGGGTCCCTGTGACACAGGACACACGGGGGCATAGGGCAGGGCTGCCCTGGCGGCTGTGACCGCTCTGGTCCCGAGGGCCAGCAGTGCCCGGAGCAGCCTCGTGTCCAGGGGTGGACACCGGGTCCCGCCTGCCCGTCTGTCTCGCCGCCTCTGGGCCCCGGAAGCTTCCAGGAGCTGGTTCCTGAGGCGCCTGGAGTGGCCGTGCTCCCCGCGGGGCCTGCCCCCCCCCCGCCTGTGTCCCGGCCGGAGCAGCGGCCGTGTGGGTGGCCCGCGCCATCCGCGCCCTCCCCCAGGGAATCTGTCCCGCGTCTCAGCTCTCCGCCCCCCGCCGCTCCTCACCCCCGCCAGCCCACACCCCTTTATTTTTGCTTCACTCTCCCACTGCTGTTCTGAGGCACACTCTGCAGCTCAGTTGGCCCTGCTGGTTTCTGGAGCAGGTTTCCTGGCGCAGAGGCTGCGCGGCTCAAAGGCTCTGCCAGGGCGGGGTGGGGGGGTGACATTTGGGCCTTCAGCCCCGGTTTCGCGGTGGTTGAATTGCCCCCCCATCGGGGGCCCCAGAAAAAGACTGGCTCCTCGGGGTGCAGCGTGGAAGGGGGGGCCCAGGCCTCGCCGAGGGGCAGGGACTGCCCCTGAGCCCGGCTGGGTGTGGGGACTGGGGGGCAGGCGAGGGCCCCGGGGCCCCGGGGGGAGGGAGGTGGGGGGGTCCCCGCTCCTCACCCCAGGGGCAGCACTGGGGGAGGGGTCAGCGGGGGTGGGAGCAGCCCTGAGGGTTGGACTGGGTTTGGGAGCACCGGGCTGGGGCACTCGCCCAGAGAGGGCACATCTCAGCCTCCGAGACCCCTGAGCAGGTTGGCAGAGGCCCCTGTGACTTCTGACCAGCGTCCGCCCGCCTTTCGCCGCTGGGTTCCTCAGCTACTCTGGGGCAAGGCTCGGCCGTCTCCGAGCTGCTGTTCCTGTCCTGAGGCAGTTATTCGGGCTGCAGGAGCGCGTGGCTCTCAGGTGTCCGGGGGGGGGGGTCTTTCGCTCCCTTTCCACGGGGCTGAGGACACGTCTCTGACGTGGGGCCTTCGGGGTCACCCCCACTTCCCAGGGCTGCATCCAAGTGTCCTCCCGCCTCTGCCCGAGTCGTGTCTGGTGCCAGTGAGGCTTCACTGCCCCGCGTTGGCCAGGGTCGTGCGTGCCGGGAGCCAGGCCAGCTGCGCACGGCTGTGTGGTGTGCGTGTAGCGTGTTTCCCCGAGACATGCTCCCCCGCACCCGCTCAGCCCCACAGGCCGTCACGCACTCTGCTCGTGTGTGGTTCTAGGACAGGGGCCCGTGTGGCCGCTTCTCCCTCCTGCAGAAGGTGCTCTTGCTTCTGGTGCTCTCTTGGTCAAACCGTCCGTTACGGGAAAGCTCGGGGAGAGGTGCGGCTGGCGGGGGGGCTCCCTGAAGGCCGGGACGACCCCCACCCAGGGAAAGGCAGCAGCCGCGCCTCACCCGCAGCCAACACGGGAGAGAGGTCACGTGTGTGTTCGCTGGGGATCACACTCAGGAGAGAGGTCGCATGCGTGTTCGCTGGGGATCACACTCAGGAGAGAGGTCGCATGCGTGTTCACTGGGGATCACACTCAGGAGAGAGGCCGCGTGCATGTTCACTGGGGATCACACTCAGGAGAGAGGCTGCGTGTGTGTTCACTGGGGATCACACTTTCGTGCTTTGTTCCCTCGTGTGGCTGGGCCTGTGGGCACGAGGAGGCGGGCACAGCGTCTTGGGGGGGCTCTGAGGCTCACGGAACCCTTTCAAGTATCTACGTGCCTTTTCTCTCCAGAATCCCGGTGAAATATTCATCATTTTCAGAGACGAGGAGGCGTATGGCACCGTGGAGGTTGAGTTCAGGGCCCCCAGCGCCCGCGTGAGCGCACGCCCGGTCCCCTGGAGCACGACCGTCTGGCGCACGAAGGCCTGGGGTAAGAACCACCCGTGTCCTCCCGGGACCCACGTGACGTCCGGCTGTCCGGGGCGGCTCTCTGCACAGAGGAGCACGTCTCGGCGAGACAGAGCGTGGCGCCCACTCTCGGCTGCCACCGCGGGGTGCCGTCCTCCCCCCGTTTCCTCTTCTGTCTATCGGCCGAGCTCCCGAGCCGAGTGCAGTGCGGCCGGCCTGCACCTGACTCCTTCTGTTCCGTCCCCGGGCCCCTTGGCTGCGGCGACAGTGCCCCCCTCGCTGGGTTATGGGCCCATCTCCATGACCGTCAGTCTTGCTCACGTTGTAATAAACTAAGATTGGAAATCCCAGCCAGAGCGGGGGTCATGGTTTGGCTGTGGCGGGGCTCCTGGATTCCTCGGGTCCTGTTGGGTCCGTCTCGCGTCCGCTCCTTCGCCCTGGAGCTGAGGCTCCGGACAGACCTCCGCCGGGGGCCTCCGCTGGGCGAGAGCCGAGCAGAGTGGCCGCTGAGGGTCTGGGTGCACATGCAGAAACGCTTGTTTTCCATTTACTTCGTCCGTGACGAGACAGTGAAGTTGTGGGGCTCTGCACGTAGGCACTTCCGGGGTGTTTTCAGGCGAATGAGGTGCAGGCTGAGACACACGCAGAGAGGTAGAGCAAGGAGCCGCGTCCACTGCACCCCGGCCGGGCCTGCTGCGGGCGCTGCAGCTCCGAGCTGAGCTGCCAGACCGTTCACGACGCTTCCTGCTGCCCCGCCTGACCTCTGTCTCCGTCCACGCCTGCCTGCCCAGCTGGGCAGCTGGGAGCCCAGCGAGGCCTCTGCGAGCACTCAGGCCTGACTCGGGGGAGGCGGGGGCTCCAGAGCCTGCTGGCGTCTCTCCCATCCCCCCAGACCCCCCCCCCCGCCTCCTCTCGCCGCCTGCAAATGTTGTGAGTGTGGCATTGGAGGTGCGATGTCTCGGGGAGCATCTGCTCGGCTGCGGGGGGCCTTGAGCTCAGTCCTCAGGGCCACAGAAGAAACGATTTAATGAGCAATAATTTCTAACTAATTAGTTTTTGAGTTTAGACTAACTCTGGTGAGACTGAAATCATTAAAGGAAACCAGTCTTGCACACTGAGAGGTACTTACATGATATTTCCCATACAGCACATCACGAACGGAGCGATAGCACAGCGGGGAGGGCGGTTGCCTTGCACGCGGCTGACCTGGGTTCAATTCCTCCATCCCTCCCGGAGAGCCTGGCAAGCTATCGAGAGTATCCCGCCCACATGGCAGAGCCTGGCAAGCTACCCGAGGTGTATTCAATATGCCAAAAACAATTAACAACAAGTCTCACAATGGAGACGTTACTGGTGCCCGCTCAAGCAAATCGATGAGCAATGGGAGGACAGTGCTACAGTGCTACGTGGCAGATCAGAAATGTCAGAATCATTCTCATTAAGATTTCACGTTTCATAAACCTAGCAATGATGAACAGGTCAAAGCATGGCATATGCGAGAATTCCGAGGTTTAATCTGGGCGGTAAAGCTACAGGTTTGTATTTTTTTTAATTCACTAGTTCTGCTAAGTAAACTTCTCCACGTTAAAAAGAACTTTTTGTCTGGTGCCAGGGATTAGACTCCAGCCTTCGTGTGCATGCGTTTTCTGCATTAAGTGGCCTGAGAGTTAATGGGAGATTTTCTTACCAAACGTTGGCGCCCGTAGCAGCGTCTGGGGACAGGAGGGGCAGGCCTCTGTGGCAGGGCAGTCTTACTGCTTTCCTCGGGTCTGTTTCTCGGCTCTTTCCTGCCGTCCCGGCCAGCCGTGTTTTACGCCATGGCCCAGTGCTCAGTTGCGGCCTCAGATCCCAGGCCCAGCCGGGCGTCGCAGAGGGAGAGGGAGCAAGGATAGCGGAGGCTGAGCCCCAGCACCCCCACGCCCTGCCCAGCCTGAGCCCAGTCTCCCCGCCATAGGCCCGAGGCTTCCCGGCTGACCCCGAGTGCTGCCCAGAGGCCCCGCGGGGAGCCCGGCGGGAAGGACCCGGCAGCAGGAAGGGGCGTTGCCTGCCCCGGTGCCGGGACGGCCTTGCTGAGCTGCGGGGAGAGTGAGCGGCCACGGGAAGGCAGGGCATGTGCAGGACCCGGCGGAGAGGGACACCCCATCTGTTCCCACCTGCCGAGGCCTGTAAACCCCCCACGGTGGCCGTCCGGCCCAGGGTGCCTGGCCACAGCTGCCCGCCAGGCTCTCGGCTGTGACTCGGGTCAGTGACGCCCAGAGTCGCCTCCTCGGCCGTTCCTGTCCCTCCAACGCTCCTCAGACGCCTGCGCTGCACCACGCGCCCTGTCTCCGCACGGCTGGACTCAGAGCTGCCGCTCTCTGTCTCCCCTCGGTCAGACACCAAGTCTCGAGCACTCCGTCAGGTGCAGGGGGGGGGACGAGGCCACGGCCAGCCCGCACACTCTCCGTCCCTCAGAGCCCGCCGGCATGGCAGCGGCCCTGGGGCCCAGGAGGAGAGCGAGGGCAGCCCTCCCTCTGTCCACGGCCGCCGTCCCCAAGCGTCCCGTCCCCTCCCCTCCCCGGCCTCTGCTGACCTAGCCTGGCCCTTCTGTCCTCGGGGCTGAGTTGAGGTGTTTCCGTCGAGTCCCCGATGCAGCGGGCAGTGAATGCGGCCCCCGCGGCCACAGGAGCTGCCCTCCGCCCGGTCTCTTGCCTGCAAGAAGAACCTCTCCCGACACCCAGCCCCCGCGGGCTGGCCTGACTGCTGGTCAGTGCTGGGCTGGCCCTCCACCTGGAGGAGGTCCTGACTCATTTCCGGAGCCTCCCATGGTTGGCCGGGCCAGGCAGGGCCCGCCGGGGTGAGCAAGACTCCTCGCTCCGGCCTCTGTGCCCCCCGCAGCGCTTGGCCGGGCTGCAGATCCGCGTGGCCGCGACCCAGAGGGAGCGAGTTCAGGCCCGTGGGGTTGTGCGCGAGGACGCCCCGGACCTGCTCTCTGCGGCCTCTCCCGGGCGCACCCCCGGGCGACCCGGCAGCTCGGAGCAGGGTCCTCCCCTCGCCCCTCGCGCCGAGCAGACGTCGGCCAGGGGCTGCAGGAAGCCACGCTTGAGCTGCCTGCGCTGTGCTCCGGGAGCTTGTCCTGGGCCCAGCTTCCGTCAGAACTCATGCAAGTTAGCGGAAGGCTTTCAACTCGAAGCGCGAGCTCGCTCTGTCGGGGGGGGACGGTCTCCTCTGCTGCCGCGTCCACGGCCGGCCGGGAGGGACGTGAGCGGTGCCTGCACTCGCTGCTCATTTAAACCCCCCGGTTGCTATGCACATACCTTCGCGTTTCACTAAAAGGACCCCAAGGTGCCTAAGGATGTACCAAACATGATGCTGAAACTGCCTAGGAAAATAAGGGTTTTACAGTGTTTTTTAAAATGTCTTGTTTGGGAGCCGCACCTGGCCCGGGCGTCCCCGCACCAAGGACCCAGCCCGCAGGAGTCCTGCCCACTGTCCTATGCTTCGGCCTGGTTTTCTTTGGTTTTTTAAATTGTATATCAAGGTGTCTTTAACATAAAGTGATTAACTTCAGGTCTGGCCTGGGTTCTGAGCAGCCACGATGCAGTTAATGATGTCCAAGTGCGAGGGGAGTCACGTGGGTCCGAGAGGTCGAGCAGGTGCCAGGAGGCGCAGTTTCTGGACCAGTGGCCGGCAGGGGCCTGGGGGCACCGGGAACGCAGACGCCCTCTGCTCCCGGGCCCAGAGGCGGGGGCTGACAGAGACTCGGCACGGCTCGGAGCCCACGTGCGAATCCTGCTCCTGTCCAGCCTCCGAGAGGCCTTGTCCTGCCCCCGCCTGCTTATGCTCTCCCTCCGCACCTCTCCCCTGCAGGACGGGGCCCATCCCTCCTCCCTACTCCCAGCAGTCCCCACCTGTGTTCTGTCCACTGTGGTTGGCGTTACCTGCTCTGGGCTGGACGGCAGACAGAGGGTCCCTGCTCCCTGCCTGGCCCAGGCTTCCGTGTGTTTGCGTCTGTCCCAGAGGCCACCAGGTGTGGCCTCAGGGCGGCTGGGGCAGGGAGGGAAAAGCCGCCCAAGGGGCCCTTAGGAGGCGGAGCTCCGGGCGGGAGACCAGGGGGATGGCGGAGGAAGCCAAGCAGCAGGGTGTCCAGCCCGGATGGGAGCCGGCCACCCTGAGGGAAGGCCCACCCCCATCGCACACCCAAGCCTCACGGCAGGCCGGGCGCTCCCGTCACATCCACCTCTGGGAACCTGCTCCGCTTCATTCCTCTGACTCTGGCCCCTGAGTCCCGAGTCCGGGCGAGACGTTTCACTGCAGGTCAGCAAACACTTTCTAATCCAGAGTCCGTGTCAGGGCGGCCGTCTGGGTGGGAGCGTTCGCCCTCCTGATCCAGTTGAGCCTGACTGTTTCACACGCCTCTACATTCTTCTGAGCAATAAGAGATCCTTAAATTTGTGAAATAAAATTAATGTTTAAGCACCTTGAAATACTGAAACCTTGCCGTGGACGCACTCAGACCCGCCTTGCGGTTGGGTGCCCAAACACATTCCAGATGTCCAAGTGACAGTTTTCCAGGGAAACTTGGAAATCCCTCCCTGAAGAACAAAGAACTAACGCGTGTTCTGAATATGAATTGAAGGAGCTAAGTGCTAATGCCTTTTCTTTCTATTACAATAAAACACAGCAACTTTCTGACTGGAATATGCATTTTTTTTCCTGGGAAGCCTCACCTTCTCCAGCACTTCCTTTGTTGTCTGTAGCTGACCTGGGGTGTGGCAGGAAGGGACAGACTCTCCCTTCCACGGCTCCTTCTCGAGATGGGCAGAGTGCATGGTGCTGGCCCGCGGCTGACCCGGCCTTTCGGACAGCCTTGCCCTGTGTCCACGTGAGGGAGAGTCTATGTTTCTGGCCAGTGCCTCCCCCTCCCACGCTTCAGAGAGTGCCACCTATGACTAGTGGTGGGTCTTGTGACAAGGTCAGTGACTCGAGCCTGACTTTGACGGACAACTCACCTTTCTTTTTTTTTTATTTTTTTTAACAGTTACAAAGCTTTCAGGATTAAGTCTCAGTCATACAATGATCAAACACCCAATCCCTTCACCAGTGCACATGTTCCACCTCCAAGAGCCCCAGTATACCCCCCCTTTCTTTCGCCCCCCACCCAGCCTGTATGGCAGATGATTTTCACTTTACTCTCTCTTTACTTTGGTTATATTCAGTTTTCGACAGAAAACCCACTATTATTATTTGGAATATTTCCCCCAACAATCAGACCTGCCGAAAAGGCATCATTAGATCATTTGTTTTCTATTGCTGAGAATGAAGAGCATATGATGTCGCACGGCCGCAAAAGCGGCCACGCAGTTTTGGAATTCTGGTATCTTAGTAATTAAGCCCAGAGGTGTTTCTGCCAGCAGCCGCTGTGTTCTGAGGTTGGTTTGTGTGCCTCTGGGGTCAGGGCTGCTCAGGGGCGGAGGAGCCCTTCCTGAGCGGCTTTTTGTGTATCAGGAAAGGATGCGTGGCCGCTCATGTGGCCACGAGGTTTGAAGAAAGAGTCCAGGTCCCCACATGCCGGAGCCGTGTTGGCGGAAGCTCAGTGTTGCCGGGATTCCATCTGGAGAAGGCGGGGACTCTGCACCTTCTCCATCTGGGGCACCCCAGTGTTGTCAGCCTGGTCTGGGGTCTGGAGCACTCTCTGGCATGCAGTGCCCGCCGGCCAGGATTCTTCACTGCTGAGTGCGGCAAGATCCAACTCACTTTCTGCGATGTCCAGTATTATGTGCAGAGGCCATTGGTCCCTCCGGAGACGGGGCCGGTGGGTCACAGCTCGAGAGGTAACCGCACCCCCAGCTGTCGGGCACCGCGGGGAGCCCCAGCACCCTCCCCCTGTCCACTGTGTGCTGGCCCGCAGAGTGGCCGGCGTCTGAGAGGGAGAGGCGTGGACAAAGGCCTGGGGCCTCGCTCCCGTGGTCGCTGTGCCCGGTTCCTGGGTCATTTGTGAGCTCCGTCTCCCGCATGGTTTCTAACAGCAGAACGAAGGCTGGAGAAAGAGAACATTCCAGAGCCGGTGAAAGCACCGCGGGGTCTTGGCCCTTTCTCCACGCCTCCTCGGGCCAAAAGGCGGGACGTGTGTTCCTCTGAGTACTCAGCCCACGTCCCCTCTTGTGTCCCTCAGGATTCCCCGCTGGCCCTGTCCACGTGGACGTGTACTGTGACGGGACCATCAAGGCCACAGCGGAGATCAAGTACCACCCGCGAGACGCGGCGGGAGCAGTGGGCCCCGGAGACGGCGGATGCAGGGTGAGTGGGCAGCTGGCGCCGGAACCCGAGGCGGTGGGGTCAGGCGGGAACTTTGGGGACTCCCGGAGCTCCCTGGTCAGTGGACAGCAGGCCCCGTGTGGAGAGGCGGGGGTCTGTCTGCCCAGTCCATCAGCCGCTTCCCACCGCTCTCCAGACCTGCTCTCCCTGGAAGGCCCGACTGGGCGCGCTGGGCGTGCTCTTTGCTCCGCGCCTGATCACGGGAAGCCCACCTCAGGGTAAGGGTGCCGATGGGAATCCCGGAAGGTTCCAGACTGCAGAGAGCAGGTGGGCCCAGGGGCGAGGGGACATCCCCGGCATCCTGCCCTCAGGGGCCCACCCACCCCCGTGCTGCGAGGCTGTGCCTTCATTTCTGCGTGTTACTCTTGCCACTGTGGCGGCCACTCTCTAGAGCCTGGCTCAGGCAGGTCCGCGTCTTCCTGCCCCCCAGCAGACTCCAGAAAAGGAGGTGGCGTTTGTGCTCCAGCTGCTGGTACCAGAGCGACCGCTCCGCGGAGTCTCCTGGGCTTGTTGTGGGGTTGGGGAGACCAGCAGGGTGGGGGCGGTCCGGGAGGAAGAGGCCGCCCCGCTGACCAGTGGACGGACGTGGCGATGAGCTCGGGGGCCTGGCGTGCGAGAGGGTGTGGGTGGGCTGCAGTGAGGCCCGCTGATGGACACAGAGACCGGCTCATTCCCTGGAGGGCTCGCTCTGCCCCGCGGGGAAGGGGGGGCGCGTCTCAGAGGAGGGACGGGGAGTGGAATGCCACTCGTCACGCTGCAGGGCTGCAGGCCCCTGGGCAGGATGTCGCTGTCGTGACTGCGAAGCGAGAGCAAAGGCACTGGGGTGCAGCTCGTCTAACCTCCCTGTGACACCTTGTCTTCTGCCTTCAAAGTTCTTTTCATTACAAGAAGATGGATAAAGTGATGCCTTGCCTCGTCCCCGTGCAGCCGGCCAGGAGTCGGCCAGACCGTGTCTGTGTGGGCGTCCCCTCCGGGGGAGAGTCTGTGCGGCCTGTGTGGAGAGCGCGGAAGGCTCCCGCCTGGCCCTCCATGAGCCCTCGCTCCCGTGGGCCTCCCCCCCGGGGCCTCGGACAGAGCTGGGTGTGGGAGGACGGACCCTCAGAGCCCACCCGGGTCTGGCCGTGCCGCTTCCCCGCACAGCCTCGCCATGGCCTCCTGCAGCCCATGGCCCTGGGGCCGGGCGGGCGGGGCCGGGCAGAGGCCAGGCCCGAGGCTGCAGCTGGAGCTGGACGAGGGCTGAGACACGAGCTGGCCCGCCCCGGCCAGGGCAGTGACCCAGATGGACAGGGAGGCGGCAGGGTCACTGCAGCCCTGCCATTGTCCCGAGGAGTCCACGGAGGCCGGCAGTGATGGGGGGACACAGTCCCTGCCTGGTGTGCCACGCTGCTGACCCCCCATCCCGAGGCTGGGAGGCGCTTTCCTGCACCCCCTGCCCGGTGGCTGGGCGGGGGGTGGGGGGGTCCGTGGTCCAGAACATCTGGAGCAGAGACGGGGGAGTGGTCAGCTGAGCCCGGGACGGGGGGCAGGCCCAGGGCACCTGCTGCGTCGACAGGGGCTTGTCCCGGCCCTCTGAGCCCACCTGCAAGTCCCCCTGGTCCGGGATTTAGGGGCCTGGGAAAGTGGCCCCGTTTCCGGCCTACAGGCAGTTAGAAAGCTTTGAGCTATGAACTCTTTGAATTTGAGGAAAGAACTAATGAGAAACCTTTGGGTCTTGCTTTTCAGAAACCCGAGGCTTTCTGAAAACATTTGAAAGCTGTGGGTAGATCACAAAATGGCCATTCTGCGAATTCGAGAGAAGAAGCAATGCTGAGGCATTTGGGTTGCTTTGTTTATTTTTAACGATGTCCATTAGTTTCTGAATACCTAAAGCAGCTTAATTACCTAAACGCTCCCTAAATCACTTCATCTTCTTCAGACAGACGCGAAATCCCAGCACACAGCCTCATAAAGGTGCAATTCCCGGAGCATCAGACAAAAAAAAAAAAAAAAACCTGTGAATTTAGGAGCAGTTCAGATGAGAAAACCCACAGCACAATTTGGGAAGATAATTAGAATTCAAGTACTAGTGTTGGAAATACTAGTGACTCCTGTTTGTTGAGATAATTAAAACCTTCGAGACTTTCATCCTATTTACAAAAGTATCTAGGGGCAAAATTAGCTTTGTGCAGGAACCACAGATACGATAAAATAGGTCAGCGCGTCCCAAGCACAGAGAGGGCACTGGCGGTGGGGAGGCTGGTCGGGCCGGCGGCAGCTGTCGGCAGGGGCTAGAGGGGCCTCCGCGCTGGGGGGTCCTGACCTCGTGTCCGTGGCCCTCTGGCGGCCAGGCTGGGAGGACGCTGCCCGGGCCCTGGCTCAGGCGGGCTCTTGGGTGCCCCCTCCCCAGGCCAGGACCTCCCTGAAGCCCCTCTGGGGGGTCTCGGAGAGACCCCGGCAACTGACCGCCCTGCTGGCCCTCCAGCCCTCCCCCTCCCTGGCCTTGGGCGGGCTGTGTCCTGGGCTGCTGGTCATTCCTGGCCTGTAACAGACGGCCCGGCAGCAGCAAAGCCAGGGGCTCGGGCCAACAGGCTCTGCCGGGCGGGGTCTGGCCCTCGGAGGAGCAGACGCCGCCCCCCCACCCCCCACCCCCGGTGTCGTGGCACTGCCTCCCCTCCCCTGCTTCCCTCGGGAGAGGAGAAACACTGCTGCTTTCTGCCTCGGTGCAGGCGTGTGGCCCCTGCAGGCCGCGCAGGCCCCGCGCCCCAGGCCCTTTCCTTGTGCCGCGGAGGCGTTTGTTGTGCCCAGAGGGCTGGTCTCCGCTGTCCTCTGCGGGCGCCAGCTCCACTGCCCGCCCATCTCCCTCTCTCGTCCCCGGGTTTCCCTCCTCGGGCCCGAGACATGGCTCCATTGCCGGCCCCTGCCCCTCCCCGGTGGGGTCTCTGTCACCGCTGGTGGCCGTGTCTGTCTCCTGTCGGCTGCGGGCCGGCGCTGAGGTTCTCCGGCTGTACTTTCCAGCTCCGGGATTCCCACGGGGCCGGGTGTGCCTCAGTTTCCTTCCTGATGGGCACTGCTTGCTGATCACCGTCGCTTGGGAGGATGGAACTGCTGGGGACGTTTCGTCGAGGCTGCCCGCAGCAGCCGTGTGCGGTGCTCAGCGCCCGGGCTGGGCGCCTGCGCTGATCGGGGAGAAGCCTGTCGGGAGGTGCAGGGCGTGCTGCCTCCCGGGGGGCCAGTCTCTGCCGCAGCAGCTTCCCACAGCTCCACCCTGGGCGCAGGGTCCCGGCCAGGCCGTCCCTGTCAGGAGCGAGTGACTGTGTCGAGGGCGTCAGACTTGGGGCAGCTAGTGGCCACAGCGCAGGGCTGGTGCTCCCACCAGCACTCGCACCCGCAGTGCTGAAGGGCTCCTGAGCTCCACGGGTGCACAGCACGACTGCTTTCCGACTAGCTCCGGGCTGATCTCACGCCCGAGTATCTTCTGCCCTTTCCCCCGTATTCCTGGTAAATAAAGATCTACATGCTTGGTATTATATGACTCTCCGTAAACCCAGTGTCGGTGCAGTTCATTCTGCTCTAGCTTCACGGCAGACAGCCCATTAGTAGTGAAAATATCGGGATGATCGTGAACGTTGAACAAATATCAGACTTACCCACCTCACGTATTGTTTGAGTAGTGGCATCATCCTCACTAAGCGTGTTGGGGGTGTGCAACTTAACTTGAAGAGCGTTTGCCATCAGACATGATGCGTCTGCGTGTTGCAACCCTCCCTCCCCCACTGTAGACAGGGATGTTGGTTTCGACCTTCAGTGTGAATGGCGCACACCTGTGTGTACCTTACACTGCCGCGCCCATCAAGTCTGCTGAGGAAAATCAACAAGTGATGGCATAAAGCCATCCCCCCACCCCGGCCCGCTGGGGCGTCTGCACCCGTCTCACACGCGTCCACGGTCCCGCCCGTCCGAGAAGCAGCGTGGCTGCCCCACAGCTGGTCCAGCTCCGGGGCCACTAGACCTTGGGGGTGTCAGAGATCTTTCCTGAACGCCCCCTTCTTGCTCGTCCCCTGCAGCCCTTGGGGGTGGCTCCCGGAGGTGCTCGGAGGCCAGCCTCTGCCGGGGAAGGCTGCGGGTGGACGGGGCCGTGCTCAGTGCCCAGCCTCCCCCGGAACAGCCTCCCTTGGGGCCTCCGGGCCGTGCCCACGTTGCTGTTCCTCTAGACTGCCCAGGACTCACTCTGGCCGAGGGTGTCTCGGGCGCTCTGGGAGGTGCGTCTCGGGGTGGCTGGACTGACGGACTCTCCCTCTCCCCCGGGACAGGAGCACCTGCAGGAGCTGGACGAGACCCTCACCGCCGTGTTCAAACACGAGCTGCGGCCCTTCGCGCTCCGGCCTCACAGGCAATGTAAGTGTCTCCCCGACCCGGGCTGGGCTGCCCGGTGCCTCCTCAGGGGCCGTTGGCGCCACCCTCCCCTCCCTGCCCGGGTCCCGCTCACCAGCCCAGGCCTCCCAAGGGCCACGTTGTGGGCTTCATCTCCTCACGGGCCCTAAGGAACATGCACGACCTTTGAGTGAGCAGGTCTCCCTTCTGCTTGCTGCCCCAGGGACGCGCGTGGGCACCCCTTCCTTGTGGAGGTGTCCGTCAGGGCAGTCCGTGTGACTGGAGGGTGTCTGTCAGGGCAGTCCGTGCTGACCAGGACTGTTGAGCTCACATCGTCCCAAGACCGTCACCAATTGGGGCTGGAGTTACAGCACAGTGGGGAGGGCGTTTGCCTTGCATGCGGTCGACCCGGGTTCAATTCCCAGCATCCCATATGGTCCCCCGAGCACCGCCAGGGGTAATTCCTGAGTGCAGAGCCAGGAGTAACCCCTGAGCATCGCCGGGTGTGACCCAAAAAGCCAAAAAAAAAAAAAAAAACCAAGACTGTCACCAATTAAGTGAATGTCGGTTCCTCCACGACAAGTGTTGTTACACGTGGGTTTGCTGGGGCTGGAAGGGAAGGGTAGCTCAATGGGCAGAGCGCCTGCTTTGCATGTGGGAGACTCGGGTCATCTTGGGCACCGTGTGGACGCTGGGCACCCCTGGGCGTGAGCCTGGAGCACAGAGCTGGGAGCTGCCCTGGAGCACTGTGAGTTTCCCCAGCCCCAGAACTGATTTGCGGGACAGAGGGACTCTCTGCTCTAGGCACGTCTCCCGGTCGAGGCAGGGACGTGGGGGAAGAGGCTGGACTGGGCTCGGGGGCCGCCGAGCCGGGGGCAGCAGGGGCCGGGGATGCACGTGCTCCGCCCCTGCGTCTCAGCTGCGGGAGGCGTCATGTCTGCGTCTGTGCGTGGCGTCGGGGGCTCCGGCCAGCCGTGGTTGTGCTGGGGTTCGAGGCCGTAGGTCCAGCCGTCCTCTCCCTCACCCCACACGTGCCAGCGCGCAGCTCGCCTGGGTGTGGAGAGCATTTTCCGAGCCGCGGTGCCTAGGCCGTTGCTGCCCCACGCTGCGAGCCGGCAGCGGGACAGAGCCCGTCCGGAGCGAGCACCCCGCAGGACTCACAGGCCCAGTGCTCTGCTCAGAAGAGGCTCCTGGTCCAGCCGGCGGGCTGGGCAGCAGTAGGGGGGTCTGGGAGAGGCTCTGAGCACTGGGCCGGGAGGATGGCCTGAGCACTGCCCGTGTGCTGCCCAGAGGGGCCCTCGGACCTTGCTCCTGCGCTGCCAAGGCCGGGCTCACTGCTGGGCCCGCGCTGCCCTTGCAGAGAAGCTGGAACTAACCAAGCGGGAAGCCGCCGAGGGCTGTGTGCACACCAGGGGCAGGGCCCGGGAGCCGCTTCCGCCCGGGACTCTTCCCTCCCCTGGCCCCTCAGTCCCCTGTGGGTCTGTCGCCGGCGGCTGTCCGGGCCCGGGACACATCCTGGCACGCTCTCTTCCCCGCTGTGTCTGGGGACTCTGGGCTCAGTCCCGTCACCTCGTACTTAAGCAGGAAACGTTCTTCGGTTGATTCTCGGTCAGTTTTCCTCCTGGACCGTCCAGGCGCTTCCTCACTGGGCCTTTTCCTCCCGGTTCAAGTTGGGCTGGAGAGGCGAGAGAGACAGGAGCCAAACTGGCTTAAGTCTCATTCCTATGTAATGCTTCAGTGTTGATTTAAAATCACATTTAAAAAAATTTTTGAATCCCCGTGAGCTACAGTTACAAAGCTTTCATGTTTGAGTTTCGGTCAGGCAATGACCCGACACCCATCCTCCACCAGTGCACATTCCCCACCACCAACGTCCCCAGTGTCCCACACACATCCCACCCCCCCCCCTGCCTCCATGGCAGACAGTTTCCCCCACACTCTCTCTACTTTGGGGCATCATGGTTAGCAATGCAGATACTGAGAGGCCATCACGTTTGGCCCTTTATCTACTTTCAGCACACGTCCCTTATCCTGATCGATCCCTCCAACCATCACTGACTTAATGACCCCTTCTCTATCCCAGCTGCCTTCTCCCCCAGCTCGTGAGGCAGGCTGCCATCCAGGAAGCAATCTTCCTGGCCCTTGTCTCTACTGTCCTTGGGTGTCAGTCTCATATTATGTAATTTTATATTCCACAAATGAGTGTAGTCCCTCTATGTCTGTCCCTCTCTCTCTGACTCATTTCGCTTAGCATGATACTCTCCATGTCTATCCATTTATAAGCAAATTTCATGACTTCATCTCTCCTAACAGCTGCATAGTATTCCATTGTGTAGATATACCAAAGGTTCTTTAAGCAGTCGTCTGCTCTCCTTGTTTCCAGATTCTGACTATTGTGAACAGTGCTGCAATGAACATTCAGGTGCCGATGTCATTTCTACTGTGCTTTTTTGCATCCTCGGGAAATATTCCCAGGAGTGGTATTGTGGGATCATATGGAAGCTCAATTTCTAGTTTTTGAAGGAATGCCCATATTGTTTTCCAGAAAGGCTGGACCCGTCGGCATTCCCACCAACAGTGAAAGAGCGTCCCTTTCTCCCCACATCCACGCCAGCCCTGGTTGTTCTTGTTCTTTCTGAAGTGAGCCAGTCTCTGTGGTGTGAGATATCTCACTGCTGTCTGATTTGCATCTCCCTGATGACTAGCGATGTGGAGCATTTTCTCATGCTCCTTTAGTCATAAAATAGCATTTCTCTATAGAGAAGAACTTAGCACCCGAGAAAGTTCTCCCTGGGGGTAGAATGCTCAGAGGCTTCCGGACATGTTTGCTCTAGTGATGTCCAGCAGCCCTGGGACCAGAAGGGAAACCGAGGCGCAGTGGAGAGCCTGCTCAGAAGCCCGGGGGGTTGAAGGCGCCAGAGCCTGTGGCGTGGTCGGACAGTGAGAGGGCGGCCCCCGGCAGGGACACCCCCACGCCAGCCCTCGTGGGCGGGCGGGGCAGCCCCCCGGGGCCCTGATGCCTGCCCTGGCCCCTGGCCGCCTGCAGGCCCACAGACAGCTGCCGTGTGGGAGGGACACTCCAGGGAGACATGGGAACAGAGGAAGCTGCCCTCGTGTCAGCCGCTTTGCTCCTCGAATCTTAGTGTTTTCCCACATTCCGTCAGACTCTCTTAAGATGAAAAAACAATGTGCTGACCCCATTGGAGGCACCCACCCGGCCCTGCGACTCCGCTCCTGAAGGGCAGACGCGAAGGTCTTGACTGCCTGCATGCAGTTCATCCTCTCGCGACATTCGCTCCCGTAATCTGTCCTGCTACGTGAAATTGTAAATTTTATGTAAATCTCATCACACATTTTCTTTCAGCTCACTATTTTCTGCCCGGTATTTTTATTTATATGCATGTGTGGAGAGATCCACATCATTCATCTGAAGTTTTCCTTTGCATCTATTACAGTTTGTATCTGTTCTAATAAGACGTCACGGCCGTGTCTGAGATGTTTCACTGAGCTTACAATGAGTGCTCCACGCACATTCTCAGTGGGTTCCCGTTGTGAGCGTGTGTACATGTGTGTGCGTGTGCACGTGTGCGTGTATGCGCGTGTGCATGTGCGTGTGTATATGTGTATGTGTGTGCATGTGCGTGTGTGTGTATATGTGTATGTGTGTGCGTGTACATGTGCGTGTGTGTATATGTGTATGTGTGTGCGTGTGCGTGTGTGTATATGTGTATGTGTGTGCGTGTACATGTGCGTGTGTATGTGTGTGTGCGTGTACATGTGCGTGTGTGTATATGTGTATGTGTGTGTGCGTGTACATGTGCGTGTGTATATGTGTGTGTGCGCGTGTGTGTGTATATGTATGTGTGTGCGTGTACATGTGTGTATGTGTGTGCGTGTACATGTGCATGTGTGTATATGTGTATGTGTGTGCGTGTACATGTGCGTGTGTGTATATGTGTGTGTGCGTGTGCATGTGCGTGTGTGTATATGTGTATTGTGTGCGTGTACATGTGCGTGTGTGTATATGTGTGTGTGCGCGTGTGCATGTGCGTGTGTGTGTATATGTGTATGTGTGTGCGTGTACATGTGCGTGTGTGTATATGTGTATGTGTGTGTGCATGTGTGTGTATATGTGTATGTGCGTGTGTGTGTGCACGCATGTGCGTGTGCTAACTGCACAGGAGCTCCCATCCCCTGGGATCTGCGTGTCAGTGGCTGCATGTGCTCTGTGGCTCTGGCTGTTTCCCGGTGCGGTGGCAAATGTCTGTGCCCGTGTCCTTCCCGGCCGCAGTGGCTCCCACAGCCTCTGTGCTCAGGCGACAGTGAGTCGGCTTCTGCTCCCGGGCCCCAGCAGCCTGGGGAGGTGGCTCGTCCCCCCAGGAGCTGCCCTCCGGCTGACCGGCCACTTCCGCCCATTCCGGCACGTTCACGCCCGAGTCTCCATCCACTGCCGTGGTCTTTTTCCCCTTGCTGAGTTTTGAGACTTTGTGCCAATATATATATTCAGGACAGTCCCTACTTCTCAGTTTTTCAGGTTTACGCTCGATGGCAGCTGACTTGCATAGTCTCGTACGTAGGCGTTTAATCAAAGTTTATAGTAAATTTTCTCTCTTGTCCTTCCTCTTTCTGACCACAAAGTATGACACTTTGTTTAGATTTTTTCATCTTTCAAAAAAGCTTCATTCTTATAAATTTTGTGAAAATGTTGTGTCTTTACTAATGAATGTGCTAGCACATTTCATCCCCGTCACAAATTCTATGTTTGGGCCTGACCTGATCCTGTGAGGCTCACGGTGCTCCCCTTGCATGTGGCCACCCCCAGTTCACTCACCAGAGTGACCCGGGCACAGGGCCGGGCGTGAGCCCAGCGCCACTCCGGACACAGCCCCCAAAACAAACATTGTATCTTCTGGGACCAGAGGTGGCTTGGTGGGAGAGCGTGCACCTTACCTGCTTTGATTCCTGACACCACACACAAAAACGTTGTTTACTATTTAAATTGCTCCTTCTCTTGATGCTGTGGGTTGAATCATTTTCTTATGTAATTTTTTAATATAGAAAAGAGGGTTTTTGCCAAATGTAGATTACCACTCTATTCTCTAGAAAAGAAAATTGAAAAGATTTAATCAACATCAAAGATATTTTCAAACATATAGATATAATTTTACTGGAATGTGAATCTTGCCAAGTGTGACGTTGCACCGGTGTTTTGTTTGTGTTTCAAGCCACCAGAGCAGGGAACGGAAAACACAGAAGTGACAGTGTAAAGGAGACCAGAGTCCACTCTTGCTCGTCGTGGGAGAGGGCCCCGAGCCCCCGTCCAGCCAGCGAGGGGTGCCTCTGCTAAGAAACGCACTGGCTGGAGAGAGATCCCCATGCAGCACAGAGGCGAGGCTTGTGATTGTATGATTTAGAGATTTGGCATGTACATTGAAGATTATTTTTCACCCATATTATCTGTTGATAACCCAGAAGTAAGGATCTTTCTCTTTTCTACCAATGACATCTTAGTCTATTTGAAGTTAATTTTTCGAACTGTCCGTTCAACTTGTATCAAATAATAATGCAACAAAACTACCTTGTTGCTTCCAAGTAGTTTCTCATTAGGATAACAGATAGAGTTCTTTCTCCAATATTGCACTCTCTGCTACTTTTCCTGTCTCTTCCCCTCACTTCCTCCCTGTCTCTCGCCGACGGCTCACGCTCGCCGCATGCTCCCTGTTTGAGTCTCACCAACGGCTCACACTGTCTCTCGTATTCCCGTTGCTAAGCCACACCCTGGGAGGCCTTGCCTCGATTCCTGTCGCCTTTTTCTCCAGAGATTCCGTGTTCTCTCGCGTGAACTCTGAAAAGCTCCGGGGCTGAGGCCAGAGGCTGTGAGTAGGAAATCAGGAGGGAGAGAGAGACAGAGACAGAGAAAGGGAGGGAGAGAGGGAGAGAGACACACAGAGACAGAGACAGAGAGTGGGAGGGAGGGAGAGAGGGAGGGAGAGAGACAGAGACAGAGAGAGACAGAGACAGAGGGAGGGAGGGAGGGAGAGAGGGAGGGAGAGAGGGAAGGAGAGAGACAGAGACAGAGAGAGACAGAGGGAGGGAGGGAGAGAGGGAGGGAGAGAGGGAAGGAGAGAGACAGAGACAGAGAGAGACAGAGGGAGGGAGGGAGGGAGGGAGGGAGGGAGGGAGGGAGGGAGGGAGGGAGGGAGGGAGAGATAGAGATGGAGGGAGGGAGGGAGGCAGGGAGGGAGGGAGGGAGGGAGGGAGGGAGGGAGGGAGGGAGGGAGGGAGGGAGGGAGAGCAGTGGGGCCGTCCAGGGTGGCCTTGGTCCCGCGTCAGTGCAGGGGTGCCGGGGTGTCCCTCTCAGGGTCAGGACGGGCGGCCCAGACCTGCCCCCTCTCAAAAGTGCCCGTGCCTCAGTCGCCTCCACCCTCATCCTGTTGTGAGGCCTCGATGGGGGGAGCTGCCAGGCCGGGTCCCCCGCAGAGACTCTGGTGGCCGCGTGTCCCCCCAGAGCAGGCCCAGGGCGTGGAGGGGAGAGCCGCGGAGGGACAGGCCGAGGGTGAGGGGAGCAGCGAGCGCACAGGAGCGAAGGCCGGGGGTAGAGCCACTCGGGGCCGTCCGGTCACATCTGCTGCGGGCACAGCTGGCCCGGCTCTGGGAGGGGTCTGGGAGGGGTGAGAGGGGCGCGGTGGGGGCAGCGTCCGGGGCCTCGGTCACGGGGGGGGGGGGGGGGGGCCTGGGAGGGACAGTCCCACACCCGAGGCCGCGAGGGAGCATGGCGCCCCGGGGCACAGGCCAGCGGCCGGGAAGACCCGCCCGCGAAGGCCCTGAGTCCCCAGGGGCTGCTCCAGGGGCCTCCGGGGCCCACCCGAGCCTGTGCAGCTGCTCCGCCCGGGACAGTGTCGCCCGCTGGACCGTCCCCAGGGAACCTGCGACGTGACTGCCGCAGCGCCCAGTCAGCCCTGGAAAGGGGAACCCCAGAAAAGCCACCGGGAATGCAATGACAGACCGAGGACACAGACGCTCCTGGGGCCGGGGTGCTGCAGAGGGCCGGGCCGGCCCCCCTCTGGCCCGTGAGCCCACTCGAACCCCCCTTCAGCCGCATCCGCCCTCCGTGTGGAAGCAGCTCCAGAGCGGGGGCCGGGGGCTTGAGACGGAGCCAGAATTCGCACCTTGGGAACAGACTTCGGCCCGAGGCCACACAGAGAGAGAGACCCCCGAGACCCCGAGGGCGGAGACGGCCAGAGCCCCAGGCCCAGGGGGTTCGGGCAGCTGACTAAGCTGCTTCCAGCCAGGAGAGCCTGGTGGGGCACTCACGATGGGCTCCCTCCTAGGGGGTCTGGCTCCTCCCTCCTAGGGGGTCTGGCTCCTCCCTCCTAGGGGGTCTGGCTCCTCCTAGGGGGGTCTGGCTCCTCCCTCCTAGGGGGTCTGGCTCCTCCTAGGGGGTCTGGCTCCTCCCTCCTAGGGGGTCTGGCTCCTCCCTCCTAGGGGGTCTGGCTCCTCCCTCCTAGGGGGGTCTGGCTCCTCCCTCCTAGGGGGCCTGGCTCCTCCCTCCTAGGGGGCCTGGCTCCTCCCTCCTAGAGGGTCTGGCTCCTCCCTCCTAGGGGGTCTGGCTCCTCCCCACGCTCTCGGCCAGGGGCTGCGTGCAGGACCCCTTCTGTGCTCTTCCGACACTGTCTCTCAGGACTCCCGTTTCCCAAACGGCTGCATAGAGCACACGGTTTTCTAAGAACAAAACCAACGAGAACGCCTTGCCATGTGCTCTGTCTCCTGCCTGTGACCTGTGAAAACCCCAGAAGGGGAAGCTTGGAGGCGGTGTGTGGCGAGAAGGGTGGGGGAGGGGTGTGCGTGGGCGCGGGTGGGCAGCTCGGCCGCCCCAGGCTCCCGCCCCTCACGCTTGGATTCCCGTCACCGGGACCGTGGCTTGGCGTCGGGACGTCGCCTGGTTCCGGCTGAGTCACCCGGGCAGACCCGGGACGTCTGTGATCCCCACGTACTGGGTGACTCGGTGGCCCCACTCTGAGCCGCAGTGGGACCAGCATGAAGGCCAAGGCGGGGCGGCCACGGGGAGTTCTGCCAGGAGGGCGGGCGTCCCGGGACTGATGTTGGCGGAGAGGCGGTTTGCCCGGGACCCGGTGTCGGCAGGAGGGACCAGCCTCACGGCTCCACAGCAAGCTGCCCGGGCCTGGGCCTGGGCGAGGCTGGGAGGGCGGGGAGCTGGGGCCAGGGGGACAGTGGCCGGCGGTCAGGGTCCCGCAGGAGCTGGGGCCCGACGTGTCCCGGTGCCTGTGGTCAGCCCTGAGCTCTCCACGTGCCGCAGAGCCTGGAGCTGCCAGTGGGCCCCATGCCCTCCAGGGGTGCCCTCTGGGCCTGGGAGGGCGGCCGGAGCCTGCCCAGGGGGCCTCAGGTCGGACCGGCCTTTCCCAAAGCGGGTGAGGCCCCCAGGGTGCCCAGCGGTGGGCGGGGCTGCTCCGCCCAGGGCTCCCTGGAGTGCTGAGCGGTGGTCTTTCCTGGAAAGGGCGGTGGGCGGACAGGGGGGAGTCCCGTCTGGCGGAGGCCCTGACGGCCCTCTCGAGTGACTCACAGAGGCGGCTGGCGCGAGCTGCCTCCCCGTCTCGCTGTCACAGCCCCGAGCAGGGCTTCCTGCCGGGCCAGGACCCTCCCCCCTCGTGGCCTTCTCCAGACTGAAATGTTGTCAGGAAGGAGCTGCCCGCCTGCTCCTGGTGCCCAGGGCCGAGACGAGCTCCGAGCACTCAGTGCTCATCCCGGCTACCCACTGCTGCTGCGAGGGCAGGAAGACGGCATTCGGCACCGGCCAGCGACGGCAGGACCGAGGGCAAAGGGAGCACGCAGGGACAGAGGCGCCTTGTTATGATGTGGCCGCGCCCCCACAACACTCACACTCACACACACACACACACACACACACTCCCTCTCTCTCCCTCTCCCTCTCTCTCCCCCCTCTCCTTCTCTCTCTCCCTCTCTCTCTCCCCCTCTCCTTCTCTCCCTCTCTCCCTCTCCCTCTCTCTCCCTCTCTCCCTCTCTCCCTCTCCCTCTCTCCCTCTCTCTCTCCCTCTCTCTCCCTCTCTCTCTCCCTCTCTCTCCCTCTCTCTCCCTCTCTCTCTCCCTCTCTCTCTCCCTCTCTCCCTCTCCCTCTCTCCCTCTCTCTCTCCCTCTCTCCCTCTCCCTCTCTCCCTCTCTCTCCCTCTCTCTCTCCCTCTCTCTTCTCTCTCTCCCTCTCTCTAACTCTCTCCTCCACCCTCTCTCCCTCTCTCCCTCCCCCCCTCAAGCCGCTTACCCGTGGCATATGCCATTAGCAGAAGGAAGTATTGGCGTGTGAGCTGTGTGAATGAGATGTACTGAATTCAAGTAATCAAGACACATATGTTCATCTTCCTTAGCTGAAGCCAAAAAATAAAAAAGTAGGTTCTTTGGGGTCAATCAGAATATGCATTTCTGATGCTGCGGTAGGATATTCTCATTAATAATGGTAACGGGAAAGTGGCTAACTCCGTTTTGTTACGGAGAGTGTGTTCTTGGGTTGACCTCAAGACCCCCGCCCCTCCCCCCCACACACACACGCAGAAAATGCTGTTCTGTCTCTCCTCCTGTGGCTGGCCCTGCTGTCACTCCCCAAGCTTCCAGGAATGTCTCTAAGTGGGGGGCGGGGGGGGGGGGGGGTAGACCCAGAGCTCAGCGGGCGCCAGCTGTGACTCCAGGGGTGTGTGCCTGTGGGAACCCCCTCAGCCTTAGACCCAAATGTTTACTTTGTATCTGTGTGCTTCCTAATGTGCTTTTCTACTTGGGGTCTGGCTTCTTTCACTAACTATGATACCCTGCGGGTGTCCTTGTAGCCAGGGAAGGTCTGAGTCCATCTGATCTATCCAGCGCTCTGGACACTTTGTTTCTGTCTGTCGGCTACACTAAATGAGGCTGCGGTAAGCTTTGCGGTCCTTTCCAAATTTCTTTAGATTAGTGTTTTTTTTTAATTTCTTGGGTAAATACAAAAGTGGGATTATTGGGACATAGAGCATCTCTGGATGCTTTGAGGAATGTCCATGTTGCTTTCCGTAGGGGCAGCCCCCGTGTAACACATGATGGCACGTGCTGTTTGTTGCCTTCTGGAGACTAACCATTCTCACGAGCCTGGAGTGGTAATCCTTGTTTGACTTATATTTGCCCATGAGGAAAAACTGAAGGACATGTATTTTTTTATTTGTTCTTTGGGTCACACCCTGCAATGCTCAGGGGTTACTCCTGGCTCTGCTTTCAGGAATCACTCCGGCGGTGCTCCGGGGACCATAAGGGATCCCGGGGATCGAACCCAGGTGGGTTGCGTGCAAGGCAAACGCCCAGCCTGCTGTGCCCAGCATTTTTTCACGCACCTGTTTGCCTCGCTGTCTTCTTTGAGGAAGGTGCACATCAGCTGCCCTGGCCATTTTCAGTTCCCTTTTGTGTTGGATTTTATGAGCTCCTTGTATATTTGGGGTGGTCATCGCATGTCAGGTATAAGAAGTACAAACATTGTCTCCGACTGGGAGGGTCCACTCGTCCTGCAGAAGCCGTCTTGATGCAGCCCCTCGCCCCTTTCTTTTGCTCTTGTTTCCATAACCTTTGGAGTCAAGCCCACACGCACCTCTCCACGCAGGGAGTGCTTTAGACCGTCCACACTTCTCTCTGTGTTCTGTGCTTACAGGGCTTACATCTACATTTTCCATTGATTATGTCTTATTTTTTGTTTTGTTTTGGGGGGACCCCGTCTAGCAGTCCCTAGGGCTTACTGCTGGCAGGGACCGTAGGAGGTGCTGGGATCAAACCCAAGTCGGCCACATGAAGGCCAGCACCCAGCCACAGTTCTCTCTCTCTGCCCCGTGCCACTTTATTCTGATAGACTTGGGTGTGTGGGGCTACTGTCTGGTTTCGCTCTTTCACCGGGGACCAAAACACTCCTTGGTCCACTGTGAGCGCCTGGCCCCTCTGTTGAAAGTTAGCTGTTCATTTATGTGTGTTTTTATTTCTGGGTTCTCCATCAAGTTCCATTAATCTGGGTTTGCCTTGCCATAATACATACATCATACTAAGTACATACATAATACATAGTGTGTCTTAATTCTAACTGTGGTATAGCTTGAAGTGGAGCATAGTACTCTATTGTTCTCTATGAGTATTTTTTTACATTTTGGGTCTTTTGTAATTCCACATAAATTTCATATTTTGTTTCCTATTTATGTGACGGGTGGCGTTGGGATTGACAGGAGTTGTACTGAATCTGCCGATAGGATCTTCTTGACTGATAACTGTTCAGGCCTGAGTATGGGGTACATTTCTCCGCCTTTCCTCTTCATCTGCTTCAGCGACGCCTGTTTCTATTCATAGGACTTTCACTTCTCTGGGTAAATTTATTCTAAGATACTTAATTCTTCCTGAGGAAGTGGTGTATAAATGGGGCTGATTTCCTGGTTTCTCTTTCTGTTTATTATTTGCATATAGAAATGCCACAGGTTTTTCTACATTATTTTGCATCCTGCCACTTTTCTGCATTATTCCTAAAGCTACTCCCCGGAGCCCCTGTGTCCATTGTCGTCTTCGCTGCAAGTGGTGACAGTTTTATCTCTTCCTTTCCAGTTTGAATTCCTCTGATACAATCATCTTACCAAACTATCCTTGCTAGGATGCACCACCCTATGTTTTATACTAGTGGTGAGTTTGAGCGCTCTTCCTTCTTGTCCGGCTTGCTTCTTCTGGTTCCGTTAGCTAAGGATGCGGGTCCTTCGTTTCCAGAAGCTGGTCTGGATTGCCGGAAACTCTGGCTAATGCTTCTGCTGCTCAAGTCCTGAGAACTGTGGCTTCGGTTTCCCTCCCCATCTCACCGCCTCTGCCTGTCTTTGTGGCTTCCCGTGAGAGGTGAGCTGTGCTCCCTCTAGCCACGCCGCTCTGTGCCGAGGACAGGTCGAGTCCTGCCCATCTCCCGCTCGCCCGGTGTCTGCGGCTGGCTCCTGCCCTCCTGCCGTCGTGCCGTAGCCCTGCAGTGTTTCGACTCTCCTGGATTTTCCTTCTGACTTTCCCCGTCTGCGTCAGTGACCTCCCTGGCTGCCTTTGCCTGCTCTTGGTGGTGCCGTGTGGGTGCGAGCACTGAGAATCGGGCTCCCGGGGGGCTGGTGGGTTCCCCCTGCTGCTCTGCAGGTCCGTCCGGTCCGTGGAGCAGCACCGTGAGCCTGGCTTGGCGCGCTACAGCCCCTGGGGCAGCCGGACGCTCTCGGCCTCCCGGGTCCAGAGTGTGGCCTGGGGCTCCTGCTCCGGCCCGCCCTGCCCGCCTCTCTCCACCCATCGTTGCCCCGTCGAGCCTGGGCCTCTGTCCTGCTGCCCGGTGGACTCGCCTCCCTGCCCGCTGACCCTTCATCCTGCTCCACACCCTGTGATGCACTTTGTTTGGAGGAGCTGGTCGCCCCCCTGCAGGTGCTCCACTGCAGGTGCTCCCCCACGAGTGCTCTTCTGCTGGTGCTCCCCCACAGGCACTCCCTATAAGTGCTCCTCTGCAGGTGCTCCCCACGGGTATTCCCCTGCAGGTGCTTCTCTGAGGGTGCTCCCCTATAGGTGCTCCCTCACAAGTGCTCCTCTGCTTGGTGCTCCCCTGCAGGTGCTCCCCATAGGTGCTCCTTTGCACATGCTCCCCGTGGGTATTCCCCTGCAAGTGCTTCTCGGCGAGTGCTCCCCTGCAGGTGCTCCCTCACAAGTGCTCCTCTGCAGGTGCTCCCCTACAGGTGCTCCCCTGCGGGTGCTCCCCTGACCTGCAGATGTTGTGTGGAGGGATCCTCCTCTGAGGACTTGCACGCTCTGAGCTCCCAGAGCCCTGCCCTCAACCCCTAGGCACCCACGTGTGGGCAGCCCTGGCGCGTGGGTCCACCCAGAGGAGAGGAGCTCGAAGAGGCCGCAGCCCCCCGAGGCCCCCTCTTGCCAGCCCCGCTCAGAGAAGCGGCTTGGCCTTTGGGTGCCCACCCGGGGGAGAGCCAGTGGCTGCTGGGGGACCCAAGCTCCACGTCCAGCCACAGCGGGGCTGCCTGGGGCTCGCAGACGGGATGACTGCCACACACACGCCCTTCCCTGGCACGTCTGGCCCAGGCTCGGACCCAGTCCCCGCCGCCGGGTGATGTCCTGTGAGCTCAGCGCTGGCCGCCGTGGCTGGCCCCAGGCGGGTGGGTGCTATGCGTCCTGCCCTCGCCCGGTGGCCTGTGCTGGGCCGACTGGCCGGGGGCGCGGACAGACACGCCCGGGCCTGCGCGGGAGCCGGGGCTGCCCCACACAGGGCGCAGTGAGCACAGGAGCCGAGAGCCTTGGCAGGGGGACGGGCGCCCCCGCCCCAGCCATGAGCACTTCCCGGGGAGGAGGCCCCTGGGAGGGCTGAGCCTCCTGAGGCAGCAGGTGTGTGCGGGGCCCTGGGGTCTGGGTGCGAGTGGGCCGTGGGAGCTGAGCCGGGCCGGCCGTGCAGTGCCGCCTTCTCGCTGGGCGCTGCCGCGGCACCGCACAGGCTCTGGCACAGCGCCCGTCCTCGGGGCCTCAGGAGCGTGAGCGGCCGCGTTCCCCGCGGGGGCCTGAGCGACACCCCACGTGCGCCCCTCATCCCCTGCCCAGCCCCTTGGTCCTGAGGCAGAAGCCCGGCCATGCTGCCCCCAGAGACAACCCCCAGCACCAGCCACTGTGCACAGCACCCTGCGCCTTAGCCGGCGTCTGAGCCGGATCCCGGGAAGGGGCCCCCAGACAGCCAGGGGCCCCGGGCGGGAGCGCCTCACCAGCGCCAGGGAAGGGACCCGGGAGGAGCAGGGCCCCGGGGCCACAGGCCGGTGGGAGCCGGCACTGGGTGGGCTGTGTGTGTCCGAGGCCAGCTGACGTCCTGCCCACACGGGGAATCGTTGCTGTTCCCGGCAGACCCCAGAGGGCACGGGGCGGGTGAGCTGGGCGGCCTCTGCAGGGCCCTGTACTTTACCTTGGCACTCGTGCTCTGATCCAGCCGGGGGCCAAGGGGGAATCCACGCTGGTCAGCTGGTATCCACCTCCCAAAGCTTTGGTCTGACCACTTCCTGCTGGCCATTGGCCTTCCTCACAGAGCTCACTGCACTCACACACACTCACACATTCACACTCACACACACACACACTGACACACTCACACATTCACACATTCACACACTCACACATTCACACACTCACACACACTTACACACACTCTCACACACACACTCATACACACACACTGACACACTCACACATTCACACATTCACACACTCACACATTCACACACTCACACACACTTACACACACTCTCACACACACACTCATACACACACACTGACACACTCACACATTCACACATTCACACACTCACACATTCACACACTCACACACACACACTCTCACACACACTCACACACATACTCACACACTCACACACACTCACACATTCACACTCACACATTCACACACACACTCACACACTCACACACATACTCACACACTCACATACTCACACTCACACACACTCTCTCACACATTCACACACATTCACACTCACACACACTCACACACTCACACACATACTCACACACTCACATACTCACACTCACACACACTCTCTCACACATTCACACACATTCACACTCACACACACTCACATACTCACACACTCACACACTCACACACACATTCACACACTCTCACACATACTCACACACACACTCACACATTCACACTCACACATTCACACACACTCACACACTCACACACACATTCACACACTCACACACACTCACACACTCACACTCACACACTCACATACTCACACACACTCACACACACTCACATACTCACACACTCACACACTCACACATACACTCCGTTTCTTTACCACTCACCAACTCATAGATTTATTTTTTCTAAAATCCTAATGAAAATGAATTTGTCTGAAAAATTCCTCCCAGGTGCTCGGTGCTGTTCTCTGACATTTAACATCGAAACTGTCACTTGAGAGATGCAGGCTGGAGCAGCTGAACACGAGTTACCGTGTCCAGGGAGAAAAAGCCCACGGCGTATTTGGTCACACAGGAACGTGGACATGGGCTCCCTGTTTGTGCCTTTGGTAACTAACTCAGACGCGATGGGTCTGGCCGGGTTAAATGAAGACAGACACGGGGCTGGAGCGATAGCACAGCGGGGAGGGCATTTGCCTTGCATGCGGCCGACCGGGTTTCGATTCCCAGCATCCCAGATGGTCCCCTGAGCACTGCCAGGATTGATTCCTGAGTGCAGAGCCAGGAGTAACCCCTGTGCATCGCCGGGTGTGACCCAAAAAGCAAAAAAAAAAAAAGAATGAAGACAGACTCGACGAGGCCACGGGCACGGGGCAGGTGACGCCCAACCCAGGAGGCCCCTCTGTCTCCTCAAGGACCCTTCTGTTTCAGTGATGACGATGATGAGCTTCCCAAGCCTCAAAGAGAGGGGGGTGGAGTGTGAGTTAAGGGACTGATGAAACCACTGCATGGCGCGTGAGCCCGGCACCATCCCAGTCAGGGCTGGGAGACCGGGTTCAAATCAGTTCCTTTCTCCAGACCCAGAAGAAAGTTGAAAACAAAGGAGACGCAAGTGAACTGAATTTCGGAAGCAGAAAATCCCTTCACGAAAGGACCCACGTACGCCTTCACCCCTGACGGCCCGTGGGGGCGGGGGCGGGGCGCCTGTGAGGTGTGGGCGTGGGCTAGCTGGACAGGAGCAGGTGAGTCCAGCCCAGGCCCCAGTGGACCCGCTGCACCCACCAGCCTCTGCACACCCAGGGGCCCACAGGACTTGCACACCAGTGGCCGGGGGTCAGAAACCAGAGGACAGACCTCAGAAAGCAGTAAAGGCTTCCCTGGAGGCAGCTAGTGCCCACCCAGAGGGGGAGGGTGCTGGAGATTCAGGAATGGGCAGGGCACCTGCCTTATATGCAGACAGCCCGGGGTCTACCCCCGCACCTCAGCCGTGCCAGGAGTGACCACTGAGGGCAGAGCCGGGCACACCCAATCCCCTCCTCCACTGAAGGGGCGGGAGTGAGTGGCACGGGGCACTCAGATGCCCCCAGTGGCAGTGACGGGTCCTAACCCAGAGGCGGAGTGTGAAGAAACACCTTCAAGCACTGATGTGAGCAGGAGCTGGCTGCCCGCTGCCCTGCAGCCTGGGGAGAGAGAAGTGAGACACCGGGAACACTGAGCTGCCCAGAGGCACCGTGACGGCAGGCAGGCTGCAGGGCGGGGAGCTCATAGCTGGTGCTGTCCGGAGGATGCCCGGGCTCCCGCCCTCGGGCCCCCGCCAGCAGTTAACTGACCAAGGAAAGCTGCCAACATGCAAACTCAGCTCTCGGTCGTGACAGGTGAAAGAAAGGGGTTGTTTATTTGAATGTACTGTCGCACTGTCGTCCCGTTGCTCATCGATTTGCTCGAGCGGGCACCAGTAACGTCTCCATGGTGAGACTTGTTGTTACTGTTTTTGGCATATCCAATACTCCACGGGGAGCTTGCCAGGCTCTGCCTCATGGGCTCAATACTCTTGGTAGCTTGCCGGGCTCTCTGAGAGGGACGGAGGAATTGAACCAGGACTGGTCGCATGCAAGGCAAACGCCCTACCCGCTGTGCTATCGCTCCAGCCCATGCTAAGTATAGTCCATGACATACACACATTTGCCACTTAGGTAAATTACAGGGTCATTACTGTACACAGGCCTGGAGTTCGTGGCTAAGTGTCCCTTGCACAGTACCTGGTGGATTATCTGATGTTCTCCCTTAATTTCCTCTAGGCTGTTTTCTGAGGTGGTTGCAGCAGCTTACATTCCTGTCAGCAGTGTACAAGGGTTCCTCCCATTTCGCGAACACACACACACACACGCGCACACACATGCACACACACATGCACACATGTACACACATGCACCCACGCACACACACGCATGCACACATGCACACACACATACATACACCAACATTGTTGCTTGCTGTCTTCTGGCTGCCTCGGAGGAGCGGCCCCCGTGTGACCGTGGGCGTCTGTGGCCTTCGGGAGGCGTGACTCGGCCCTGGGCACAGTTTGCAGGAAGGCGAGGGGACCTGGGGCTGCTCAGGGACCATGTGGCGTGATTCGGGGGCCGCCCTTTCATGCTGTTATCCCCGCTCTGGTATCACCCCCAAGGTTTAATTGGATTATGGGGGTTTCGTTGTCGCTGTTGAGTTGCATGTCTAAGTCCCAGACACTGACCTCCTTCCACGGTGAGGCCAGATACCCCCTCCTCCCGGCCGTCTGTCTTTCGTTCTGTCTTTCCCCCTAGTGTGCAAAAGCTCTTCAATGCTTCGGCCTCTCCCCTCCCCTTGGGTCAGGCCCTCACTGGGCGCTGGAGGTCATCTGCGTTCTCTCTGTGTAGTCCGTGGGGCGTCATCTGCGTTGTTCTCTTTGTGTAGTCGATGCCTCAGGCCCAGTGCAGGCCACTCCTCGGCCTTGAACTTACCTCTGTGTGCGGGGCGGTGGCCCCTAGTTTGTTCTTCAGCACCATCAGAGGAAGCGTTTTCCTTTCTCACTGCCCAGCCGAGCGTGAAGAAACACCTTCAAGCACTGATGTGAGCAGGCGCTGGCTGCCCGCTGCCCTGCAGCCTGGGGAGAGAGAAGCGAGTCTCTGAGGGACACCGGGAACACTGAGCTGCCCAGAGGCACCGGGACGGCAGGCAGGCTGCAGGGCGGGGAGCTCATAGCCGGTGCTGCCCAGCCAGCCAAGACCCCCGGTGACGCTCTGGGCCAGTCAGGCCTGCACTGGATCCAAGCAGAGCCCTGCCCTAGCCACTGCGCCATCCCCGGCCCTGGGTAGCTCTTATTCAGAGTTCTATTTGTCACACACATTTAACACATTACTTTCCGGTCTCTACTGGTTAGCTTTGTTCCTTCTCGGATCCACCGCAGACCTTTAAGTTAGGGCAAAGTGAGGTGGATCAGACGCTTCCGTCGGTGATGCCGGGAAGAGGAGGCGGGACCAGCCTTGGTGAGGGCCTCATGGTGCCAGGCGAACTCGTTACGTGTTAGGTTGTTTCATTATCCTCGGAACCCTGCAGATTTTTATGAGAACTCTGGACTCCCGTAATTAATAGCTTGCCTAGGTTCACCCCATGAGCAAGGATAGACTCAGCAATTAGCCTTTGCGTTTGGCGGTTCAAACTCCGGATGGCCCAAAGGTACCGCAGTACCGGAGCTCATGGACTTGTGTGCTTCACTCGGAGGAGTGGGGGTGGCCCCTGAGGCTCAGCTGTTGCCCCCACACGTGTGGCAGCCCCTGGGGGCGGGACAGCTCCTAGGCTGTGACGAAGGGACAGGCAGAACACAGTGGCCACATCTCAGGTGGCGTAAGAAAGGGGAGACGACCAAGTCGGGCAGTGGACAGGCATTATTGTGTGAATAGTGTCTCTGATCTGGTTTAATTTTCGAAGAAAAGTTTATAGATAATAAGGATTTTAATGAATAAATGCATTAAACACAAATAAAATTATATCCTAGTAGCTTATCAAGGAATTACATTCTCTTCGTTTGGTTTTTGGTTTGTGATTCTCAGGGGTCACTCCCGGCTCTGAACTCAGGAACTACTCCTGGCCGTGCTCGGGGGACCTGATGGGATGCTGGGGGTTGAACCTGGGTCAGTGCTTGCAAGGCAAGTGCCCTCTCTGCTGTGCTATCTCTCCAGCCCCAGGAATCACATTGTTTTTATTGCAAAATTTGTAGCCATCCTAATTTCAGCTTTTGAAGTTTCATTACAAAATAAATAGTCAAAGGTAGGTGTGTGGTTTGGCAATAGAGTATGTGCCTTATATGCACAAGGCCCTGGATTAGAGAGGTAGAGAGGGAGGGAGGAGGGGAGAGAGAGAGAGAGAGAGAGAGAGAGAGAGAGAGAGAGAGAGAGAGAGAGAGAGAGGGAGAGGGAGAGGGAGGGAGAGGGAGGGAGAGGGAGGGAGAGGGAGAGAGAGGGAGAGAGAGAGAGAGATCATTCTGGGTGACTGCACTCCTGTAAGAAGGGACAAGTACATTTGTCATTGGGATATAGCTGGAGCTATCAGTTCTGATACGTTTTGAATTACAAAACGCAATTTTACAGCACAGAAATGTACCGTTTCCTTTTTCCCTTCCTTTTCGTCACGTTGGGCATCGAGCCCAGGTCCCGTGCACATGAAGCCTCACCGGCCCCTTTGTTCTAAGGTGTCCTGAAAAATTCTACTGGTTTGGTTTTGTTTCCTGTTCAAATATATCGTTTGACCCTGGAACATGGTGAATTAAAATTTCAAGGTTTTCTTTTTCTTTTCTTTTTTAATCTGCAAAACTACACATAGATAAATAATCATGCCTAGTTTTACAGTTCTCAAGAACACTATATGGGGAAAGTTTCCTGTTGCTCTGGAATTCGGGGAGGGGAATTCACCACCGACCCCACCCTGGTGCTCTTGGTCCCAGGCTCTCTCTCCCAGCCCCTCTGGTGATGCTCAGCCCGGTAGTTTCTGTAACACATTTTCCCCAGCTAAGTGTGAAAGTCGAGGGTAGCAGCAAACCATCTCTCTTACGTGGTCTGTGTTCAAGTGTGTGTGTTGTCACTGGAATAGCAGGTTTTGTGGCCCACTTGGTCATGACGCAGAGCTAACGTGTCTTCTAGTTGGCGCTTACTGGCTAACCATGAAGCCAGCTCGGAGCCCGTAAGACCCCGTGGGGTGCCGAGCTGGAGCGTCGTGAAGGTTCTGCGCCTCCATTTCCTCTCGTGATCGTGGGGCTGGGGGAACCTCAGCTTGGTGGGCCCAGGCACATTTCTGGTGACTCCCAACCAGCGGTTCAAGGCGTGGTGCTGCCCCCGCCCTTGGGTGCTGGGGACCAGGAGGGGTCCCGAGGGGCTGTGGGGAATGGGCGTCATCGAAGGGGGCTGCAGTGCATCCATCCTGGGCCGTCTCTGAGTCCTGCAATTGCTTGGGGAGGGGGGGGGCTGCACGCCTGGCCGTGCCCCCGGCTCGCTCCTAGAGGAACCAAGCTCGGGGCTCGAGCTGAGGCTGGGGGCTCGCAGGGCGAGTGCCTCCTCCTGGGTCTCTCCTGGGCCTCTGCGATTGCTTTTTAAAGGGAAAATCCCCGGCGGAAATCTAACACACCGAGAATCACACTTCGTCTCGGCGTCGGGGGCAGCCAGGTTAGGGCCAGTGGGAAGCAGTAAAGGCTTTGAAGACGCACTTGGGTTAGTCCTGCACATAGAGCACTTCAGGAGGAGTCTCCGGGGCGTGCCTGTGTCTTGGTGGCTGTAAGAGGCCGCGGTGCCCCTCGCAGGGGCGGACCCTCCAGTAAGGGGGAGGCCCTAGGGGACACGCGCCCCTTTGTCTTCAGATGGGGCAGGAGGGGCACTGCCCGCTGGAGCCCGGCTGCTGTCTGACGCACACGCCGGTAACCCCTGCCGGGCGGGTCCCCCCTTTCCCGGGACGGCCGGGACCCACCGACTCCTCGTTTCTTCCCCTGCAGGTGCTCGTGCCGGAGAAGCCCCGACCCTGCTGCGCTTGGCGGCGACACTCGGCCTCCGGCGTCTGGCCGCGCTCCTGCTCGGCTGCTCGGGGGCCGGCGGGGTGGCGGGCATGGACCCTGCCGGCCTCGATGCAGGGCGGGGGCCCGAGGAGCCCCCGAGGACCCCCAAGGACTCCGCGGTGAGTGGGTCTCCGTGCTCCCTCGCGTGAGGCCAGCGCCGTGCTCGGGCCCGCTGGGGCCGGGCTCTGTGGCCGTCCAGCGCATGTGTGGTTGCGTGTCCGTCCGTGCCCGGGCTGCCCTGCCCGCCCCCCCCGCCCCGCCAGCCAGGTCTGGCCTGAGCACGGAGAGGACAGGGTCTGACGGACACGCCAACGCCGCCTCTTACAACAGCAGGCACGGGGGAGGGGCAGGTCCTGGGTCACTGCGAGGGTGGACGGGGCTCCCGGGGCCTCGTGTGTGGGCCTCCGTGTCTGTGGGAAGCCCAGCCTCGGCAAGGGCCACTCTGTGGGCGTGGCCAGGCTGCTCTGCGGGGCGGGTTGTGAGTTCTGAGTGGGAGTGAACTTTGGGAAACATTGTTTCTGCTGGAGGTGCTGGACTGAACTTTGGGAAACATTGTTTCTGCTGGGGGGCTTCAGGGTGAAGGACACATGGTTCCTCCCGGTCGGGAGCCCCCAGGCCTTGACCGGCTCCCCAGGCGGAGGGGTGGGGCCTCTGGGGTGTCCGGCAGAAACCGCCTTTCCCTCTGCCTAAGACGAGCAGTTTCATGGTTGCGAGCTCCCGGTTACGACAGACACTGAAACAGGGGGAGGTCCTGGCACTGCGGCTCGTGTGTGACTGACACAAAGGCCACCGACTCTTGCCCTTCCGGAGGCGGACGCCCAGCCCCGGGCCCCTCCACGTGCAGGGCGCCCGGACCCGCTGGCGCCCGCCTGTCCGAGGAGGAATTCAGAGACGTGCTTTGGAATCGAATCAATGAATGAGGTTTGATTCCAGCTTCCCCCGGCCCGGGAGCCTCAGGAGCAGTTCCCGGCCCTCGCTGCGGCCCCACTGCTCAGTGCAGGGGACGGTGTCCCTCAGCCCCAGCCTCCCCTCGGTCACGCCTCGTGTGTCCTTTGTGCCGCGGGCCTCTCCGTTCCCGGACTCTCAGCACAGACGCTCCGGCCCGGCACTGCACCCAGTACTCCCGCTGGCCGGCCCGCCTGTGCCCTGTCTCTGCCCCCCACTGTCAGGCTCTGTGCAGTGGCTGCGGGGGGTGCAGTCCCTCGGGGTGCTGGGGTGGGTGTCCCCACCGGGCGCGGGCGCGGGGAGAGGCGTGGCCACGGCAGGCGCCGGCAGGCTCGGGTTGGGGAGGGCTGGGGCTCGGCCCCGCACAGCTCCGATGGCGCCTCTGTGGGTCTCCCACGTGTCCGCTGCTCCCGGGGCCCTGTCTGAGCCGCGGACAGAGAGGACGGGGGAGGGGGGAGACTTTGCCGTGAGCAAAGCAACAGCCAGCCTGGGCCTGGGGGGATCACGGCAGGGCCTGGCCCTCCCGCACCCCCCGGGTAAGGACCAGCTTCTGCTTTCCTGAATCTCTCTCCTTTTGGGGGGGGGGGGGCGGCCACACCTGGCGATGCTCAGGGGTCACTCCTGGCTCTGCACTCAGGAATTACTCCTGGCGGTGCTCAGGGGACCATATGGGATGCTGGGAATCGAACCCAGGTCGGCCGCGTGCAAGGCAAACGCCCTCCGCCTGGGCTAACACTCCAGCCCCAAATCTCTTTCCTACGCCTCTTCCCAAGGCAGCCCACGGGCTCCGGGCAGATCTGTAGGCTGACCACAGCGCGAGGGGCTGAGTGAAGCAGTACCAGGGCCAGCCTTGGGGCCCGGGGCCGGGGGCTCTGTGCCCCCTGCCTGCAGCCCGTGTCCCCCAGCGGAGGCAGCGCCTGAAGTCACTCATCACCGCAGTGTGCGTCTGGGTCTGGGCAAGTGTCCTGACTTGTCATCACACTTGACCTTCCCGAGGGCCCCCCACGCCCTCCCCCAACAACTCTCCTCCCATCGTTCAAGAACCCGAGTCGCGCTGACGACGGTGCCCTAAGACACGAGCCACCACACGCACCCACGTGTCTGGCTGAGCTGCTTTACGGTCTAAGTTTATATTGATTCTGCTGAGATTTATTTTCTTAGGGATGGGATATCTCTACATGTCCATGTTTGGACTTGTAAAGTATTAGCGACACCTTGTTTACCTTGTTGTGTTTAGTGTCGCCCTGGCCTTACTCAGCATATGCAGCCCGGACGGGGCGACAAAGCGCACACTTGCCATTTTATCACCGACAGTGTGGAAGGGAAGAGGCGGCTTCCCTTCTCGTGTGGAGACAAGGAAGTGAGTCGTTTCCTTCGTCCCTGCTGTCCCTTTGATCAGTCCAGGGTCAGTTACTGACTCGGGGACTCACTCACCTCCGCGCGTCCGTGTGAATGATCTTGAGGCGGAGAACTGTGATTGCCGGCAGGTTTGGGGCCCGTGGTGAGGAGCACCCAGCCGGAAGCGCACAGGAGGAAGGCACCCAGCTCAGAGAAGGGCCTTACTTCGCCTGACTCCCAACATTTGCCAGGAAATGAGGACCGGCTCGTTCCTGTCAGACCTGCTGCTGTTGGGTCTCAGATCCGCGGCCCCGTCCCTGCAGCACTAACTGACGCCCCCGCTCAGGTCTGCAGCTCTCTCCTGCTGCTGCAGATGATCTGTCTGGGGAAGGGCAGGAAAGAAGAGAGAAAACCCGCTTTCCTGCGGAGCTGCTTTCTCTGCGACACGGATTTGTACACGCTCGCGACGTGGATTCTGACTCCTGCTTTAAAGGCGGCACCAAACTGCGTGTGAGCAGCTGCACAACTGCACTTTTGCCGGGATTCTGTGCTAACCTGGCACGGCCGCGCTGCTCATCGAAGTCCAATGAGTTTCCACTTAATAATGATTTAGGGAGTGCTGGGGACGGAGCCCGGCCCTCATAAATCAGTTAATAGCTCTTGACTGCATATATCTTCCTTAAAGTCAAGTACCATTAATGCGCCCATTCCTTTACTCACCTTTGGTATTTATATTCTGGGAGGTCACACATATCTTGATAATTACTGAGTCTTCTATGAGGAGCGTAATATATGATGCAGCTACTGGGGCTGGGGCCCAAAGGAGAGAAAAGTTTCCCCGTGTGCGTGAAGGGGCTTAAAGTCAAGTGATGGATAGACTTAAACTGAGGTTTCTAACACGTTTGCTCAGTGGGTTTGATTGCCGAAGGTGACCTATGGGAACAGTTACTAAGATCTGCCCGCCACGCGCCAACCTTAGAGCTGACCCTGCTTCAACTCGTGTTTCAGTCTGCGTGGGCGCACCTCGCACGTCTCGGAAGGACGTCTGGGTAGCACCTCTCGGAGCTGGAAGACGTACGTGGAGAACGGCAATCACGGGTCTGTAAGGAAGCACCTGGGTCCAGCTCCTGACTGTGATCGCACCTTCATTCCAGGGAAAGGAGCATTTCTCTGGAGCGGGAGATTGTGCGACACTCTCTCCCCCTGGGTGTTCAGGGAGCAAAGTCTCTCCTGCACTGGAACCGCCCCGACAAGTGGCAAAGTGCCCCAGAAGGTGGGGAAATGACGCCGAGGAGCTGTGGGAAAGGTCTCCGTGCGTGCATGCTGCTGGCCCCGGCAGAAGGCGGCAGGGCGGGGGCAGCTGGAGCCAAGGTTTCTCCGGGAAAGAGAAGCCCAGGCCAGAAGCCTGGCTCAGGGCCGCCGGGCGGCTGTCGGGGGCTGCTTCCAGCTGCGTGTGGAACTTCCACGGGTGCTCGGGGCTGAGCCAGCAGCCAGCCTGCACTCAGCCTCTCTCCAGCCCCCGTCGTCAGTGGAATCGTTTGTTTGTTCGTTTGTTTGGGGGCCACAGCAGCTGTGCTCGGGGCTCTGCACTCAGGGGTCTCTCCTGGCGGGCGTGGTGGGCCACACTGGGTGCTGGGAACCAAGCCCGGGCTTCCGCGAGCAAAGCAAGCGCCCCCCCCCCCCCCCCACTGCACTGTTGCTGGGACCCACGGACAAGACTCTGAATAAGAGAGGTTGAGAGGCTGCCTGAGAATGAGGGAGGCCGGTGCACAGCTGTGGGGAGAAGACACCAGGAACCGCCATGTCCTGTGTGTTCTGAGGGAACACACGTCACCACCCCCGGGCTCCACTGGTGGGTGTCCACGGAACACGAGTCATCATTGGGTGTGGACACATGATGACCAGCAGTGGGCTGTACACACAGTCTTTTAAGCTTCAACATGGAACACCGGGTATTGGTAAAATACACACCGGGAAGCGTTGAGTCCAGAGCTGAAGGGCTAATTGGCACAGCCGCAGCCTCCTCACCTGTCTTAAACGTAGGCAACAGGATTTCTCTAAAAAATGAAAATGAAAAAAATAGACGGAAACAAGTCAAGCTGCTTTACATGCCTCTAGTCTGTTCTCTGCTGACAGTCTTTGTGAGCATTTGTCATTATTACTTCAAGAGAGAAAACTAAAATGGATCCGGCGGAAAACGATTGTCATTTATTGATGTCTTTGATCTGATGCAGAATGCCAGGACGCAGAGGGCTTGGTGAGTCAGGGAGAGAAACCCAGGGAGAGAAAATCCCTTTGGAAAAAAAACATCATTATTACAATATAAATCATTTTTTTTTTTTTTTGCTTTTTGGGTCACACCCAGCAATGCACAGAGGTTACTCCTGGTTCTACACTCAGGAATTACCCCTGGCGGTGCTCAGGGGACCATATGGGATGCTGGGATTCGAACCTGGGTCAGCCTGGGTTGGCCGCGTGCAAGGCAAGCGCCCTACCCGCTGTGCTATTGCTCCAGCCCCAGTATAAATCATTTTTAGTAAAAATGAAACAGTAGCTTTCGGTCTTGTCTTCCTCGGGCTTTGTTTTTCTCTGTTGGCGTGGCTGGATGTTTGGGGGCGGGGGGGACGGTTCCCTCTCCCAGCGCAGCGACCCCAAGCACCGCGTCCCTCCTGCCCAGCCTCGGTCTCCCCTGCTGGCCCAGCCTGGCCGTGACGGTGTTTCTGTTCCTGCCCCGCTCCCTCGCCTCGCCGGGCCCCTCTGCTCCCGCCTGCTGTCCCGCGGGAAGCGGCCACAGCTTTCCTCACTCCTGGCGTGGCTGGGAACCCGCCCTCGTGCTCACAGCCCCACGCGGCCTTCGCGCCTGCTGTTGGCACCTGGTCCCTCACAGGCCCGGGCCCCCGTGAACCGGGCTGGCGTGTGTATCTCCTGAAGTGAGCGCTCCTGGCTACCGGTCACCGGGGTGAAACCGCCACTCGCACGGGGCTCTGAATCAACGTTGAGTCCTCGCACCATTTCCCAGAGGGGCTGGAGCAGTGACGGAGCCTGTGTGGATCCTGGTCTCCCCACGCCTCGCCCCGACACAGCCCTCCCACAGCCTCGCGTTGTCCTTGGTGGGGTTCCCCTGTGGTGAGCGATCCTGAGCTTGCTCTCACGTGCCCCGTGCTCATGTGTGTGTCTGAATAAGTGTCTGTTCTGCTCTTCTCCGTACGTTTCGATGGGGTTGTTTTCTTGTTGACTTTTGTTAGTTCCTTTCCTAGCTTGTGTATTAACCCCTGGATGAATGGTGTGTAGCTATTTTCTCCCATTGAGTATAAGGTAGTTTGGGGGAGGGGGTGTATCTATAAATACACACCTGGCAGTACTCAGCATTCTCCTGGCTCTGCACGCAGGACTCACTCCTGGCAGTGCTCAGGGGGCATGTGAGATACCGTGGATCAAACCTGGCTTGCCTAAGTGCCAAGCAAGTGCTTACCTGCTGCTCTCCCACTCTGGCCCCAAGTGGATTTTTATTTCATAAAGTTTAAGTTGTGCAGATTTTAAAATGTTATTACATTTGTTTTTGCTTTTCTTGCTCTTGACATTGTCGTCAAATCTCCGAGTACATCACAGAAGTCCGTGTCCTGGTTCCTCGATGTACTTTATCATTTGGGCTGCAACATGCCAGTCTCTCATCATTTCTCGGCTTAGCCTCTGTGTGCGCGTGGGAGCTATCGTGACCGGGTTCCAGTCTCCGCACGTGGCTCTCAGTCCCTTTCACTTCTCGTTGGAGAGATTTCTCCACTCTGGGCTCATTTTCTTTGTGATCAATGAAATGTGCATCTCTAAATATGAGTTAACTCTGGACTCCCCATTCTGTCTTGCTGAGCCCTGTGTCTGTCTGGGTGACTGGGACGTGTGACGCGGCTTGAAGTCAGCGGCCGGGCTGCCCCTCGCACTTGTCTCTGCGCTGCTTTGGGTCCCTTGGTGGCTCCACTCAAACTTCAGTCATGCTTGTTCCATGTTCTTGGAGACCATCACTGAGCCTCTGACCGTCACTGTGTTGGGCAGTGTGGTTGCTGCCCAGGGTCAGTCCTTCCCGTGCACGAGTGTGGAAATCTCACTGCTCTTAACGGTGACTTATGGTGTCCGTGTCTTAAGCCTCTCGTGCTGATTCCCAGGTATTTGATTCTTTTAACTGAGGTCGTAAATTAGTAAAGTTTCTCCTACTTCATTACTTGTACTTAGAAACGCAACCTATTCTGTATGTTGTTTCTATAGCCTGCTACCTTATTGGTGTAGCCGTTCTAATAGTCTTGTTAGTTCTTTAGCCTTTGGGGTTTCCTGTGAATCTCACATCTCATCTGAATATTTTTACTTCTTTTCCAGTCTGATCCTTTTCTCCTTCTCACAGTCGTGTCACCAGGACTTTGCTGTGCCACATTTAATAACAAAGGTGACAGTGATGGCCTTGTATTGTCACAGTTTTAGAGGGAAGCGTCCAGTTTTCCCCTACCAAAGGCAAGCCAGGTGAGGGGACCTTCTATATACACCGTTTTGCTGTGCTGAGCCAGGGTCTTCAAATTCTGATTTTTATTAGTTTTTTTAATCATTAAGTGGACTTTGAATCCTGTCATATTGCAAGCAAAGAAACTGAAGCAACACTGGGACGTCTCCTTGGGCACAGAAGCCGGGACCGTGCGTCTCCCTGCCGGGATTCCTCCCGAAACTCTGACTGCGGGAGTGGGAGGGATTTCCCACACACTGGGTCGCTCACTGGGCACCGGGATTCATGGGCTGAGCGTGTGTTTGCCAGAAGGAGCCTCAGCAGGGCCGCCCCCCCACCCCGGACACAGTGGCACCCACCCGCGGGCACAGACCTGGGGGCCTGGAGCAGCCCCAGTGGGTCCCAGAGACAAAAGACAAGTCGCTGCCCTATCTGGACCGAACCCCCTTCTGGAGGAGCTGACCGTCACTTCTGATGACTCATCTGCCTCTGACTCCGGGAACAGTGGCCTGTGAGCCGTCACGGGGCGTGACACGTGCAGGTAAGTCCCCGTGACTCGGGGCGCTGGAAGGGGCAAACCTACAAGACAGGTTCTCACTGTGCTGGTGTTCCCGCTGGCCTGAGACTCGTCGCCGTACCGTAAGATCAGGTGAAGCGAGTGCAGGAAGAGAGTGAGGGAGGAAGAGAGGAAGGGCAAGAGTGACGGCACACAGACGCCTGGGGGCGGAGAGCCCACGTCAGGTCGTGCCTCGGGGCCCACGGCGTGGCACAGGGAGCACCGTCAGAGATGACCCTCGCGCACCAACACCAAGATGGCTTTTACAGGAAAGTATGAACAGGCAGAAATCATTTTTAAGGTGAATTATTTTCAAAAGCTGCTAACTTACAGTATCAAACTAGCAACTCGGTGACTATCACCTTCATGATTTTATTCTTAATAGCAACACATTTGTATTCATGGCCAATGGACTTGTGATAGTATCAGCTTCCCAACCGGCTTTGTAAACGCTCTGGAACTCAAAGGTAAGCGCCAGTGCCGTGTGCAGCGAGAACAGGGGCTTCCAAGGGTGACAGTCCTCTCCGACCCCGGGACACCCCGTCCCGGGCAAAGGACACCCAGAGCTGAGTGCGAGAGCTCCGTGTGGTGCCAGGTAGGCTGGCTCACGCGTGTGAGAGACACTGACGGCACGTCCCGGCAGGCTGGACCCAGCACCACACCCGGCCCCCCGCGCGGGGAAGCCCCGGGCATGGCCCCGGGCACGGCCGAGCGTGCCCCACCCTCAGGGGAATTCACCTTGCAGAATGGGATTGTATGACCGAGTCAGTTGCCGAAAAGGGCAAACCACCTCTGGCCGCAGCAGGACGCTCGCGTGCCCAGTCGGAGACCAGGAGGAGGGCCCGGAGCACAGAGCAGCGGGACGGCAGGGCCGGGCTCACCTGCCGGCTCCGAGGAAACGAGGAAACGACCCCTCCTAAAAGGACTTTTCTCGTTTCTTGCATGCTTCATGTCGTGTGCTCCGTGCCGCACGAAAGGACGGCTCCACCTGACGTGGAGGGAGCGTGGGTTGCACGCCCGGACGACTCCAGAGGCCCCTGGGGAGACGTCCTCTGCCCCCACCAGAACCCCCCACCCCCCGCCTGCGACACGCTCTGAGTCCCATCGGCAAAAGCCGTAGTTCCCAGGCCGCGCCAAGCACCAGACTCAGGCAGCCTGGTGCCAGAGCTGGGAAGGCTGGAGAGACACACGTGATCCAGCAGCTGCTCCTGGCCTGGCCCCGCACAGATGATCCCATGACCGGTTTCTGTCCCCCGTGTGAAATGCAGCGTCCCTGAGCGCCAACAAGCCCTCCCCGAGCAGGTGCAGGGCACACGTCCCCACCAGCCTTCCTAGCGGCAGCCGGCTGCCGTCACGGCTCAGAACTCTACATGGGAATCGCAGATTCTCACGGGAAGTCTGTCCCGAGCCTCCCTCCACGCGTGTCCCCGCGGCCAGAGTGTCGGTTCCGAGCGCCCTGAGGTGCAGCGGGGACGAGAGGAGCGGCTTGTCATTCTGGTCGCCTCGGAGGTGGTGATTCTGCTGCGGGGTGAGTGGTGACGGGCTGCATCGGCAGGAAACAGCAGCTCGTGATGTGATGCAGGGACAGTGTGGCCTCGGGGGTCCCGGGGCACCGGGCTAAGGCGCAGCTCTGGCTGCCTGGTGCCGATTCCTGCCGGTGGGTCAGATTAGACGCAGCGTGTCCCCAACTTCCCCGGGGCCCGGAGCTGTGTTCAAGTCCCGTGGACGCCTCCGTTTCTCCCGGGCTCAGAAACTCCTCACAGGAGCTCCTGTTTCTTGCCGGCTTCTCTCAGGCATGTGTAGAACAGGATGCCCAGGCCCGTGGCACACGCCAGCCCCTCCACAGGACACAGGGCCCGCAGGAGGACCTCGTGTGGTGTTAATCAAGACAGTTAGCATTGCCACCAGTGCCTTAGAGCATGACGCCGGGGACGCAGGCACAGACACGTGCTCAGGGCCACGGGCTGCAGAGTTAAGATTTCAACGGGGAAAGTAGGTGTCTTGGAAATTCTTCTCTGATAGTCACTGTATCACTTGTCATCCCTTTGTTCATCGATTTGCTCGAGCGGATGCCGTGTGGCTCCCTGAGCACTGCCAGGAGGACCCCCGAGCTGCCAGTGTGACCCCCCACCAAGCCAGGCCCTTATAGAGGCCCTCGGAGGTGAAACACTGAAGAAATATACATAGAGACTCCCACAGTGCTATCCATCGTCACGGCTCTGAGTTGAACACTGTCACTGCGTTGTTCCCCGTACACGCCAACCGCACCCTACGACACGTTTCTGAATGTGGGAAATCAGAGTTTATGTCCCACTCAGTTTGCCCCCAAAAGTATCGAAAAGAAGGTAACAGGAGGGCTGGAGCAACACACAGAGGGGAGGGCGTTTGCCTTGCACGCAGCTGACCCAGGTTCAATTCCTTGCATCCCGTGTGGTCCCCTGAGCACTGCCAGGAGTAATTCCTGAGTGCAGAGCCATGAGTAACCCCTGAGCATGCTGGGTGTGACCCAAAACAAACAAACAAACAAACAAAAAAGAAGGTATCAGAATGAAGACTAAGTTTTGGATTTATTGTAAATCTTCTAAACTTGTTTGAGCCTAAAAGCCAGTAATAGTCTCTTGATTGGGGGTTGGGCAAAATTTTGTTGATTGGCTCAGAGATTGTTTACGGGGGCTCCTGGCCTGCCGGGCGCTGTGTGTGGGTCTGGGGTCTGTGTCCCGGGCTGCTCTGCTCGCGGAGGGAGAGGGAGTGGGGGCTCGACGTGGCTTGACCGAGTCCCCGGGCAGCGGGTGCGTGAGTGTGGCCAGAGCCGGGAGACGTGTCCACGCGCGCCCAGCTGTCCCCGCGGGCAACCAGAACCCGCAGACACTGTTTCCTTGGCAGAGCAGAGACGCTTTTGTTCCATGTCCCTCTTGTGTATTTTGCTTCTGCTTCTGTCGCCCATGGCACGACTCCCTGGTGATGCTCGGGCAGTTCTGCTGTCCCTTCCCGAGCCCCTGCGGGGGCCGGGTCCCCTGCCCACCCGCCCTCCCACCCCAGGGAAGCCCTCCGAGGACAGGGGTCTTTGCTCTGTTTTCACTGAATTAAAATCTCTCTGCAGCCGAAGAGAGCAGCTCTCTAAATTAACCTGGTAAAATCGAACTCCCACTCTGCAACTCTAAAAGCAAAGCAAGGAAGAGTCAGGGGGAAGTTCTGAAGGAGGCAGCCAGGGAAACGGCCGTGTCAGAAAATGGCCTGTGGCTGGAAACGGGGCTGGGAAAGCTCGGGGCTGGCAGGGTCCTCCTGGCTCCAGGGCGGCTCGCCGAGGGGTGCAGGGGTGCCTCAGCGCCTGGTGGGCGGGTGCCTGAGGAGCGGACCCCGGCCCTTCCTGCAGGGTTCCCTGGGGCCCTTTGTCCTGCCTTGGCCCAGGCCCGGCCGGGGCCCGTCTCCGCTGCCAAGGCCATCTAGCTGCGTGTAACGTCGCTCCCAGGCAGCCTGCTCCCCCGTCCCCCGCCCGGCCTGGGCGACTCCCCTCCCCAGGACAACGAGCCAGCTCTCAGCCTGGGCGTGGAGGGAAATACGGCCCATCAGAAATGTCCCTCCAGGTACAGAAGCACGTCTGTATTCTTTCTACTCAAACATGTGTGCACACACGTGTTTATAGGCACACACGTGCCTGTCATGTCCACGTACACACCTGTAATAGCCGTGTGCCACAGTGCTCCCCCTTGGCCCCACCCGGCCGTCCAAGGCAGTTTCAATCCCCGACTTCCTGTGTGCGCGTCTCAGGCCTGGGGTCTCCAGCAGGGTGGGCTGGGCGGGGAGCCGCACTGACTGTCTCTGTGGGAGCAGTTGGCCCCCAGCGGGCGCGGGAGGGCACCGAGCGAGGCCACGCGGTGCTGACCCTCCGGAGAGGGAGCCGCGACCTCTCCCCTGCATCCATCCTCCCCAGGGAACAGCCTTGATACACGCCGCGGCAGAGCGACGGGGAAAGGCAGGGACACGAAAGAGGATCTTACTTGGCGTCAGGAAAACGCAACCTCTGGAGCGTCTGAGCCACGGCTGACACGAGCCTGTCCTGTCGGTGTCGTCGGGAAAGCCCACCGGTCCTCCCTTCCGAGGGTGCTCCTGGCCCCCGGGGGGGTGGACGGCAGGAAGAGGCCTTGCTTGCCTGTGGAGGAGTTAGAGCCGTCACAGCACAGGAGCCCGAAGGCGCTGAGATGGGGCGTGAGACCCGCCGTGACCGCGTGATGCCATCAGGCCTGGACAGCGGGGGGGGGGGGGGGGGGGGGGGAAACGAATAGGAAACGCCCACAATCGGGCGTCTCCTCCAAAGGGCTCGGGACCCCCGTGAGAGACGCAGGAAGAGCACCCAGTGTTTCCAAGTACGACGGTCAGGGGTGGCAGACAGGGGTGGCGTGTGGTGGTGTTGGTTTGGGGTTTGGGAGCACCTGGACGTGCTCTGGGGCCACATGCAGACCCAGGCCCTGCCCACTGGGTCATCCCCCCACCCCTGCTCAGGCCCTGCCCACTAGGCCACCCCCCAACCCCCGCCCAGGCCCTGCCCACTGGGCCACCCCCACTCCCGCCCAGGCCCCGCCCACTGGGCCACCCCCCACCCCCTCGCCCAGGCCCTGCCCACTGGGCCATCCTCCCCTGCCCAGGCCCCGCCCACTAGGCCACCCCCCTACCCCTGCCCAGGCCCTGTCCACTGGGCCACCCCCCAACCCCCCGCCCAGGGCCTGCCATCCTCCCCCGCCCAGGCCCTGCCCACTGGGCCATCCTCCCACCCCCACCCAGGCCCTGCCCACTGGGCCACCCCCCACCCCCGGCCCAGGCCCTGCCCACTAGGCCATCCTCCCCCGGCCCAGGCCCTGCCCACTGGGCCACCCCCCCAGGTTTGACCCCCGGCAGCACCGGAGTGGCAGCCAGGAACTTTGGTCTCGAAAAGCTCCCCTCCCCAGAACGATAATCAGGGAAAACATCAAACAAATCTCCGCTCGAGCCTCCATCGTTAAGAGCATCACCCACAGGGGCCCCGAGACCCGCCAGGACTCGAAACCCACCAGGTTTGAAAAAAATAATTACGATGATCATTCCAACCCCATAGGACGCTCTCACAAACTGCACTGTGGTGCCGATTTAGTTTCCTTTTCCTAATAAGCGTGTGTGGCCGCGTTGGCTGGGAGCCGCCAGCTCCTGCAGCCCCGAGGGAGCACGACAGCAGCCCCACAGCCGCCGAGGGCTGCCGCACAGCCTCCTCCAGGGCTCCCCGCCGCTGCTCGGCACGGCTGCCTCCCCCGGGGCCCGTGAGCAGGACGCGGGCAGCTGGGACATGCTCCTGGCGCCTTCCCGGGCACTCGCCCGAGTGCAGGCACCCACGGGGGGCTGATAGCACAGGACCGGCCTCAGGGCCTGGCACGGCCGCTGGCTCGAGGGCAGCTCGGCCACTCCGGCCCAGGGCGCCTGCAGGACAAACGCCGGGGCCTGGTTCAGGGTGACCGTCGGCAGCCTCCGGGCGCCCACCCCGGGCTCCTCACAGCTACCTTCGCCCTCACCTCTGAAATGCGGTGAGCGGGGCCGATCCCAGACACGGCTCACCCATGGGACGCTGCGTTCTGGGTATTGTGAGCTCCAGGGGCCCATGGTGGCCCGGGTGGGGGGGGGGGGGGCGGCACCACCTCCAGCTGGCTCCCGGGGTTTCCCCCTCAACAGCCTTCCCCTGCCTAAACCACCTTCCCCCTCACCCCCCGACTGGACTACAAGCCCGGTCTGACCCAGCGGGTAAAGGACGAGGGCGGCCGGAATCATGCCGGAGCTCTGCAGAGCCGTCTCCCTGCCGTCTGTAAGTGAAAGAATTTGTGGAGTGGTGACGAAATTCCGCCCTAAAATGAAACACCTCGCTGAGCCTTCCGTGGGGAGCGTCTGATCAAGTCCAGATGCATCTCCCAGCAGCCCTTTGGCACCCACGGACGCCCGGCTCCGTCTGAGGCGCTGCCCATCTGATAACACACTGCGGAACAAAAGTGGCTATTGTGCTCCCGAGTCCGTCGCGGGCCGCTGCGGAAAGATCCGGCGAGTCCCGCTTGCATCTAGGACGTGCTGCACAAGATCCTTTGATTTATTTTTTCAGTGCAAGATAGTTTCACCGAGACCTACTGAAATGTGAGGCGTGAGAAAGAGAGGAAGCGTGTGCTCGAGGGAGAAAAAGGGCCTCCCCAGGGTGGAGAAGAAGGAGACGGGCAGGGGAGGTGCGTGTTGAAGGAAAAGCCCGGCGTGAAGACCCAGCCGCGGCCCTGCTGGTGGCATCGGCCTGACTCAGACAGTCACGGGCTCCTTTGCTGAGGCAGCAAGACGCTCTTCCACGTGGGCCCATATTGCCTGACTTGGCTTCTAGTACTTAGTAGGTTCTGAAAACTTTAAAAAAAAAAACAAAAAACAGACTGTGTTACTGTTCTTAGAATTCTCTGCAGGTTGAATCTGACCTGAGCTGAAGTGACGGTGCTCGTTGGATGAATGTCTGAGCAGCCCCATGTACGGCCTTACAGACCTTTATATCCCGCAAACTCGAGCGTTACATTAACGTCCCATTCGTTCACCAGCTCAGCGACCAACTCGGGCAGGAACAACGTCCTCACAGCCAGGGGTTCGGAGTGTCACGTGCAGGGTATGCCCAGACAGCTGAACGGCGTCTGCACTCTTACTGCGCTAAGCCGGCGCTGATTGCTGCAGCCACCCCGGGGAGTTCCGTCGGCTTGAACCTGCTGACGAGAGTCTGTCTCGTCTCCGCAGACTCCTTTCGGGCGGCTCCGGGCTGAGAACAAAGGGGGAGGCCAGGGCGCCCCACACCGGCCCTGCTCACCAGCGGGCGTCGTCTTTGATCAGGCTCACCTTCAAGTTCTCCCTCGGCGGTGGTGTACAGCCCGTGGGTTTGGACACGAATACAATGACGCAATCCGCAATTACCGTCTCAACAAGACTCTCTGCCTGGAGATCCTCTCTCTCCGCCACTCGCCGCTTCCCGCCAGGAGGGCCTGCAGCCCCCACCGGCCACGTCTGTGGAGCCCGTCTTCCACCTAGTCTGCGCGTGAAGTCCCTCCTGTCTGGGAGAATGTTCCGTTGTCTGATGTTTTATCCAGCCACCCACTAACAGACATCGCGGTTGCCTCAAAGTTTTGGCAGCTGTGACTAGAATTCCAATAAATATCTAAGAACGGGTCTCAGTGCGGACCCAAGTTTCCAAACGTCGAGACGGCTCGCCCAGAGGCCGCCAGACTGCCGTCCGCGGGGCTCTGCTTCCCTGGCCCCCAGCTCAGGGCCGAGCCAGCCTGCGGCCACGCACGCCTGCCTGCTCCAGCTCTGTCACCCTCCTGCCAGGATGGCACCTTGTTTCATCCTCACGCCCCTGACCAGACAGGAGGGGGACAGATCTCCTAAGCACATGGGCATCTTTGTGTCTCTGATCCAGTGGAGGACTCCTCGGGGCTGGCAGTCACTTCTCCTTTGTGTGTGTGTGTGTGTGTGTGTGTGTGTGTATCCCGTTGATCGTCGATTTTCTCGAGCGGTCTCAGTAACGTCGCCATCCATCCTAGCCCTGAGATTTTAGCAGCCTCTTTCCTCATCTTTCCCAACGGTGCCGCACGAAGGCTCTTTCCGGGTCAGGGAATGACACCCAGCATTCTCACTGTTACATCATTGATCCAGTCCATCATCATTACTGGTTTTGGCACCACAAATCCAGAAGTGCCTGCCCAGGGGCTTTCTTGGACGGCAAGGGACGACTGCAAACCTCCCAGGGCCGACCACCGCGGCCCGCCAGCCAGGACCGAGCAGCGTCTCCGCTTAGAGACACGCTGAACTTCGCACTGACACTCCAGTGCGTGTCAAGTCACATCCACACGTGAGGCACCGCGCTGGCGCCGACAGCGTATACGTGCTGACTTTCAACGATGCCCACCTGGACCTTACGTGTCCTACTGCCGTGCCCTGGTAGGCAGGAGAGCCACGTGGGGCTGAAGGAAACTGCACTAAGCAAACTTATAGCTCACATAAGGTTACATATTCACAGACGTCTGTCACTCATCACTTGTATCACTTGGCATCCCGTTGATCTTCGATTTGCTTGAGCAGGCGCCAGTAACATCTCCATTCGTCCCTGTCGCGTGCTAGTGTAGCCCAATGGCGTCTGCTCACTCCAGGAACAGGAAGAGCCTCAAACTGTCTATTCAGGGTTTTGACGAAGAATCTGACCATCGTGTTGGTGGGTGGCCACGCGGTCTTCTGACGTCCCTCGGAACCCAGTCGGTCACAGCTCGGTAACATAGACGTCTACATAAAAATGAACGTTCGCCACCCCAAGTGCCGTTAAACTGGCCCTGGTTTCTTTGCGGGGGGAGGTTTGTGGGGTGGCACTCCTCGAGACGCTTGGAGACCACTCCTGGTGGGCCGTATGTGGCACCAGGGACGGAGCCTGGGCCCGCGTAGGGCTGGACAAGACAGATCTGCCTGCTGTCCACTGGCCCGCACCCCGGTCCTGATTTCCTCTACGTCATAAATTCTCTGTAGCTGGAGCACTGTCATCCCGTTGCTCATCGATTTGCTCGAGTGGGCACCAGTAACATCTCCATGGTGAGACTTGTTGTTACTGTTTTTGGCATCTCGAATACGCCATGGGGAGCTTGCCAGGCTTTGCCCTGCAGGCAGGATACTCTCGGTAGCTTGCCGGGCTCTCTGAGAGAGGGATGGAGGAATCGAACCCAGGTCAGCAGTGTGCAAGGCAAACGCCCTACCCGCTGTGCTATCACTCCAGTCCATAGTTATAAATGCAAATATTGGAAATTCACGTAGTGGATGGATCCCCCAAGCCACAGGACAGCTGAGCAGCTGGCCCAGGCGGGAGAGAGGGCAGGGCCTGAGGTCGTACCTGGGTCCTGCAGAGTAAAAGCTGGACCAGAGAGAAAGCCCGAAGGGTCAGGCACTCGCTCTGCCATGACCGCCCGGTCACAGTCCCGGGGCCACCACAGTCCCAAGCACGGCGGGGGAGGGGGGCTCGGAAGCAGAGCTGACAGATTTCTGGGCTAAGGAAGGCGATGTTTTCCTTCCAAAGTGAGTTTATTGCTTTTATTGATTCTCTTCTATTTTGACTTTACATGTGGGTGTAGGAGAAATATATTTCTTTAATAACAGTGTTGTTTCCTTACCGCCAGTGTTTTCATTTTATTTTACCTTGAATGAACTAAAAGTTTTCCTGGAACAGACTTGTTCTATTATCCCCTTATCACGTTTATTCTCCTATGGCTTTGGGTTCTTTGGGGACATAAATTACATTTTTCTTGGGAAGAAACATCCCTTAAATGGACCTGTATTCAGGTCTGACCTGAAAACGTGTATCCTGGCAAGATGTCCGTGGATCCCAGCGGAACAGTAAATGCCTGAGAGCTGATCCCCAGGGCCCGGGGTGGGACGGGAGCGGCGGCGGCTGATCGGGAAGGGGCTGGTGCGTCATCTCCCAGTGGCTCGGGTACCGCTGTGCTGCCAGGCTCCAAAACTTAGACCCAAATCACTTAGCAGGGGGCACGGGGTTGGGGACCGGATGTGATCTACTTCTGGTGCTCTCTACCCGGGCTCGAAATGTAAACACTTTAATAGGGAAAAGAGGCTATAAATGTTGTGTTGGAGTATATAAAAATAATATCGAATCCATCCATATAATTATGTTTTTATGCCCTCCGTTAGTGTTCCCATGGGAACAACCTTTTGCAAGATTGTTACCTGCCTTCAAATTGCAGGTTTGGGGTTAAAAGGCTGTCTGCTTCCCCACCGTTCAGCTCTTCTGCTTTTTTCTGATGTTTTCCGTTTTAAATGTGCTCTAAAATAAAACAGACGCTTCTAAATCTGTAGTTGGAAAGGAGGGATTAGCCTTAGCTTAATTTAACACTTACATTGCGTTGCATAACATAAACATTTACTGGGAATATATTTGCAACACTGTAAACTTTAAGAATCTTTCTGCTTGACTTGTCAGGAAACACTTGTTTTCTGATAGTAATAAACCTAGAGTGTGTTTCCGGTGTGGAGCAACCGCAACTTTGTCTCTCTGAGACTTCCCTCTCGGACCCCAACCAAGGCTGGAGGAAAGAAACGCTCCTTCCCGCAGCCAACTCGTGTCTGCAAACCTGTAAATGCCTCGCTATTTGTTTCTATTTAAGGTTCTTCTAACTAAACCCTTTCCGGTGCGTAAGCTTTGTGTTGAGCGGAGTGTTCCAGGGAGCATGACGCCCGCACCTCTCCTCTGGGTCTGTCCTTTGCGGGTCTCTACCCCGGGTCTTCAGTACCGAGACCTCTGTGTCAGGGGGCGCGTGCCGGGATCTCGGGAGAGGGACGGGCGCCCCAGTGAAGGGGACGCTGTGCTGCAGAGGGGTCCCGGCACCCTGCGTCCCGCGGGAGCTGCCCGCAACCTCCCCCACCCAGCTGCAGGGATGTGGCTGAGGAGCGGCCCAGGGGCCTGGCTTGGGACCAGCTTGGAGCCTCCTGTCTGCTCAGGGACAGGGCGGGCTGCTGGCTTGGAGCCACTGTGTTACTGCCCGACCCTTGCGTCCACTCGACAGCCACCCGGCCTGTCCCTGGCGACCTCTCCTGCCACCTCTGGGAATGCTCAGTAAGGAGCACCCGCGGGGAGCACTGCCTCCTCCCTCTCTTCCTGCTAGGACAGAGCGGCAGACCGGCCACCAGGAAGCAGGCCGCCCAGACGGGACGCTTGAGAGCCACTGCCCCCGGGCCCAGTGCGGCTGAGTCCCTGGGACCCCCAGCCCCTCTGGGCCCTCACACCGGGCCAGATCATGGCCAGAGCTTTGAAAGCTTGAAATTCCTGTCTTCCGGCCTGACTTGGATTAATTCAGTCATATTGTGAATATGAATCTTAGCATGAACATAACTTGGTAACATGAAAACAAGGCAAAAAAAATTGGTTCTGTGATAAAACAAGTTGTTGAGACTTTCCACACGCCAAGTTCATGCAGAGTATCTGGATGATCCCACGGCTTCCCACGGAACCATCATGACAGGAGATACTGCTGGGGGCTGCGATTCCACGCAAGGCGCTGGGAGGAATTTTACTAAAAGATTTTACTAAAGTGGGGGAGGGAGAGACAGAGAAAGAGAAAGAGAGAATGGGAGGCAGTGGGAGGGAGGGAGGGAGAAAGAGAGAGAAGGAGAAAGAGAGAGAGAGAAAGAGAGAGAGGGAGGGAAGGAGAGGAGGAGAGAGAGCGGGAGAGAGGGAGTGTTATGGACTCACCGGCCAGGGCCGACCCGGTAGAGAAACTTTGCTCAGGAATTCCTCACAGCCCACATGGCTGGTGGCTGCTTTGCATCAAGAGTTGTTGTGCTTAATTTTTAAATAAATTTGTTATAAATATCCTATGGCCCCAGCTATATAATTAACAATAAATGTCACTTAATGATTATAAAAGCTTATTTTGTATAATTTGATCAGTGCTGTTTAAATTACAGCTCTTATTTCCACAGGTTTCCAGCTTTCCGTTTGTTGGGTAAGAACACAGATTTATCAAGGTGAATGCCTGCCTTTATTTTCAGGCCCAAGAATCCAGCACGAAGAGTGAGCAGGAGGAAGGCTGTGAGGCGGGCCCCACCTTGCTGCCGGCCCCTTCTCCCGGTAGGCGGCCCCCTCTCCCCCCGCCCCGTGACTGTGGTGTGTTTGTGTCACGTCTGTTAGCGGCAAAGTCAGACTGACGAGGGCGTGGGAAGGCATTTACCTGCAGAGCATCTCGCAGTGCGGCAAGAAAGGGCCGATCACCTGCTAGAGGCGTGGAGCAGGCGGGCGTTGAATAAGCTCGTGCCCCGTCCAGTCGGTCGAGACGGCTCCTTGGAAGCCCAGTCCTGCCCCACTGCTTCTCAGAGCCTGGCCCCCAGCGGCCCGGGCCGGCCCCCAGGCCCCTCCCGGCCCGTTCCTGTAATCCGGCGTGTGGAGATCCATCCCCTGAGCCCAGCTGGCGCCCGCCCAGGGGCTCCCCGCCCCTCCCAGCCCAGCCCTTCTCCACCCCAGGTCCTTGTCCTCTGCCCTGGTTCCGTCCAGGCTTGAACCCAGAGCCCTGGGTTTGCGGGCGACCGTGGCCCCCACCAGCATCCATGGGGGCTGCGCGCCCTCCAAGAGCCTACACAGCCCCACGCACCAGCGGTCCCTCCTCCGCCAGGCCCCCGCGGCTCCTGGGGAGGACCGTGCCCTCTCCCTGCGCTGGCCCGTCTCTGACACCCGGCACAGCCCGGTGGCCCCAGGGCAGCTGGACCCAACAGAGCACTCGGGACTCAGCACACACAGCACCGCGACCAGGTGGTATTTACTGCGCAGCCCGTTACCGGGAGTCAGACACAGTGCCCTCGCCGCGTCTCGGTGAGTCGGCAGCTCCCTGAACACAGCGAGCAGTGCCACAGGCCCTAATACTGCAGACACGGGCGAGCTGTAGCTCCCAAATATCACAGACACAGCGAGCTGCCCTGTTCCCCGCCTGCACCTTCCTCCCGCCCTGCTGCTGTGACCACACCCGCCAGCCAGCCTTTGCCCGACAGCCCTGCGGCGTGCGGTCCCCAGAGAGCCGCCAACCAGGAGGGCAGAGCACCCCGTATCCTCAGAGCCCCGCGTGGGCCCGAGCCCTCACTCGCGCCCGGGGACGGGACCAGCTGCAGCGCTGTCGGGACGCCCGAGAAAGGCCGCAAGGCCGTCCGCGGAGGGCTGGACCCAGGGCACCCACACAGAAGGCGGCAGCCCCGCCGCCTCGGACCCGCTCGAGCCCGAGGCCAGGGCCTTGGGAATGGCCCGGAGGACGGCCCCCGGCTGAAAGCAGAGTCCTCGCAGGCTGAGTCCAGTGCTCTTGAACCGAGAGTGTCTCTGACCCTCTGTCTCCCCGGCGGATTCAGGATTCCAGTCACACCGCGGCTCTGGGCACTGAGGGCACCTGACAGGGTGGCACGGGGGCGCCTGACAGGGTGGCACGGGGGCGCGGGCACAGAAGATGGTCTCTGTTCATGGGCCGCAACTACCAGTGCTCGGGACTTACTCCTGGACTCCTGGCTCAGTGCTCGCGGCACCATGGGTGGCCCGGGAGCCAAGCCGGCGTCTCCCCTGCTGTCCTCTCTCCCCGGCTCCCAGAAGGCGTTTCAGAGGTGGGGGTGGGGGAGCCCGGGAAGGTGGTCGGCTTCCGGGGACTCACGCCCCTTAGCAGCCGAGAGGTGACAGTCCCCTCCCTGCCCCTGAGGCTTGCGGGGTCGCCTGCTCAGAGACAGTCGCCGGGTCTGGGCAAGGCCAAGGGGCGAGACGCGGGGGGGCTTCAGCCCCGCACGGCCGGTGCCCGAGCACCAAGCCCGGGTGGAGCCCAAGGGCGCAGGACGGGGGGGCGAGAAGCAGACGGGGGGCTGGGCCCCGAGCTCCCGGGTGACGCCCCAACCTGGGCTCGACCAGGACTCGCCTGGCCTTGGGGAACCACCTCAGCCCCGAGCCAGGCACGGCCCATCGGGGAAAACACCACAGGCCTGTGTTTCCCGCCTTGTCGCAAGCAGGTTGACTGATTCTTTCCTTCTGTCCCTCCTTCTGTCCCTCCTTCTGTCCCTCCCTCCTGGTCAGCTAAACTCCTCAGAGGGCAACACAGGGCAACCGCGTGCGCGACCCTCCAGTGGCTCAACCCAAGACTGGTGTTGTGTGTGTTTGCCCGATATCCATGTGCAAAAGTGTACGTAACAGATGTGTGCACACAGCTCCCTGCTCACTCGATCACTGTCGCAGCCAGGGCTCCCGAACACTGCGCCAGCTTTCCCCCGGACGCCCAGTGGCCACGTTCCCCCGAGACCCGCTGCCCGGGGGGCCCGGGGTGGGCGCGGGGAGGCGTGTCCCGCCACGTGCCACAGACTCAGACTAACATGCCGACTCTCCCAGACGCAGCCCCTCGGCGGGACCAGAAGCGCGCACCCAGGCCGGGCGCAGGGACCGAGGCCACGGGCATCACGACCCCCGGGGGGACGGAGCGGGAGCCGCGGGCTGAGCACTGCCTGCCCGAGGAGCACCCCGAGGACCTGTACGCGAGCATTCCTGGGGACAGCCCGGACGGCCCCGCAGAAGCCCCGGCCCCCGGCAGGCCGCCCCCGCCCCCGCCCCGGCCCCCCACTGCGGCCGCCCAGCTGGAGACCACCCCCCGCGGGCCGCCAGGTAACGCCGACGCCAGGCGCCCTCCTGGCTCGTGGCTCTGTCCCCTCGAGGGGGAGGCCAGCAGGGGCAGGACCTGTGTGTGTGCGTGTGTGTGTGTGTGTGTGTGTGCGTGTGTGTGTGTGTTAGTGACTCACCGTGAGTCAGACCCTCACAGAGCTGCTCATGGTCAGGTTTCCGTCACACAGTGCTCCCACACGCGTCCCTCCACCAGTGCATTTCCCAGCCCGAGTCCCCAGGTCCCCTCCCACCTCCCCCTCCCCCGCCCACAGCTGCCTCCATGGCAGACACTTTCTCTCCGTCTCTCCTTCTTCCTCTCTCCCTCTCTCCCCCTCTCCCTTTCTCCCCCTCTCTCCCTCTCTTTCCTTCTCTCTCTCCCTTTCTCCCTCTCTCCCTCTCTCTCTCCCCCTCTCCCTTTCTCTCCCTCTCTCCCCCTCTCCCTTTCTCCCTCTCTCTCCCTCCCTCTCTCTTCCTCTCTCTCTCCTTTTCTCTCCCTCTCTCTTCCTCTCTTCCTCTCTCTCTTCCTCTCTCTCTCCCTCTCTTCCTCTCTCTCTTCCTCTCTCTCTCCCTCTCTTTCTCTCTCCCTTTCCCTCTCTCCTTCTCTCTCCCTCTCTCCCTCTCTCTCCCTCCCTCTTTCTCTCTCTCTCCCTTTCCCTCTCTCCCTCTCTCTCCCTCTCTCCCTCTCCCTCCCTCTCTTTCTCTCTCTCCCTTTCCCTCTCTCCTTCTCTCTCCCTCTCTCTCCCTCTCTCTCCCTCTCTCTCCCTCTCTCTCCCTCCCTCTTTCTCTCTCTCTCCCTCCCTCTCTCTCCCTTTCTCCCTCTCTCCCTCTCCTTCTCCCTCTCTCCCTCTCTCTCCCTCTCTCTCTCCCTCTCTCTTTCTCCCTTTCTCCCTCTCTCCCTCCCCCATTTTGTCATAGCAGTTTGCAACACAGACACGGAAAGGCTGTCAGGAATATCCCTTTTCCTGCTTTAACACGGTCCCTGTCCAGCGTGACCATGCCGTCTCGTCTCCATCCCACCCACGGGGGAGAGAGTTTGAGTGTCCTGTGTCGGGAGAGCAGGGGCCCAGGCACGGCCCCTACGCGGGACAGGAGCCACGGCTCGAAGGAGGAGCATTTGCTTTTGGTCCGCCTTAGCTGCAGTGGCCAGCAGCCGTGGGCACAGCAGAGGGGCTTTCGTGCCCGGGGCCGGGGGAGCCCCCCACACCGACACCTTCTTAAACAACCTCAGCTCCTCTGGGACTCCCAACAGCCCGAGGAAGCTGGGGGTCAGCTGCAGGCCGGGCCCAGGGCACCCTGAGGGGACACGGCCCACCGGCTGGGGCAGATGCGCTCCGGGGGCCAAGAGACACTTTCCGCCCATGTTTTCACCTCTCGGCTTTGGTCAGTCGAGCCGGGGACCCTGCCACTAACTCCCCTCTTCCCTCCCCTCGCTGACTCTGAGCCCCGAGGAAGCAGCTTGTCACAAGCCGAGTGAGTGAAGAAACAGCATCTAAAAAGACGCTCGTAAGCTGAAATGAGTCTTGAGCAGACTGTTAAAAATGCTAAGGGTCAGAGAAGGTAAATTTTAAGCAAAATACCAGAGCAGTTCCATGAAAGTTAAAAGACTTCAAAAGGCCCCCACAAATAAAGTAAGAGCATTATACCTGAAAAATACAGCTTTGAAACATTTGAGAGTTGAAGCCACTTTTGTAACAATTTCCCAATATTAATCATAAAATGATGAAAATACTCCTATTCTTGGGCTGGAAAATAGCACAGCGGGTAGGGCGTTTGCCTTGCACGCAGCCAACCCGGGTTCAATTCCCAGCATCCCATATGGTCCCCTGAGCATCGCCAGGAGTAATTCCTGAGTGCAGAGCCAGGAGTAGCCCCTGAGCATCACCGGGTGTGACCCAAAAAGCAAAAAAACAAAAACAAAAATATTCCTATTCTTATGTGTCTTTAGGAGTTCCGGGGTCTTTAGCTCTTGGCCGTGCTAAGCTTCAGGACGGTGTGTTCGAGGAGGCAGGTTAGTCTCTGGGGACTGAGCCATCCTCCGGGACGCGGGAGCTCTTACCCCTCCAGCTGCTCCAGCCCTCTGGAAGGACGAGACGCAGGTGAGCACCAACACTGTAACGACCGCCTGCAAATTTTATTAGCAGGGAAAGGGCTGGAGAGCCCGGCGGAAAGAGGCCGGCACTGCTGTGACCCTGGTCCGGGATGGGAAGGAGGCCGAGACCCCAGAGAGGAGGACGAGGGAGAGGGGCAGGAGGAGGAGCCCTACACGTTTGCTGAAATCGATGACAATGATTACGACACCGTCCTGGCTCCTCGGAGCACAAAGCAGAAAAGTGGGGGCCGGTCCTTCATCATCAACAGGCCTCCGGCGCCCGCCCCTCGGCCCCCCAAGAGCCCGCAGCAAGAGGGGACCACGCCGTACATAGCTCGGGGTAAGGGTCTTTTGATGGGGGCGTGGGAGGGGGGGCATTCTCTAAGGGCCAAAGTGTCCAAATGAAAAACATCCTCAAGCCGCAGGTGAGTCGCGTTGCCCATGTCTGAGTCGAGAATCACGAGCGGGGGAAAGAGGGCGGACGAGACTGGTTTCTGATCTCCCGGAAGGAGGTAGTCTGACACCCCGTCCAAGAGCATTAGCCACTGAGTATGTGGAGAAGTGCTAAGTAACGTTCACTCCATGGCTGTGTAAGAGAGCTGCTGACTCGTGAATAATTGTGGCATGCACAAAAAGAAGGGTCCTCACTTTTCTGTCCCTAACTTTACCTTTTGTCCCTAATTCCATAGCGAATCATTTTTCAGACCTGCACAGTTTTGAATAGAAGAGTCTCGTAGATAAACCCAGTCCCTCTGATGGCTTCGTCATGACAGAGTCTCTCCTTCGTTTCAGACTCTGACCCCACTTCCTCGCTTTTGTGTGGTTCTGATGAGAACAAAGAACACCCGTGTTCCCGGGCACCGGGAGAGCTGGGGGTGGCCGGCCACTGGTGGGTGGACTCTCCAGCCTCTTTAGCAGCCTAGGAATGGCACGTAGAGGAAGAAAACACCAATTCCATTTTTGGAAAACTCATACACAGCAGATATAAAAATAAAACCTGGGTACTTTTTAGTGATTTTTTGGAGAAAATTTTAGGAATGAAAATATTTGGGTGATAAGCTGAGAGGCGATCTATATGCGGGGGATCTAAAACAAATTCCTGAAATTTCAGATATGTCAAAATATGTTCCAGAGAAACCATTCTTCTCCCGAGGCAGTCTGTACCGAGAGATGCAAGAACATATGTCAGATATATATGTGTATACACACACACACACACACACACACACACACACACACACACACGCCAAACTCAACACTGTCTATGGTGAAAGAGCTTAAGGAACTGTGAAAATTAGCAAGTGATTTCTAAACAGGAATGTTTCCTCCCAAGCAGAAGGTGGGTTTGCAGGACAGGTGGCCACGGGGTTTGGTTTGTTTCCTACTAGACTGGTGGTGCCAAGGAGCCCATGCAGTGCCAGGGGCCAAACCCACTGCGCCCTCTCCCACCCCGATGTCTACCTACATTTTCTTGGTTGGTTTGCTCCCTTGGGAAGTCACGCGAGAGATGATGCCCACGGGGGAAGGCTCCCAGCCTCAGCCGAGGATTGCCCGCGTCCCCTCCGTTGGCAGAGCCGTACTCCGGGTTCATTTGGATGATTTGGGTAGAACAGAATTTTCTTCCCTTTCAATTTTCAATCACTCTCGAGTTGCCCTTGGCATTTAGCAAAGCAACAAAGTTGTGTGTGACCTTTATTTGAGAGCCACTCAGTTTCTGGGACCCCAAAATGTCAAGTACAACTCAGTGGCTCTCAGAAATTTTCCATTGCAACGCGCTTGTCCTTGGAGTTGCTGCCTACGAAGCAACTGAAATGCAAACAGAGGCCTCGGGCACTCCTGGGAACACCAGCCGAGTCCCCGGCGGAGAGCGGCGGCCTGCCCTCCTCACGCAGAGAAGAGGGTCAAGTCCTGCCCCCTCTGGCCGGCGACCTGGTCCGGATCCCTGAGACCCGGGCCGTGGCCCACATGCCACAGGCCTCTCGCACAAAGCTCCCTGTTCTCCTCCAGCCCAGCCCTCGTGCTTGAAATAACTCACAGTGAGACTGACATGAAAAATGCCCCGGCAGGAAGCAGCCTGCAGAAACAGCCCGAGTGAATTTATGTTCCCTTTTCTCCTCTGATTTTCTAATAACCGTGCTTTGCTTCGCCTCATGTTTTGAATATTTAATATTATACCATTTTTTTCACTCAATGTCAATGTCAAAGAGAGAACTTTGCAGAAGTCGTTCTACAAGTATTTATAGTAAGTTGTGGGGTGGTTTTGCACACTTGCATTGAGGTTAATTTAAACCCCAAAAGTGGGTTTTCCTTCCTTATGGACTTTCGGGAGGTGGTGGGGGTCCCGGGCTGTCGGGCTACAGTCCTGGGACGTGCCCGGGTCCCTGAGCAGCTCTGCAATGCCAGGGACTGAGGCTGCCTGGCCCTCAACTTCCCAATGTTCACAGGTGAGCACAGTGGTCAGTGTGTCCACTCCTCTTCCTCACACCTGCCAATATTAGGTCGGAAGAGAAAAAAAATTCCCTGGGTCAGAGTGTCATCAAAGTTGGTGCCTCCGAAAATTGTGGGTAAAATAATATCCTGCAAGAATTCAAACGCACATGGGTGAGAACCCTCTCCCTGTATTCTAAAAAGATGAACATTGATGTGACTTTTTAGTCTAAGCTCCCAGTAGAGTCACATCCTCAAAACACAGCTCGCTAGGGGGTCTGGTGACAGCGAGAGTCTCTTTCACTGTCGAGAAGATTTTAAACTTGACGTAACCCCAGTTGCTCATTTTGGGGGCTGGTGTCTTTGCCTCTGTGGTCGTCTCACTGAAGACACCGCTGCAGTCCATTTCCCGGGGTCCTGCCAGTGTCTTCTGCCGTCTATGAATTCTGGTCTAATCTCAGCTTTAAATGACTCTGAGTTTATTTTTGCAAGGTACACCTCCTATTTCATTTTTTCCAGCTTTCCAAACACATGTTGAAGATATTTTCTTTTATCGATATAGATTTAATAATATATTAAAATATTTTCTTTTAACCTCTTTAGCTCCTTTGTCATGTTTTAGCTTTCCTTAAATCTGGGGGTTTAACTCCAGACTCTCAGTTCTGTTCCACTGATCTGCAGATCTATCTTGATGCAAGTACCATGCAGTTTTAATAATTAGAGCTTTGTAGTATAGCTCAGAATTGGAAAATGCATTGCCTCCCACCTTCCCCCCCCCCTTAGGGTTGCTTTGGCTTCTCAGGAAGTTTTATGGTTCCATGCAAATATTAGCAGAGATAGTCCCCTCTCTTTGAAAAAAAATGTCAAGGGGCTGGAGCGATAGCACAGCGGGTAGGGCCTTTGCCTTGCACGCGGCCGACCCGGGTTCTAATCCCAGCATCCCATATGGTCCCCTGAGCACTGCCAGGGGTAATTCCTGAGTGAAGAGCCAGGAGTAACCCCTGTGCATCGCCGGGTGTGACCCAAAAACAAAAAACAAAAAAAAAAGAAGAAAAAAAAGAAAAAAATGTCATTCGCATTTTAATGGGTACTGTGTTGCACCTTGATGGTAATTTAATTACCATCAAACCATCAAATTTAATTTAATTTAATTGGGTAAGATAGTCATTTTAACAATGTTGATTCTTCCACTCTGTGAACGGGGAGTTTCTTTCCATTTCCTGGTGTCCTCCTCCGTTTCTCTCCGCAGTGGTCAGTAGTTTCACTGTATAAGCCTTTCACCTCCCTTGCCAAGTCGGTTCTGAGGTATTTGATGTTTGGGGGTACCACTTTGAAGAGGACAGTCCTGTTTTGGTGAAGCAAGAAAGTTTTTATTAAAACTTACTTAGGAAGATGTGCGGGGAGAGAAAGAGAGGAGTGTGAGCTCGAGAGAGAACACGGGCTTCTCCTTTGCTGGAAATAGGCAGCGAAGAAGCGGGGAGACGAGTAAGTGAGACACGCTTCTCAGACTCATCACCGACCCGTCAGACCCACTGCAGTCTCGGATACGAGTCTGCCCTCTGCGTAAGCTCTGAGTGCTGCCAGCCCAGTACTTGTTCTCGTGACCCGTTCTTGGGACGCTTTCAGATGCACGTGGTCAATGTGAACTGCCTGGTAGGTGTTTCGCTGGCAGAAGCAATTTAAAGTTCGCAAATACTAACTGCAAAAAAAGACAAACAGATTCTGGTCTTCACAGCTACGTGGCTCTGCGGTGCGAGGGCTTAGTCCTGCGTCACTTTCGCAGGCCAGCTTTCTCTAGGAGAGGAGCTAAACTATGACTTTCCCAGGGTGACGGCTTGTTCCAAACACTCCCCGGCTTTCATGGAAATGTAAAGTAGTGCCTGACCCTGCTACGGGGCCTTTGCAAGGGTGGGAGGTTTGTCCACAGGTGCTGTGGGAGTCCCCGTGAGGGGTGGATTCAGCACAAGCTCCTCCCGGCCCCTTTGGCCCACCACCCCGGGCTGCGGCCAGCCACAAGCCCCCGTGAGATCTCTAATACAACAGGCTTTTCCGTTTCACAACAGAAACTGAGGGAGCGTTTTCTGTTGATGGAGCACAGCTAAGCTTCACTGTACTGCATGAAGGCCATGAATTCATCAGCAGAAAACATTTCAATAAAATAGAACAAATAAATTGGAGGGGGCTCTCCAGACAGTGCTCGGGGCCAGGGCTCTCTGAGGTGTTTGGACAGCCAGACCAGGAGACTCAGTCCTCCAGCCATGCACACCCTCAGGAGCATTTTAACACCAAGACCTGGAAAATAAATTCCACTTCTAAGCCCCTGTAACTGCAAAATTCCAAAGTTTTTAAGCTTTAATTGTATTTTTGACTTGGAGAATTTGTCTGATTTTATCTTTGGATTCAGAATCTTTTCCATCTTACTGGTACCAGACTAAAACTTTACTTTGTCTCGGTTATTAAGCAATTTTAAATAATTTTAACCAATTTAAAAATAGTTTCAAACAATTTTGTTTTAAAATGGGGCATGTAACCTACACATTATTGAAATTTGAAAATATTTCATTTTTTAAGGTTTAAGGGTTCTTAGAGCTGGCCAATGTAGGGAAGTGCCTCTAATATCCTACAGTCCATTCACACGTGGCATACGGGGAAAATGTAAACTACAGACCTAGAATTCGCAAGCTATATTATCATGTTTTCCAAGCACTAAGTTGAAACAGAAAATTGACTTTCACCCAGCTATTTGTTTTATGTAATTTTTTTACGCTGAAAATGTATCTGTCCTCTCTATTGAAAGAGGCCAGTGGAGTGGACATCCTTTCTCCCTAGGCAAGGCAGAAACCTGCACGCCCAGTAAAAAAATGAGGTCTCTCTCTCTCAAAAGGACGTGACCTAGGCTGATCACACAGAGGTTCCTGTCCTTGGTCTTACGGTGACTGCAGGGGGCAGTTCCCTGGCACAGGAGACCCTGCCAACACCAGCAGGCAGGAGACAGGCGCCCGCACGCCCTCCCTGTGTCTCTTCTCCTGTAAGGGAAATGGTGGTGAATGAAGAGCTAGCCACGCTGTGAAGAACCGATTCCTCAAGGCTGAGGGGCTTGGTCCCATCTCCCTAACAGTTCTGGAATCATTGCAAAATGTCTCAGCCCTTAAGAAGTTACTTACTTCACCTGTCCCTCATCTACAGACATACAAGTTTGAACTAAATCTTGAAGGCCTTTTCCAGATCCCAGATCTTGTAACACAGACTGTCCGTGAAAAATAAATGGAACTCTAGGATATTCATTTGCAAATGTCAAGTTATAAAGAGTGTAGACTTTCATTAACAAATGCCAGAAGCGACAGAGAACTTTGTGGGTGTCCAATAAATATTAAACAATCGATTTTATCTGTCATCTGCAAAATGGGGTGAGTAATGCTGACTTGTCTGAGAATTCTGTGTGAGGAAATAAATGAGAACAAAGCACTTTTCAGATAATGAAGCAATTCAAATAAGCTGCTTTAATTGTTTTGAGGTCTAGCTGGATGATGTAAGAACAAAGTGTCTTGCTGCATCTGTGAAATACAGCCATCTTTCCATCTGTTTTAAAAAAAAACAGTCATTATCCTTGCTTATCATCAAAAGTCAGCATGAGTAATTTCTGTACAAATGGAATTTTTCATGTGGTTTCAACATTTCTCATTTCACAAAATGCAACTTTTTATCTTTACCTGCTTTCAACATGGACTCGTGTGTTGATTTAAATTGTTCAATGAGACATTGCATCAGTATTACATTATTTCACCCAGAGAAAATGTTTTTTGAAGTGAATGATAAATTGCACAAATGAGGAAAAATGTATATTTAATACTCCTCCTACTCAAAACTAATACAATTCAGGCCTTGTTACTGGGGAAATTACGAATGCATGCTAGTTTAGTGGAGACCTCCACGGTGTGCTCAATAAATAATGAGACTCAATGCTGTCTTCCCTACAGTGTTTCAGCAGAAAGCCAGGAGCCAATCTGATGGTGACAAGTTCCCTGGTCCCAAGAGACAAGGTACTTACCGACCTCAACTCGGGTTTACTTAATCACCTCCCGGTAAGACCAAAAGTTCCATGAATACAAGGAAAGGCAACCGAGGCAAACCACTGTGCATTGATTGGTTCCATTCTTCAGTGAATTACACAGGGACTTTTGCCATAAAAAATATAAGAAATAATTTTTCCTTACTCCTGCCTCCACACTCAGGGACCGCTCCTGGTGGGCTCAGGGGACCATACGGGACACAGGAGTCTGGACCCTGTTGGCCGTGTCCAGGCAAGCACCCTTCCTGCTGAACTCTCTCCAGCCCCAATATCTTCTTTTTTTAATCTATTATATTTTCCAGCACCAAAATCTTTCTCAAAAGATAAATGTTGGATCCAGAGCAACAGCACGGTGGGCAGGGCATTGGCCTTGCATGTGGCCAACCCAGACTCCGTCTCCACCACCCCACAGTCCCCCGAGCCCTCAGGAGAGACCCCTGAATGTAGAGCCAGGAGTCAGCCCTGAGCACTGCTGAATGTGATAGAACTGAAATGAATGCTGAAAGCTACAGGAACTATTAGGTTCCACATGCTTTGAACTCTTAATGAGAAAATTCTTCTCAAGAAATGTTCTAATAAATTACCCAGTTTTCGAAATTAACTTTGGGTAGAATTCAGAGGAAAATCTGATGGAGGCCATAGGAGAAGAAGGAAAGTGGCAGTTAACAAGTTCCCTGGCACAGTTCTGGGGGCACCTAATCCCGTATATCTGTGCAGCATGGGGAGAGGGTCCTCGGGAGGGGAGAGGCCAAGTCAGGGAGGAGGGTGGGGAGAGAATGATGACAGGTGGGCAGCAGGGACTCTGCTTACTCTGGCTTTAGTGACAGATCCACCCACTCGTGGCTTCAATGTCCCATCCCAGTTGTCTAACTTTCTGAGGGCTAGGTCACTAAATATTTGCTCAAAGTTTGAAAGAATTTGTTCTCTTGATATTAAAATACAACGTACTGATGATTAGTCAGGGTGGAGCCTTTCCTTGGCTTCCTTTAGACTCTCGTGGGCATCAGAATTTGTAAAACCAAAATCAAATGTGGTTGTGTTGGCAAGGACTGGAGGAACATCAAGATTTAAGACACCACGAAACCTCTCTGCAGCCAGAATCTGCAGGAAAACTGTTAGACAACATTTTTAAAAATCAGAGTAATTGGGAAGGTTTTGATATTAACGATGTGCCTAAAGGTCATCATCTATCCAACGATTTGTCCCTAAACTTTTTAAGCTAATTATGACCATTGAGTTCCTGAGGGGCACAGCAGGACAGTGAAACCTGCCAGTTCCTGAATTAGTGAATATGATTCAAATATCCCCCAACGTGCCTTCAGATACTCCGGCTTCTTAGTAGGGAGCCTTGCGAAGGCAGCACAAGCCTCACCAGCTGTCACAAAGCTGCCTTTCGAAGTGCTCGGCAGAGTCTCTGGAGGTGAGGGACGTCCTTCCGTCACCCCACTGTGGGAGGAAGAGTCATCTTCCCCGTGAAGCAGGAGCGTTCGGAGGGGCCCCACTCTAGACATCCAGAGCGTTAGCAGCTACACTATGGCTAAGCCAAGGGGGTCTACACAGGGAAGGAATACAAGGGCTTCTTCAAGGACCCCCAGAGCCCCTGCCCCGTGAGACCACGCCCAGTGTCTAGAGCAGCCAGGAGAGAGTGAGGGCCAAGCAGAAGTGAAGAAACGAGGTCAGTTTCCTGAGACAGAAAATTAATGACATAATTTCCATGGAAACTCATCTCTCCAGATCAAATTTTGTCTTTAAAAAAAGACAAAGAAAATTCTAGGGACTTTAGAGGCCGGGGCAAAAGCACAGCGGGTAGGGCGTTTGCCTTGCACATGGCTGACCCAAGTTTGATTCCCAGCATCCCATATGGTCCCCCGAGCACCGCCAGGAGTAATTCCTGAGTGCAGAGCCAGGAGTAACCCCTGAGTATCGCCGGGTGTGACCCAAAAAGGAAAAAAAAAATCTAGCACTTTGGAGTTTAAATCTTCCACCAAAATACGGGCTGGTGCAATAGCACAGTGGTTGGGTGTTCGCCTTTCACACGGCCGACCTGAGTTCGATTCCTTCGCCCCTCTCGGAGAGCCCGGCAAGCTACCGAGAGTATCGAGCCTGCGCAGCAGAGCCTGGCAAGCTACCCGTGCGTATTGGATATGCCAAAGACAGTAACATACAGTCTCTCAATGAGAGACGTTACTGGTGCCCGCTTGAACATATCGATGAGCAACGGGATGACAGTGACAGTGACCAAAATACAGTTTTAAAATCCATTTCCTCAAGTGAGTTTTAAAATCGGCCTGCGGTGGTGAGGTAGGTGAATGTGCCACCCCTCCCCACGCCCTCCCCACACCCTCCCCACACCCTCTCCGACACAGGGCAGGGGCTGGCGCGTCTCACCCCTGCACACAACAGCTGGATTTTTTTGGCGGCTTTGAAGCTGATCTGTTTTGGCGGCTGTTGTGGTGCCCGTGTTCACCGACCTGGTGAATCCCAGCCCCACCCACCACACGGCCAGAACATTCTCATTCCCTGGGCCTGCCCGCTACGGAGGGCCCGTAAAGGTGGGCACTGGTCCAAGACTCGGCATGGCAGGCCGGAGAGCCAGACGGAGGCACGAGCTCCTTCCCGGGGACCCAGAAGCACCCCCGGCCCGTCCTCACGGGACCACGGAGGGTCTGGGCCCGAATTTCTGCACAGGGTTCAGGCGGGAATCACGGGGGGGGGGGGGGGTGCAGCGTGAGGCGGGGCCGAGTGTAGGAAAGAGACGAGGCCACGGCAAGAAGCAGCTTGAGAGCCTCTGGCTGGGCCCGGGCTCCACGTGCCTGCAGGACCACCGAGGACGCCTCACCAGGGCCTTCCCCGTTCTCTCCCCGAGAGCCCTCAGCTGCGCTCAGCAGGGGCTGGTCTCCGCAGGCCTCCCCAGGCCCCGTGTCTCCAGGCCCAGCAGCAGAATCAAAGGACGGACTGAAGCGAAATGGCGAGCGGCAGAAGGGAGTGACCGACACGCTCCTGAGCCTGTGGGGGGGGGGGGATGTCACGCGCTCCTGAGCCTGTGGGGGGGGTGGGTCCCGCGGGGCTCCCGAGGGGCAGCGTAGGCCTGGCGGCAGCAAAGACAGGACAGCGGGGGAGTTAGCCGGGGCTGGCAGGGGAGGGAGAGTTACAGGGCGAGTGTGGGCGGGCCGGTGGCTCTCGCGGCAGGCGTCCGGGCCGGGCCAGGGCACAGGACCTGCCCAGGGCGGTGGGTCTCCGTCCCCAGGCCCAGCCAGCGCGGCGCGAGAGGAGGCCCTGCTCGAGCCACTCAGGCCCCCTGCACGCGGCAGACGGGGCCGCACCCTGCGTGCCCCACAGCTCTGCACACACGCGTGTCCTCCCCACCCCGGCACCCGGTTGGAGCATCCCCAGAGAGGGGCGGAGCTCACATTCCTGACGCGGCTCTGTTCCCAGTGCCCTCGTGGGACGGGGAAGCAAGAGCCCAGATGGGGCTGGCATAGAGCACTGCCCCGCCAGGGAGGGAGCCCCACCCCTGCCTGTGTCAAGCAGGACAAAGACCCTCACTGCTCATAGAGCACTGCCCGTCACACTGACCCTGAGCTGGCCCCAGGCTGACCCGCACACTCCCGTCACACTGACCCGCACTGCCCTGTCACACTGACCCCATGCTGGCCCCATCACACTGACCCCCACTGTCCCCATCACACTGACCCTCACTGTCCCTGTCACACTGACCCTCACTGTCCCTGTCACACTGACCCTGTGATGACCCTCACTGTCCCAGGCTGACCCGAATTGTCCCGTCACACTGACCCTCACTGTCCCGTCACTCTAACCCTGAGCTGCCCCCCGCCCCAGACAGAGCCCGGGACGGGATCCCCGTCTCCGCCGTGGCCAAGAGCTGCCTGGATGCCGACCAGGAGGAGCTGATCGTCCTGCAGGAGCGGGTGCGGAATGGGGAGCTGAGCGTGGACAAGGCCCTGGAGAGGTTCCGGCGCTGGCAGCTGGGAAAGGAGGACCTGGAGGCCCGCCAGCAGGTACCGGCACCGCCTGGTGTGGGCTGCAGTCTCGGAGACGCTCCCCAACCCCGCTGGGAGTCGGGAAACGGCGGGTTCCGCATCTGCCAACTGCCAGCCGGCCAGACACGGCTGTCCCGAGAGTGGGCACACGGTGGCCCTCGCTGCTGCCGTCTGCACAGGTGCTCAGATCCACGGGGTGTGGTGTAGACAGGCCCCAGGGCCCCCAGCCAGGCGCCAGCGTAAGTGTCCTGCCCTTCAACTGGAAACCAAGAGCCAGAGCGACAGTCCAGCAGGCTGGGCTCTGCACACAACTGACCTGGGTCTGGTCTCAGCACCCAGCACGGTCCCCGAGCCCTGCCGGGAGTGACCCCCGAGCAGCACGGGACCATGCAGACTGCCGTCCCCACCAGCAACCGGTGGTGTGGACAGAGTCCATCGGGGGCGCGGCGGGAGCTGCAGGATGCCAACTCCCCCTCTGACTCACCCCTCCCTTCCCCACTCAGGAAAAACTCCGCCAGCTCCGAGACTGCATCATTGGGAACAGGCCAGGCGACGAGACCTCCTACGGTAGGTAGACGGGGGTCTTCTCAGACGCCAGGCCAGGACGCTGGGCGCTGGGCGCTCGGCACGGGGAGAGGCGCCCTCCCCGCCCGCGGGGCCCCTGCGAGGCTGCGAGTTACCGCGTGAAGCGCCTTTCGCCTTACCCGACCTGGAATGACGGACGCCGGAGCCCTGCCCCCCTGTAGTTCCAATGGGAGCGGCAAATAACAGACTTCTGCTTCTGGTGTTTTTTGCACCAGCCACTTTACACCGTGCTAAATTATTAAGCAGTCATACTTTTTTAATAAGGGAGAATATTCTCAGTTCCCACACAATTGTCCACATGTGGGTCATTTTCCAGCGCGAGCCTCCGGTCGCCTTTCCCGCGGCCAGGAAATGTGGCTCCGGGCGCCGCCGAGCCCCCTGCCGACGATTCACCGCTGCTGTCTGTCGGGGGAGGCTCTTGTTTGCATCTCCGCGCAGCCAAACGTTATTAAGATGGTAAATCTTCCCCGAAGATGAACAACACGTTTCCAGACTGAACAGAAGTGGCGTGCTGGGTGACGCTGCCAAGGGCCCTGCGCCTCCTCTCCAGCCACACTGCGGGTCCAGCGACGCCTCATGGCGGGAAACGCACTGTGAGATTCGTCTTCCTTTCACATGACTTGACTATCTGCTTTCCCACTGAGAATGCGATCTCTCAGACGGGTTTCGGGAAAACGGAAGGCGGCTTCCCAGAAGCACGGAGGCCACAGACGCAGCTGGTGTAGAGTTTGCTGTGCTCACCTCCCTCTAGCTGGGATGCCGACGTGTTAGCAACAAACAGAGCCACAGAACATCCAAATCATCTTACGGGACACGGCCAGGAGCTGGTAATACTGACCGCTTACTGCATACCAAATGTGATGCGTTGATTCCTGAAAGCAACTCTTGAGATAGGCATTGGTAGCAATTCAAAAATAAAAGGGAGTTGATTCTGAGACAGAAGCCCAAAGACACCCAAGACTCCAGACTCCGTGCTCTGGATTCCTCGCCTCCGTTAGAGACCCACGCGCTTCCTCCCGGCCCGGGTGAAGTGAGAAGCCACAGAGGAGCCGCCCACTGTCCGCAGTACTGTTTCTGGTCAAAAGCGAGTCCGTGGCGTCAGGCATGGCAGCCTGGGAGCTTAGCCGAGACACAGGCGCGCTCCCGAGGGGTTCCTTGGCAGAGGACAGCAGTGTCGTGGCTCTGGCCCAAAGACCCGAGTTGGGAGCAGACGGAGCTGCCAGGACACCCCGGGCCCCGAATGTCACCACGGCTGGGAGGGTCTAAGACCTCCTCTGGCCAGGTCAGAGTCAGAAGACCCCCGAGGAGAGTCGCAGGGACTCGAGGGCCTGTAGGCCCAGCCCCACTCAGGGACCTGGAAATCGTCTTGGGCTTCCTCACGATTCATCCCCGGAAAAGGCACCCAGGCAGCCAGCAGCCCCCTCTCAGAGGAACGTCAGAGCCCAGAATGCATCAGCCCTAATGGCCAGCAGGCCGCTGCTCTCTGCATTTTAAAAAAGACATAAAAAGAAATGGAAAAAGGTCATTCTTGAGAAAAATAAGCCATCAGTAGAAATTAAGATGAGGCTACTCTGGTCTGACCAGACCACTGAGGCAAAGAGGGGGCTGGAGAGAGAGAACACAGGCTCTTTGCACATGCAGACCCCTGAGCACGACGGGCGTGGCCCCAAACCAAGAGGTAAATAGGGAACCTTGGAATAAATTTGAAACTAGACGTGGCCACACACGGGAACTGTTGAAAGTGAAATTACAATTAAGAAATGAAACGTCTGGGGCTGGAGAGCCAGTGCAGCACAGGGGCATCTGCCCCTCACACAGCTGGCCTGGGCCCGATCCCCAGCCCATACGGCCTAAGCACAGCCAGATAGGGCCTAAAAATAGCGGGGGGGGGGGGAAAGCATTTTTAAAATGGGCCTCTGCCAGATTAGACGTAGCAGAAGTGAATAATGAAGCTGATGGGAAGAGTAGACTGACCTAGGGTGACGAGCTGAAGCCCCAGGTGAGTGCACACCTGTCCCAGCAGGAGGGAAACGGGTAAAGACATAATGGCCCAAAAATGCACCAAAATGTAATGCCAGCCACCTCCACAGAGTGCCAAGAACTTACCCAAGGGCCAGAATGACTTCACAGGCAACTTATAAATTACCTCAAAGGAAGATAAAGGGACAATGAAGGTTTGTCACTGTCACTGTCACTGTCATCCCGTTGCTCATCGATCTGTTCGAGCGGGCACCAGTAACTGTCTCTCACTGAGAGACTTATTGTTACTGTTTTTGGCATATCCAGTACACATGGGTAGCTTGCCAGGCTCTGCCGTGTGGGCTCGATACTCTCGGTAGCTTGCCAGGCTCTCCGAGAGGGGCGAAGGAATCAACTCAGGTCGGCGGCGTGAAAGGCGAAAGCCCAACCGCTGTGCGATGCAGTTATATTGTTAAAATACTAAAAGGGGGGAAATAACCACAGAATTCTATACCCAGTTTACATACCTTCATAGCTTTGTTGAAACAAAGTCATTTTCAGATAAATTAAATAGAAAAATTCATTCATAGGCAGCAAAACTGAAATATAAGATGCCAACAAACGCTATACAGTGTGAAGACGCTATAACAAATTCACAATAAGGAGTAAACTGAAAAGCATACAAAGTAGATAGATAAAAATGTTTCATCTCATACTACCATTTCAAAGATAACAAAGTGAGGGCTGGAGTGATAGCACAGCGGGTAGGGCGTTTGCCTTGCACGCGGCCGACCCAGGTTCAATTCCCCGCATCCCATATGGTCCCCTGAGCACTGCCAGGAGTAATTCCTGAGTGCATGAGCCAGGAGTAACCCCTGTGCATCGCCGGGTGTAACCCAAAAAGCAAAATAAATAAATAAATAAAATAACAAAGTAATATATTAACACCAATGTTCTGGTTTTAAACATTTGAGGAAACAAAAACTACTACAAAGAAGATAGAAGAGAGAGCTGGTTAAGGGGCTTGCACTGCACGTGTGGCTGGGCGCATGTAGAAAAATGCTCATTTTACAGTCAGTTTGCCCCGAGCATGTGCTGGAAGGACTTAGAAGCAAGGGCAGTGCCCGTGAGGACATTTGGCACACCATCTCTGCATACAAAAACAAGTAAATAATTAGGAATAAAGATAGGCTGAGTGTCATCCATCAGGAGAAAGCATTAACTCACACCCATGTGTCGTACCAGGCTGCTGGGGAGGATGTTCCTAAATAGATTCTCCACGGAAAGGTCTGGAATCCACCATCCATCATTACTCTCCAGAGTGGATTTTTCATGCTGTAGCCTGGGCTCCATCCCTCCACGGCAGAGCAGCAAGCTTTGATAAAGCATCCCTCAGTTCCTAAGCCAGGCTGAAGCAGCAGGGAGAGGGAGACGCCAGCACGCGCTGACACGCTGCACGGTGGTGTGGGAGTGCGGCTCTGGCATCAGGCCGTCACGTCTCGGTCACCTCAAAGGCCAAGTGTGTTGACAATGAGGGGATGAAGCTGGAGCTCCGCGCTGGGCGATACTCAGGCTGTTTTCTGTTTTCTAGGTCACCTGACCATTGTGCACCACCCGACTGGTAAGTGTCGGCCAAAGGTCCCCCAGAACAACGCGGCCAGCCGGCCTCGGTGCCGACGTGAACTCACCCAGCCGGGCCGGACGGTGTCAAAACTCACATCAGCGTTTATGTTTCCCCATTGCTGTGAAGCCACTTGACACGAGGAGACGCTCGACCAGCAGAGGCCTTGTGGTGGGGCAGGCGGCACCCCACCTCACGGCGTGCTAGCTGTGACCCTGGCCGGTCACCCCACACGGCGGGCCTCAGTTTACTGTGTGAGATTGAGATTTCAGGGGCCTGAATCAAGACTGAGAGCCCGGGGAAGCACGGAGGGGCCCCTCAGAGCCCGGGATGCAGCAGTGCCCGTGCCGGGAGCCAGGCCAGCCCCAGGGGCTACGGGGCTCTGAAGCGGCAGGCAGGGCCGGGCCGGACAGCGGCCCTGGACCGTGAGAAGGGGACAAGCTCTCCTGCGCAGGGCGACGCTGGTCCTGCTGAACGCGGGGATCAGTGACTGCTCGGCCAGACGGGAATTGCTAGTGGGGGTCAGGGCCAGTGAACGGAAGGCCGGGAGTGTCCCGCCGGGAGTGCCCCGCCCGGGAGTGCCCACGGCAGGGCGAGCAGCCTCACGGCTGACTCCTCTCAGCACTCCACACTTGGCCCCCGCCCTGGTCTGTGCAGAGAGAAACGCAAGCGCGGAATGAATAAACCATCAACTCCCTAAAATATTGACCTAGTAATCGAGTTTGTCTTTCCAGGTAGTGAAAGCATCCACAGTGAAAATAAGTTACCTAACATACCCTTGGGCAACAAGGTAGGATGCATTTTATCTTTAATTTATTTTTCTTAATGCAGCGACTTCTCTCCTGACTGTGCTTTGAAACATTCGAATAAATATGAACCAGATAGGGTGGCATAAGCGTGTCCATGCAAAAGCTATGAGTAGTTTTTAAAAATTACCAATGGGAAGAAATCAGGTAAAGAATTCAGGGGGAAACTCCCAGACCTGGCGTGGTCGAGGGTCCAGAGAGAGTCCAAGGAGGTTAAGACGTTTCCCTGGCACACAGCTAACCCAGTTTGATCCCTGGCACCACCAGGGATGGCCCGAAAATAAAAAAGACAACTAAACATAGTTGAGTCCCACATGTACAGAGCAACTAAATTTTAGAGGAATTCTGACTGCATCGATGATTCCTCTACTTATAGTATATGGAGGGCTTAACATTTGGTTATAGGAAAAATATAATCCCAAATATTTTTTCACTTAGATATGTGTTACTTCACAATATAGTTAACTGAAGAGAACTCGTTAATGAGAAGTTAAAACTAACACTACAAATAAATCAGCAATTAAAATCCAAGTATGAGACAATACTTATAGCACCCTAACCACCAGTTTTTCTGTATAAAACTCCTGTTATTCCAACTATCTACATATGTGATATCGGAAACATGCACTGTTGTTATCCAAGGGTAACGTATCCAAATCAGCAGCTAGACTTCCTGCTGAAACCCAAATGATGGCGTGTGGTCACCATCCTAACGAACGATGTCACTGTAGCAATAACACTTTAAGCTCCATATCATCCCCTAAGTTATCAGTAACCACAAAAGTCATCCGCTGTCAGGAATTGCTTGATATAACTGCATTTCCAGATCATTCTGTGGCTCACCAGTGAGCTACTCATGAGTGTATAGGCAGTAATGAAGTCTCCATCACTTTGACACCAGCAGAATTGTGGGGTATGAGCTATGCCCAAACTCAGGAGTCTATGAAAATACCCTTCTCAAAAATCTTTCTATAAAATCATGGATTGTTTGGTTTTTCGGATTTTTGAGAGCAAGATTTTGGATACAAGAAAATAAAAAATCTCAGTATTTAAGCTATCCACTCCCAAAATGGAAGTAAAATTTTAATTCAAGAACTTTCATGTTGAAGGGCTGGAGCGATAGCACAGCAGGTAGGGCATTTGCCTTGCATTCGGTTGACACAGGTTCGATTTCCAGCATCCCATATGGTCCCCTGAGCACTGCCAGGGGTGGTTCCTGAGTGCAGAGCCAGGAGTGACCCCTGTGCATCGCCAGGTGTGACCCAAAAAGCCACAAAAAAGAGAACTTTCATGTTGAGCTTCAAAACAATTCTTCCCTGATAAAGATGGGTACTGTCTCACCTCTACTACACGGCTATTTTTTCCAAAGCCAACTCTGATTTTATCATGTTTCCTTATTCAGTCTTAATAAAGAAAAACGCTAGTTCATATCTTTTTTCTTCCTTAGATTCCCGGACGAGTTCAAGTTGCAAAAGAATTTGGTTTATGTTGTAGGAAAGATCACTAAAGAAGGTAAGTATTAGCCCTATTTTTTAAAATAAAATCTAAAGCAGGAACTTAATGAAATATTTAAAGTATTTTTCTTGCTAGACAAATGATTTATTTATCTTCTCAGAGGACAAATGTGTATTTTTCAAGCAAAAAGCATTTCTGACAAAGATTTCTGCGTCCCACGACCCCGTGCCAGCTAATCAATCCTGACTCCTGAGCCATTACTCTCGAGCTCATTTCCTGAGGGCTCCTTTTTGTGTGATTATGGTGAAACTCAGGCTCCCACCGACTCTGGTTTAAGTGAAGCGAGCTGGGCTGTGACTGCTGCTGTCTTGAGGGGGATCTCCGCCACAAAAGCCTCTGAATCTTGGGATTTACTGTTGCCCTACTTACTGGCATTTTGCCTGCTTCAGGGTGTCATGCAAAATTAAAATCTAATTCCGGGCAGCGATGTCACGCTTTGAAAATTATAGGAAACAAGAGCAGAAGAGTCAACTCTTCTGTGGAAAAGTTACTGGGCCTGTCTGAGGCGCTCACCTTAACAGTTTACTCTCCGTAATCTTCGAATAAGCATGAAAGCACAAATTCGTTTAGGATTTCTTTTAAGCGACTGCTGCATTTTCTCTATTTCTCACACTCAGAGGCTGTAAGTAGTATTACCACGTCGTATTTGCAGAAACATTCCCCTAATTAGTGCTTATTTGCATATAACCCTGAAAACATTTTTCAACTTATCTCCCATTATTGCACATTTCTTTAAGTTACATTCATCACATCAATTACAATTTCGACTCTTTCTTTAAAACAGCTTCCTAGCCCTGGATAGATGAAGTTTTACCATTCCATGGCCTTCATGCCCAATGAATCAAGCTACGTGTGGTTATCACAATAAGAATTCATTTTAACAAACTCAGCTGGTTTGTTCATTCTGAGGCTTTCCTCCGAGACCGACACATGAGTGACTCTTCCTGTCTTCACCAGCTCGGTGGACAGTGGCCAGACGGGCTCCCGACAGGGGGACCTCCTCAGACACCAAGGTCTCCAGGATACAGTTAGTGTCACGCCCTTGAAGTGCTTCTTCTTGTGAAATTTGGAGATTTGGAACAGTTTCATCTGTGCTTTCAAGAAACAATAATATGGCCTTGATCTGCTCACACCCGCTCCTGTCCCCTTGGGGGTGAGGAGACCCCAGCAGGGCGCCAAGTGGCTCTCTAGCCTGTAACGGCTTCTCACTGGCCATGGAGTCCTCCATCCGCCTTGTGCTCATGAGAATGTGAAAGAGGTGACTAAATATCTTTTCTAATAAAACCTATTTGCTGCCCTGAGGTAAGGGCAGAAGAGCCGGAGAAAGCCTGGGAATTATTTGGGACACAGCCGTGCCCGCTATGGCTAGGGGTGGCTCTGGCTGCCACCCTTACGCGCGGGCCTAACAGGCAAAGCATGCTGGTGGCAGGGACCCTGCCATAAGCTGCCATGGGTCCCAGAGAGTCAGCAAGGGCCACTGCCTTGTCATAGAGAAGGAGACCCACAAAGAGCCGTGATGCCTCCTTCGGGGATGAGCCTCCCCTGGGCACCCTCCGGGGCTCGGCGCCCCTGTCCTTCCGTCCCACACGGTCAGGGCAGCGCGAGAAACGTGTCCAAGCAGGGTGGGGCCGGGGAATCAGGTGTCCAGAGCAGGCCTGCTGCACGGCGGGAAGGACCAAGACAGAGGCGGCCGGCTGGAGCGAGGGCCCGGAGGCTGGGTGCATGCAGGGGACACCAGAGGCCCGGGTTCAAGGGCCAGTACCGCATCGTTCCCTGGGCACTGTCGCTGGGGCCCCAAACACCCACAAGCAGGAGAGAGCTACGAAGGGGAAGGATGAGCAGGCCAGCAGAAAGCGCCCCGTCCTCTCTCAGCTTTGGCCCTAGCCGAGAATCCTGTCCATCACATCCGAACCCCCAGGAAATCTTCCCTTCCTGGTGGGGGAGAGCTCGGGGCCAAGGAGCGGGAATAAACCAGAAACAGGAGAGTGTTCTTCGGAGATCTGGGGCCTCTTTCAGAGGGCCGGAGCTGCTGCCAAGGCAGAGGCCCACGTGGGAAACCTTCCTGGTCTCTCCGCGCTGGGCCCGCGCAGCCAGGAACTAATAACCACATCTCTCCGCCGCGGGGCTGGAGCCACTCCGGGCCATTACCTAATGGGAGCCAAGCGCCAGCCTCTCCTCGGGCCTTTCCACCTCCCAGGGGTGATTCTTAGAGAAATGTGAGCAGCTACTGGATGTTATCAAGAGAGATTTATTTCGAGTAGAAGCCCTTTCCTTCCTACCTCGCTGGCTCTCCGGCCAGTGCTCCACGCGGGGGTCAGGGCACGCCACCGAGCCACCCCGCGGGGCAGTGAGGGAGAGAGCTTTGTCACTGCTGTGGAGAGGGACAGAAGCGTGACGGCGCCAATTAGCGCCTCTGACACACGGGGACAGAGAACTGTCAGCTCCAGCAGGGCTGAGCGGGGGACCCTGGTCTAGACTAGGAAGTAAAGTGAGGTTCGCACGGGAAAGACTGCTGTTGAAGTGAAATTTTAACTTCGTTCAGGATTCTCTGAAAACGGAAGCCTAAGAGAGTGTAAGTGAAGGTCTGCCTGCGTACCAAAGTCTGAGGCCCAGGTGGCGTAAGCTGAAATGGGTCGTCAGATACACGGAGGAAAGGACGGCCCTGAATGTGGTTTCCTGGCGCACACAGCAGGATGCTGCACCCTGGGGACCCTGGGCACCAGCTTCCAGAGTCTGGCCCGACGCTGTTCTGAAGAGAAGGAGCCTTGCAGACTTGAGCCGTTATTGTACCTACATGTGCGCTACTAGATCATCCTTCTTGTTCCCCACATGCTCCAAAGTTCTGATTTTAGTGGTGTGGACCTGCTGCATTCTCTGTCGGGGACAGTCCTGCGTGTCCCTCGCCAGGCTCACTGGGCATATCCAAGCGACAGGCGCCGACTTCTGCACTTCCTCGTAGCCTCGTCCTCAAAGTCCAGGCGCTGGTGCTGGGGCTGAGACATGTATGAAGTCCTGAGTCTGACCCCCAGCACCGCAAATAATGATTCCTAATGCGCACTAATGACGCACGCTTGAGCCTCGAGGTGAGGCCCTGACTCCTGCCCCGGCCACGGCTCCTCACTGAACGGCGGGACCCTGCGCCCGGCACAGGCCCAGTCACGGGGACGAAGTGAAGAGCCAGTATTGCCGTCAGAAAGGAGGTCCGAGCTGAGTGCCTGGGAGTACGGTCCTACTCCCTCCATGAGAGGTCTGTGTGTGTGGGGACACTGGGCAGAGTCCACCGGCCGGGCAGTGAGCACTGTGCACAGAGCAGCCGTGCGATGCCCTTCCTTGCTTTAGGACCTGGTGGTTCTTAAGCAAGACAGACAGGGTCTGACTCAAATCTGAAGGATATTTTAATGACGTTCATGCAGCCCAGTAGGACACGGGCCTGCACGCATTAGCCCTGGGCTTGAAGATCTGGGTTGGCTCCAGTACTGAGAAAAATATGATTACTAAGTACCCAACGACCACACGGCTCACCTCGAATAGTCCTTCCTGGGGGAGAAAACCCGCAGTCCCCGGTAGCACTGCCTTGTTCCCGAGGGAGGCTGCAAGGGCCTCACAGGAACGGAGTCCAGGAGGCCCTGTGACCGAGCACAGTGGCAGAGTCGGTTCCTGCAGTCTAGAACGCAGCTTGCAAACCCCTGGCTTTCAGTTTACGCACAGGGGGAGGGATGACATTTTCCTCTCGGTGGGGCAGAGAAATTGGCTGAAAGATCCCTGCAGTGGTGGCGTGAGAGGGAGTCTGGCTCAGGGGTCAGTGGGGACCCGTGAGGACCAGCCAGGGGAGGCCAGTGGGCGCAGGACTCCACCTGATTACCGTCAAGTGGAAGATTACACTCTAAACCTTGAGATAACAACAGGGGGCCTCAGTCAGAGGCAGGGGCCTTTGTCGGGGCTTACACCTGGCTCTGTCCTGGGGATCCTGCCCCGCAGGGCTGGGGCTGAGGGGGTTTGAACCCAGGTCAGCCACCTCAAGGCACGGGCCCCACACACCCCCGCCCTGGAGAGAAAAGATCACTGTCTTCAATAAATGACTTCGGATTTTTAGCCAGAAGTTTGTTTACTGTCATCTGCTGTGTGGTTCTCTGCTTGTCCTCAGATCAGTGCTCAGCTGGGCTCCACTCAGAACGGGCGGGAGACGGACACAGCCCTGCGCGGGTCACAGACCAGGCGCTGTGAGGGCTTCTGAGCCACAGATCGATTTTTGATTTTTTCTTTTTGCTTCTTTTTTTTTGGCAGGGAGGGGGCGGTTCACACCCAGCAATGTTCAGGGGTTACTCCTGGCTCTGCACTCAGGAATTACCCCTGCTGGCTCTCGGGGGACCATATGGGATGCTGGGAATCGAACCCGGGTTGGCCGCGTGCAGGCAAACACCCTCCCCGCTGCGCTATGGCTCCAGCCCCACAAATCCTTTTCACTAATTTCCTCTTTGCTCCGAATAGAAGCGGCTAACTCCAGGTGAGAGAGTAGCCCCAGCAAACCACCCCCAATTTCCGGAGGACCAGCTCTTTCCCCAGGCAGGGGTGGGAGTGCTACGCGGGTGGCCGTGGGGACGGTGCGGGATTTCCTCTGGCGCACACACCGTCCCTTCCTCGCCGGAGCAGAAGCTTGCAGGGGCCGGGGGCTGCTGTGAACTGACGCTCTTCACGTCTGCACCTGTAACTAAGACGGGGCCAGTCACACCCATCCTCGGGGCCCCACCTCAGCGGGCGTGGGGGCCCCGGCACTCCTCCCCGTGGGCTGGGCCCCCACTTGGACCCCGGTGCATCCGCAGGGGTCTGTGGCAGTGTCTGAGAGATGTTCTGTCCCGAGAAGACGACTGCACTGAAAATCTACCCTCTTAAAAGAATCCCCCCTCAAATTACTCTACGTATTAATTATTCAGTGTATAATTATAAGTAGAACATGCGGCAGACCCTCAGAGCTTTGGGGACTGAAAGATTTATATATCTTCCCACTTGGGTTTCGGCCACAGATGATGTTTCTGGAGTTAAGAAAACAACTCATCTGCGATTATAAAAGCAGTCTGGTCAGAGGGAGGGATTTTACAACGGGCAAAGTGCTTGCATGGCACGTGGCTGATCCCAGATTGGTTCCCAGCACTTCCTCTGCCCCCACGCACCCCCAGGCATCACTCTTGAGCCAGAAGTTGTAAAAAAACTATGCACGCCGACGGGCGTGTGCACTCGCGGGCTCTCCGAGCGGCTCTGTCTCACCGCCCGTGTTCAGTGCTCTGGAACCGCTGTGTGTGGGCTGGATCGGGATGGCTGTTGGCCAAGGGCAGGCGAAGGAAGGAAGAAGGCCAAACTGGTTGCTCGATCAGGTGCCGTTTATTTCATTCTCCTGTCTCTCCCTCCGCTTCTCTCCTGGGTCTAGATCTCTCTCTGGATCTCGGCCCCCAACCCACTCTTCCAGCCTAGTTAAATCCCCCAGCATGAGGGGTCGGGGCTTACACATAGATGTGGTCACAATCAACAGGGGCAAAGTTCTTTCCTTCAGGGGATGCTGCTTCCAGGACAGATTCTCTTTCAGCAGGACACCCGCCCAAGGGCAGAGTCCCATGGGTGTGTTTCTCCTCTCCTCTCCAAACTAACATATAAACATTAACAATATTAATCATTTTGTATGGACACAGTAAAAGATGCATTAAGCTTATAGAATTGCTCTCCTGGAGTCATCTCGATCTCAGACTACAGTGCTCATGTCAGATTAGTCTTTCCTATCCCTAGCAGGGTCCTAGTCTCATATTATTCTACATATTAATTATTCAGTGTATAATTATAAGTAAAACATGTGGCATACCCTATAAGTAAAACATGTGACATGACATGTCCATGACCAATCTCTTAACATATAGTTAAGCATTAGGCACTTTGGCCAGGCCCATCTCGATACCAGGGTAGCACATAACTCACCACTTGCCCTGGGTCCATCCCGTCCCTCGTTGGGCCCCTGCTTTTTGGGTGCCAGAAACTGAGGGCAACTGAGGCTTAAATTGAGAAAGCAGATGCCCGGGAATGAATAATATTTGAAGCCAATTAAATCCCAAGTTATAAAAGAATAATATTGTCTTCTTGTGTCTATACAAAAAGGACACTGGTTTAAAGTAAACTATTCAAAAGACACAAGAAGAGGAGAAAGGCAATATTAACTTAATATTAACTTAAATATATGTTCAGTGTCCTAGAAATATCTGACCTTACAAATTAACAGTTTCATTAGGGGGAGAAGCTGGTTAACTGTTTGGGGAAGAGAGCATAGAGAAGTGGTTGCAGATAAACAAAGGAATGGGAGTGACTCAGGAGCACCTTGGTGGGTGTGACCAGGATAAACCTAAGCTCCTTGTGGCAAGGGGGGAAAGGACAAAGCAATGTCATCCTACAAGAAGTGACCTCTGGGCACCACTGGGAGTGGCCGCCAATCCAAAACTGAAATAAGGGTGAGGAGACTCTTCCTGCCCTCATCATCTCAAAGATCTGACGGAAAATCAAGCACTAAGCTCTCCTGAATGAACCAGCGCTTCAGTGAGAAAGGCCAGTGTCCAGGAGGGCGCTCCGTGCCCGCCTCTGAGGGGGACAGAAAGCCAGAGTGTCTTTAGAACATGGCGAGTACTTGTTTGAGACTCAGGCATGAGATTAACTCCCTTTCAGTTTACACAGAGAAAGCACAGAACCCCATGTGTAAATATCACGGGAATCTCAAAACAAAATCACTGTCACTGCCTGTTGTTCGTCGATTTGCTCGAGCGGGCACCAGTAACATCTCCATTGTGAGACTTGTTGTTACTGTTTTGGACTTATCGAATACGCCATGGGTTGCCGGGAGGGACCCCAGGCCCCTGGCACTGCCCGGGAGAACGCCCAGCCCCAGTTTTTAAGGCACAAACAGACGCGTCTCCAAAGAAAACAGGGCCCGAATCTCAGGGGTGAGACCCGGAGCAGCGTGGCCGTGTCTGGCCCGTGCGGGGGCGTCTGTGGGGAGGCTGGGAGCGGGAGAGACAGATCCGCCGCCAGCAGGGACCGGAGCTTCCACAGCAGGTCTCAGGAAACAGAGACGCCAGAAAGCAAGAGAAGTGGGGAAATTCCCCTAAAATAAACCCCGGGGCTAGAGACAGTGAGTAGGACTCACCTGCACGAGACAGGCCCTTGATCTCTGCCCCCCTAGGGTCCCCCAAGCCCACCGAGTGACCCCTAAGCACAGGAATAAGCCCGGGGACCCGGGTGTGGCCCCAAACAAACCCAACCCAGAGGTCAGTCTCCCAGGGTGAGCATTTGCGTCCCCAGGGCGTAGGGGCCAGCCCAGCGCCGGGACACAGAGGGGCTCGGGCATCCGCCATGGCCCGGACAGGATGGCAGCAGTCGGGGACAGCGGGACCCCGGGGGCCCAGCAGGAAACAGGCCCTCAGGCACCCCAGGCTGGGCCTGCGCCAGCTCCCGGTCAGAGCTTTAACTGCATGGACAGCCTGATGGGGACACCGGGCTGTGTGGTTTGCAGCCCTGGAAGGACCTGCTCTGGGGGGGGAGGGGTCAGTGAAGGGACAGCGCCGGCCATCAGGGCTTCCCCAGCTGGCGACAGGCGTGACCGCTGTGGCTCAGCTCGGGCAGGGGCAGACGGGCCGTGGGCCCCACCCAGCACCCGGGACAGAATCGGCTTCATCTGAAGACCAACGCCAGCACAAACAAGACGCTTGGCCTTCGGACAGACAGACAGACAGACAGACAGCGACCACAGGGAAAGGCTCCCGGGTGCAAAGGCAGAGGGACCATTACTTGGAGAGACGGGGACGGCCAGAAGCGAAGGGCGGAAGGGCTGAGCTCGGGGCCCGCACAGACCCAGACGGCCCCGCCCCGCCCCGCTGAGAATGGCCTGACTGACGGAGAAGCGAGTGGGACCCAGGTGCGTCCACGCGCCACATACAAGCCTCGGCTCGAACACTCCCAGGGAAGGACTGCGGCCAGGTATTCCCAACCATCGTGTGCACACCTCCTCCTGGAAGCCCCCCCAGGGCCCCGGCTGGGAGTGGAGGTACCACCACAGGCCCTCATTGCGACCCTGAAAGCAGCTTCCAGGTGCCAGCGCGTCCTTCCCAACAGGGCTTGTCGGCCACGTCACCGCGAGCACTGCTGGACGCGAGTCCTTACGCTGCGTGTGGAACGCTCACAAACCCTCTCCGTATCAGCGGCTCCGTCCCTGTCCTACCCTCCTCCTCTGCCCCACACTCTCGGAGTCTGTGAACACCCACCAGGATTGAGTCCTTGGCAGGCCAAGACGTAGGTGGCGCACAGTAACTCCGGAGTCTTGAGATACTGAATTTTCTCTGTCAGCACCATCACGAGCCCTGAGTGTCTGTGGCAGGTGTGACCTCGACCCCCACTGGACGCACCGTGGTGACAGACAGGCATTACGGCAGGAAGGACACAGCTTCTCCCTAGACCAGGGTTCTGAAAGGGCCCGGATCTAGATACAGAGCTCATCAGCTGACCAAAGAGAAAGAGCATAATTAGGCAATTATTACATTTTTGCCTTTTCTTAATGTTTTACCGTATTATATTCCACTAGCTCAAATTTCACTGAATATTGGAAAAACAAGTTCTTTGTGTTGGATGTATGCTGGGCTGTTTTCTACTAGGGTTTCCATTATATATTAGCTGCCTCTGTCATTTTAGAATTCCTCGAATTTCTTTCTGACACTGTCATTTGATTTAGCAACTGGATAGAAACAGCTGAAAGCATCTCTTGGTCTTAAATTAAATTTGGCCGTGACAAATGTTCCTGTGGGAATATAGGATGAATCCCACACATTTATCACGGCATCTGGGCCATGTTTGTTTCTGTAGGACAGAGGAGAGTGGAGGAAGGATTCTTATGTTGGTAAACTGGAAGTCTAAAAATTAGGCTTGCCATCTGGAATTGCTTTGACAAGAATACTGGCCTGCTCTTCCCACTTAATTACCAAATTAAATCTCATCATGTAAAGACAATGATCTTGGAGATTCAGACTTAAGTAAGGCCATTAAGAATACTTTTATTTAGGGGGGGTGGGAGGGATGCTGGGTTTACTGGTGGTGGAGAATGGGCACTGGTGGAGGGATGGGTTCTCTAACTTTGTATGAGGGAAACATGAGCACAAAAATGTATAAACCTGTAACTGTACCCTCACGGTGATTCACTAATTAAAAAATAAATAAATTTTTAAAAAATAATAAAATAAAATAAAATAATACTTTTATTTAGATATTACTGTGTTTATTTACTGTGACATTCTTGAACATAAGCTTCTTGAGTTTTAAGAAATAAGTTTATGCACACATTTAGCCTATGTAATCAGAAAAAACTTACACAAACCCAAGATAATTAAAGCAATATTTTTGTTAGGGACCACATCCCAGATGTACTCAGGGCTCCTTCCTGGCTCTGTGCTCAGGAGTCCCTCCTGGCAGGCTCAGTGGCCACACGGGGTGCTGGGGATCAAATCTGGTTCAGCCGTGGGCAAGGCTCTCTCCCCAGCCCCAATTAAGGCCATTTATACAGGCCATTGATTATGTTTTGCAGTTTATAACATAAAGAAAACAACACATCGTTTGCAAAGTTCCGAAACACAGTCCTTAGATACATACGACTCCCCCTAAAGGCCAAAAGGAGCACTGCAGGCTCAGCAGAGCCAAGTACGGCTTCAGTGAAGAGTGCTGGTAAGTGGGGCCGAGAGAGAGCAGGGGGTCAAGTCCCTTGCATGCAGCAGGCCTGGGGTCTGTCCCCCGTGCCACACGTGGTCCCCCAGGCATCGCCAGGAGTAAGCCCTGAGCACATACAGGGCTGACCCAAAAACCAAAGGAAGAAAATGCGGTGAGTGAAATGAAAACTTCTATATGTTGTGAAGCATCAACTGCATTTCTCCCACACTATGATTTCATCGACTCACTGAGGAATGCAATTTTAAATCGTTTCTCCTAGAGATCTTGACCATTTCAATATCCAAACGTTCCACTGCCCTGTCTCCCTTGGATTACAATGTATTTTTAAGGCACGTAACGCAGCCTCTGGTCGCGAGCAGATCAGCTGCTTCTGCACTGTCCGTCCTACACACGCTCGTGCGGGCTGCTCCTCCGAGCCACGGCTGGCCCTGACCCCGCAGCCGGCTCTGAGCCGAGTTTCTCAGCCACCGTCCCAGGCCACGTGCTGCTTGCTGGCGGGCAGGAAATACACGTTTGCACCCACCATAACACGCCAACCCTCAGGGGGGTGGAGGACAGGAATCGTGGCCGGCAAAATGCTGTCCAGGACACAGATTGCGCCCGCCTCCAGCCCCGCCTCCCTGCAGCCACACAGCCCGCGACGGGGAAAGCCAAAGAGAACAGTGAGTGGAGACGTCAGCGGCACGGCAACAAGGCCCAGGGGCTTAGGGAAACAGCAGCCACCGGGCTGCTGCACGGAAACTGCAAGACTAACAGACCAGTACCTGCAGAGCTGCTCACCGGGGGGCACGCGAGGGGCGGGTGGGCACGAGAGGGGCAGGTGGGCACTCGGGGGGCAGGTGGGCACGAGAGGGGCGGGCGGGCACGACAGTGCGTGGCGCTGACAGCAGCACTGCTGGGAGGCAGGACCGAGGGAGCGAGGAGGCGCCAGGGCACCGGCCCGAGGGTGGCGCTCTCGACTCTGACCCAGCCATGTTCTTTGTCAGACTGTTTCCCCATCACTGTCGCGGGCCAGACCGGTCCCTTCCTGGACCTTCCAAGCTCACTCACTGTCTCGGGCCAGACCGGCCCCTTCCTGGACCTTCCAAGCTCACTCCCAGCCCCCGCCTCCCTCTCGCTCCGTCGACTGGATCCTGTTGGGTTGAACAGGGGCGCCCGGGCCTCTGCTCAGAGCCAGCGGCAAATCATCTGCAAGAGGCAAGACCTGGGCCAGCGTCTCAGGCCTGGTGCCGTCTGAGTGCTGTGCTTCGTGCTTCCAGCCCCTGGAGAGTGCTCACTTAGAAGTTAATTTAACCACCTAACTGGTGGCCACGTTCAAAAGCTTCTGACCCGTTTGATCGCCGCTATCAAAGCCCGCACTGAGGCTGGGGCTGGAGTGCCACTTGGCTCTTGGAAAGTTCTCGTAGAGGAAATCCCTGCTTGCTCCGAGTTGCTTCCCGTGACACCCCCCCCCCCCCAGCCTGTCGACGGGTCAAGCTCCCTTTTCTGCAACCACACGCCTCCCACCAGGCTACCCGGCCTCCCCATGGTGCCGTCTCCATGGAGGGGAGTTTCCCTGGTGGGGGAGTGGCAGGCACAGACAGTGCCCCTGACCACCCCGAGGCCCCCGCTGCCCGCTGTGTGGGGACAGGCCGAGAATCACAGACTCAAGGACGCACGGCCCTCGAGGATGCAGGAGCAGCCCCCAAGCAGAAATATGAGGCTCGTTTTAAGTTCTACAATTGGTTACTGACTTCTGGAGCAACAGTGATGAGAATGTTTCTTCATAGGCCTGCGGAATCCCTAATTCCCAACCTGCTCAGAGTTACCTCCCCGTACAAACAAAAGTAGACATGCAACCAACTTCTGAAACTTAGCATAATAAATAGAAATACTGCTTTAGGATCTTTCCATAAATCAACCTTTTACACCAGCTATGAGGAATCCAGCCACCGCCTCTGTGCTTTGTGGTGGGAGCAGAGGCAGGATGCGGGTTGTGATGGAACATGAGATTTGGTTTTTAAAAACTCCTGGTGAAACAGGCACTCCTGCCCTCCTGGCGGGCAGGCACCTCTCCTGATCTAAAGCACAAAGTATATCAAGGCACCACTTGTCACTTGTCATTCCTTTGATCTTCAATTTGCTCAAGCGGGCACCAGTAACATCTCCACTTGTCCCTCTCATGAGCTAGTGTAGCCCAATGGTACCTGCTCGCTCCAGGAACAGGAAGAGCCTCAAATTGTTCATTCAGGGTTTTGACGAAGAAGTCTGACCATCTCACTGGTGGGCGGCCACACAGTCTTTTGACATCCTGTGGAATCTAGTCGTAACAGCTCTAGTCCAGCAGTCATCTCTAAATCACATTATGTGTCCGGACCATCTGAGTTTTGACACCTTGGCAAATGAGACAGCAACCCTGATTCTTGACTGTCAATGGAGGTCAGAACTCCAGATTCCTTCTCCCACTTGAGTGAGACATGATACTCCTAGCATAGCTCTTTCGATTCCTCTTTGGGATACCCGAATAGCGTTCTCATCCTATTCACATAGGGCCCAGGTCTCTGAGGCGTATGTTAGTGCAGGAAGAACGGTGGAGTTGAAAAGATGTGCCCAGAGCTGGAGGTTCTTTGTCCTCTTAACGACTTCTTCGACGCTCTTGAAAGCATTCCACGCTGCTCTCTTCCTCCTTCGCAGTTCTGGCGCCAAGCCAAAGCCATTCCTCATGTTGAGTTCTCGACTCAGGTACACATAGCTGCTGCATTCGGAGATGTTCGTTTCATTGAGAGCAAATGGAGCTTCAGGGACCAGTTTGTTTTTCATGAGCATCGTCTTGTTGAGATTCAGCTGCAATCCGACCTTTCCACACTCATGGTCGAAGTCGTCCAGCATTTGTGCCACTTGGCTAATGATTGGTGTTATTAGAACGATGTCATCAGTGAAGTGGAGGTGGTGTAGCTGCAGACCATCTATCTTCACTCCCATTCCTTCCCATTCCAGTCATCGCATGACATTCTCAAGAGTAGCACTGAAGAGTTTTGGTGAAATGGTATCACCCTGCCGCACCCTTCTCTTTACATCGATGATCACTTCCTTGTAGAATGGTGAGATCCTGGTGGTGAATCCACAATACAGCTTGCAGAGGAGCTTGATATAGTACTGAGTTTGAAGGCCCTGTTTGGCTAGGGCTTCAATGACCACTTCAGTCTCAACAGAATCGAAGGCCTTCTTTAAATCAATGAACGTTAGACAGAGCGGCATCTTGAACTCTCGAGAAACTTCAATGAGCTTGGTCACTGTGTGGATATGGTCAATCATGCTGAATCCTTTTCAGAACCCAGCTTGCTCACATGGTTGTCCTTTGTCTAGTGTTCTGCCTATTCTATTCAGGATGACACGAGTGAACAACTTGTAGATTGGGCGATAGTTGCTGATGTCATGGATGTCTCCCTTCTTGTACAACAGAACAGTCCTGCTGGTTTTCCATTGGGACAGAACCTTGCATTCGGACAGGTAGCATGTGAAGAACTGAGCCAGTGTATTGGCAAATATTGGCAGCAGATTCTTCAGGTGTTCAGGTCTGACCTTGTCCAGACCAGGTGCTGTTCGCGTCTTTACCAACGAAATGGCATATTGGATTTCGGAAGGGAGGATGTTGGGAATGACATATCCATCCTGCAGAATTTGGTATGTGGGTAGGTGGATGTAGCTGTTAAAGAGATCCGAGTAGAATTTGTGAATAATCCTCTCCATTGCCTTTCTGGAAGTTGTGATAGATCCATCAGGACGTCAGAGGTTAGTCATCTTGGTCTTGTACTAGGTAAAGGACAGGCAAGTGTTGCGAATACTTTTCCCAGCTTCTGCCACATCAGCCAACACTGCTGCTCTTCTCTCTTTGAGGTCTTCCTTTATCGCATCTCTGCGCAGCTTTGCGAGCTCAGACTTTAGCTTGTGCTTGCCTGAGGCTCTCGCCAAACCACGTTGGCGAATGAGCTCGAGAGTTTCCGAAGACAGGCGTCTGTGGCTTTCCTACTCTCGGCATTCTTCGTGCAGTTATGGAGGTGCTGAACCAGTCGATCATATTCCTATTGATGTTGTCAACGACGGCACCTTCCCATGTTGCCACAATAGTGCCAAAGAGCTCCCAGTTGGTGGTCATTCTGGGAGTTCTCTTCTTAAACTTAAACTTTGCAGACCTTTCTCCCTGCTCTGTGAAGTAGAATTTCGCACGAAGGAGACGGTGGTCTGATCCTGTTTGGAATTTTGGGACAACAGCGACATCGGTCAGCCAAAACCTTCGATTGAATATGATGTGGTCAATTTCGCTGTGGAACTGTCCACCAGGAGACTCCCATGTCCAGCGTTTAGATTCGGCCTTCTGGAACTGTGAGTTACCATGGATGGTCTTGGTTAACATGATGAACTCAGACAGTCTCTCGCCCTGTTCATTCCATTCTAGGCCATGGGTCCCAATGTGGAGTTCTTCAGGTGACCTTCTCAGTCCTATCTTGGCATTAAACTTTAATGCCAAGATATCAAGGCATATAAATGAAAAGTCTGGAAGGAGGAAGAGAAGGAGAGGAAGAGGAGAGGGAAGGAGGTGGAGAGAGAAATGGGAGGAGCAAGCAAGGGGGCCGGAGTCCCAAGGGCGCCAAACAGCAGGTGCCGGCCCCTCGGTTCAGTGGGTCAGGACGGACAGCGCTGAGCGGGAAGCCAGAGCAAGCACAGAGTGAAGCAACTTTCCCAAAGAGAAATGGATAAGGATGTGGAAGAATTAAAAGAATCTTTAAGAATTCATATGAAAAGCAGCAATTCTGAAGGTACAGTAACATGTGCTGGAAGTTTAGAGATACGCAGGGAGTGGGCACGAGGTGGGCACAGGGCTGCCCTCTGTGCTCGCATCTGGAAGAGGGGACAGCGCACTCCTGCCAGGGCCCCCCACGGGCCCCAGAGGCAGGTCCTTACCCCAGCCCAGCCCTGAGGGAGGGAGATGAGGCTCCCCAGCCACCCCTGCAGTGAGCAGGCGGGGCTGGAGCCGCTCCCCTCAGACAGGCAGCAGTGGACTCCGTGGGAACCGCGCTGCGATGAGCCCCCCACACCCCCCCACCAAGCACCCCTGCACCTCGGGCCCTCAACACAGCTGCCCGGCCACTCGCCGACAACAAGTAACTGAATCCCTTTGGAGCAGAAACTTCGCTGTCCGTGACTCCGACCCTGTTAGTGCCCCGTGTGGAGTCTCGGCGGACGGTTTCCAAAGGGTCCGAGCTAGCCCGAGGCTCCCGGGGCTCCGCGGCGACACTCACGTGTGTTTCCTGGGAAACCGGGGAGACTGTCTCGTGGCCACTGTGGGCCCCAGCGCTGCCCAGGACGTGTCCGGCTGAGCCCAGGCGCCGCGCGTGACTCCAGCCCTGAGCCGGGCTCTCCGCTTCCTCGTCTGCTGCGGGGGCGGGAAAGGGCCCCGAGAGACCGAGGGAGGCCGCTAAGGCCGGGGGAAGATCGTGCCCACCGCGGCCTGTGTCTCCTCCCACAGAGCTCAAAGCCGCTTCCAACGGGCCGACACCAAGCAGCATCCCAGGGCGCAAAGGCCCCGCCGACACCCCTCGGGCGAGAGGGAAGGGGCGGCCGCGCTGCCTGTTCTCCGGTGAGACCGCCGCATGGTGGTCTGTGGGGCCCTCGGGGGGCCGCCCCTCATCCCTCCGCCCTTCCCCTGGGTGCTGCCCGGGGGGCAGAGCGCGGGGCCCCCTGGACCGGCCCCTGGCCGAGGGGGCTCACACACGGGCCGCAGGGCTGCCTTCTCACCACACGGCCCGGCTCCTCGGCCCGGGGCTTCCACGGGAGGCCCGTCCAGACCGGCTCCTTGCTGGCCTGTCCCGGGGACAGGAGGCCAGAGCAGGGACAGGGACAGTCGCAGGACGCCGCTGCCACACCGCTGCCTCCTGCCACCCTGAGTTTCTGCGGAATGTTGCTACGCCCCACACAGCCGCACGGTGTCGGGATCGGACGTTGGAATCTACGGCAGAAGGCCAGTCAGAGACAGCCCCGGGACTGTATCTCCCGATTCCATTTTTAAAATTTAAAAAATAAATTAAATTTAAAAAAGAAAACAGGAAAAAGAGAACCACACGCGTGTGGGCTGAATCCCAAGCTCAGCCCCCGGGCGCCGTGAGGCCCCGGCGACTCTGCCTCCACCTCGCCGCAGGGCCGGCCACACGCGTGTGACCCCAGCTCCCGTCAGGAGCCTGCTCCCGGTCACAGGGCAGCGAGGCCGCGCAGGCAGCTCACCGGAGCCTTTGTCACGGCGCCCCCCTCAGGAACCCCTCCCAGTCGCCTCTCCCGGCTGACTCTGACGCGTCCCAGCAGAGACGCACACGGACGTGCCCTGAGGACAAGGTCACTTCCTCTCGGTCCTACAGGCTGAGGCAGCAACTGGCCCTGCAGAGTCCCCTACCCCCCCCCCCCCCGAGCCAGTCAGAGGCGGCCGACGACACTGTTAGGTTCTGGCCTCCTTCCTCCCTGCGCTGAGGAGACGCTAGGCTCCTCGCATCCTGACAGCCGTCTTCTCTCCTGCCCGGAAACACTCCCTGACTGGACACTGTGTGTGCGTGACTCTCAGTCACGTAACACTGAGGGGCCTCTGGAGCCCTGGGGGTCCGGCATCCGTGGCGGGCACCGGGCTGAGAGGCCACACGGAGCCGCCAGCAGAGGCCCTGCACCCTCTCACCAGCTGGCCCGCCCGGCCACTGTCCTTCATTCCGACCTCCGGGTCAGCCCCGTCCGGAGAGTTTCTAAGGTGGCAGGAGGATCCTGGGGTTTCACAGTCCTGTGCAACTGCTACAAGCCGCGGGCAGCTCTGAGGAACCTGAAACGTTCCCGTGAAAGGGGGTCAGTTCTGCTTGATTTCCCCTTAGCTGGTTAGAACTGGAGTCGCCTCCCGTGATGAGCAGCCGGGAGGCCGGGCAGCGCCTGCAGACTGACGTCCCCGTCTGCACCGGCTCTGAATCTGCCTCCTCGGCACTGTGGGGGGCCCAGGGCACCAATCCTCAGCGTGTGACACAGGGAGAAAGGCACCCCAGGACGCGGCCGTGAGAAAGGCACCCGCCCACCCCAGCTGATCGGACCCCTCAGGTCTTCTGTGAGTGACCTGCCAATTCTTTGCTGGAATCCAGCTCCGTCGTGGGAAAGGAGCCTGGACCAGGCAAAGGCGGGTAGAGTCTGGCTTTAGTCTCCAACCCAGTATTACATTGGTAAGTCTGAATTCACTCAAAGTGACGTTCTTCTTTGACGAATTCACTCAAAGAGCCACGTTCTTCCTCTGGAAAACCAGTGAAAGTTAAATGTGCTCTGGAAAGAGAAACATGGGCGGTCGGCCCAGGGTTTCAAAACTTGAACTATCTGTAATGAAGACTCTGGCTGACAAGGTGTCACAGGGGAAGTAGGCAAGAGCCAGCACAGGCGACAGGCACGGCAAGGAAGATTGCCAGGACCGATGTTCTAGAATCTCCCTCTGAAGTATGCCTGAAGATTTCAGAACAACAATCCTAGCAATGTTTAATGATCCAAAAAAGACACTGGAACAGAGAAGCAATAAGCTTGAGGAGAACCTGATGGGGAAAATGAAAGAAGTCACTCAAATAGGAAGGAAGGAAAACAGTAGCAAATCTCAGCAGCAGAATAGATGAAGTTTAAAATCGAATCAGTGACCTCAGAGCTATGGCACCTGGATCCATCGATAGGGAAGAGAATATGGAATACCGCTGACGACAGCAGGAGGATGCCGGGGATAGCAAGAATCCCAGGAGGGAAGGAAGAATGACGGCTAAGAAGTGACAGGTGTGTGCAGGGGATATTGGGGCACTGACCCAGAGGCCCCAGGGGTGCCACTTACAGAGCACTGGAACATTCTACAGGACAGATGGCCTGCTTAACTACAGGGCCGGAGTTAAGGGGCGATAAAGTCACAAAAACAGAGATTGTATCAAGTAACTTTCAGAACACACTGCCAAAGACAATTAGAAATAACACCAAGGCTTGGAAACTGAACAACCGACTTTTAAGTAACAATTTAATCATATAAAAATCAAATAATAAAATTCTTTCTCAAAATGAGTGATAATCAGACACAAATTCTGAGAAGCAGTGAAACAGAGAAATCAGTCTAAGGGGTAAGTCTAAAGCAATCCAGGCTTACAGCAGGGGAAAATAAAAGCCTGAAATAAATGACCTAACTTCATAACTTAAGAAACTAGGAAAACAGAAATGAATCCTGAAGGAAATAATAAAAGTTAGAGCAGAAATCAATGACATGAAAACTAAGAAAACAAAACAAAGGGTCACTGGAACCAGGAGCTGGTTTTTTGGAAAGAGTAATAAGATTGACAAATCCTTATCTAGACTCATGAACTGAAAAGAAAAACCCAAAATAAACCAGCTCAAAGGTCAAAGGAAAAAAAACTATGAGAGATTCTAAGAGGTTTTTATGAACAACTCTATGCCACTAAGCTGAAGTACCTAAAAGAAATGAGTGAATTCTTAGAATTACAATCTCCCAAGATTGGATAAGGAAGAGGCAAAAATCTTGAACATACAAATCAGGAGTAAGGTTGTTGAAATACTTCAAATCTCTCCAACAAAAGCCTTTATACTGATGGGTTCACTAGTGAGTTTTCGTTTTATCAAAGCTTCAAAAGAAAGCATTATTGTCTATATTCAAGCTCTTCAAAACAAGTGAAAAAACAGGAATTCTTTCTAGCAGCTTCTATGAAGCCTAACATTTAAAGCAGACAGAGATATCACTAAAAATTAATTCCAGAGGTGTCACTTATAAGTATCAATGCAAAGATCCTCAACAAAATCCTAGAAACTGAATCCAACCATATATCAAAAGAATCATACACTATATCAAGTGAAATTCATCCCGGTGGTACAAGGATAGTTCAATATACATAAATCAATTAATGTAAAATAGACCATATCAAGATATGTCTTGATTTAAAAAATCACAAATCATATTAATTGATGAAGAGAAATATTTAGATAAGGTTCAAAATCCATTCTTGGTTTTTTAAAAAACTCAATCAAATAAGGATAGACTGAGCATAGCTCAAGATAGTAATGCCCATTTACAACAAACTCAAGTCAGCACCATACTCAATGGCAAAAAGCTGAAACCTTCCCTCTGAGATCAGGCAAGAATGTCCATTTTCCCCACATTTATTCTATACAGTTCTGGAAATCCTTGCCAAAGTAATTAGGCAAATAAAAAGAAGTCAAACCATCCAGGCTGTAAAAAAAAGTTAAGCACTATTTGCAGGTGACATGATAATATACATTGAAAATCCTAAAGACCTCACTAGAAAACTCTTAGAAATAACAAACCAATACATCCAGTAGATGGCTAAAAACATTAATGCAGACAAATCTACCACACTTCTCTATGCAAATAATGAGAAAGAAAAGAAATTAAAAATGCAAACCTGCTTAAAATGGTGTTTAAAAACATCAAATCGCTATTATTCACTTAACAGGATGTGAAAAGATACAATGAAAAGCATCAACCACTATTGAAAGAAATAGAAGGGAACTTCAGGAAATGTAAAAATATTCCATGTTATTTTACACATAATTATTTTGGATTGGAAAAATTAATGTCGTCAAAATGACCATCCTGCCCAAAATACTACACAGAGTCAAGACAGTGCCATTAAAATTCCAATGACTTGCTTGAAGGACTTAGAATGAACTTTATTTAAAAACAATTACAAGAAATTGTAACATTCCCCAAGTAGCCAAAGCAACCATGAGTAAATATGGGAGGCATTGCGTTCCCTAACCCTAAATTGTACTATAAAACTGTAATAACCAAAACTTCTTGGTACTGAAAGATAAAATCTCATATCCTTATTTATCAAATCATGAAAGTCACTGGAATGGAACTGAGATTCCAGAGAAAACCCTGAGTTTACAGATGACAAAAGATGTTAATCAATGACAAAGTAGCTGGTGCACAAATTTGTACACTATTCAACAAACATTATTTGGAAAATCAGATATTCATTTGCCAAAAAAAATGCAGCTGGAACCATAGCTAATACCATCCATAAACATTAACTCAAAGTAAATTAAAGACCTTTAAGTTATACCAGAATCCATAAAATACACTGAACAGAACATCAGGCATGATTTTCTAGGATATGGACCATTCAAGTATGTGACCCCAGAGGAGAGAGTACAAAAATAAAAAGAAACAAATGGAACCACATCAAATTAAATTAAAAGATCTTTGCGTGGCAAAAGAAACTGGCTAAAAGTCACACCATGCCCTACTGAATCGGAGAAAATATTTGCACACAATATATCAGATACAGGACTAATATCCAATAAATATGAAGTACAGCACTCAGCAATGAGAAAAATAATAATCCCACCAAAATGGGGGAAGGAGACGTCCACTCCCCAAGGAAGATGCGAGGATGGCCACCAGGCACGTGGAAAGTGTTCTCCGTAACAGGGAGAAGCACGTTAAAATAACTAAACGCCACGTCAGCACGTATCAAAAAGACTGGAACCGATCAGCTCTGGTAATTACGTGGTGAGAAAGGAATTCTCATTCACTGCTGGGGGCAGGAGGGATGTCATCTGGTTTGTCCTCTATGGGAAATACAGAAATTTCTCAGAAAAGTCCACGACTCTCATTTGACCCAGTGACTCCCTTGGTGCCTATCCCCAAACACTAAAACATTAGTTCCAAAAGACCCCTGGGCGCCAGTGTTCACTGAGCACCTAGTCCAATATCCCAGAGAAGGGAGCCCCCCAGTGCAGGGGAGGTCCATGGCAAGACTTTCATCCTCTTTCTTCTCTGCTGCCCACCCCGGCCCAGAATGGAAACCCTAAAAGCACAAGTCTGACTCAAAATGCATCTTGTGGGGGTCGACCATGCTTCAAAAACCCAAAGTCAGTAGCACTGTCGTCCCATTGTTCATGGATCTGCTCGAGTGGGCACCAGTAACGTCTCCATTGTGAGACTTGTGACTGTTTTTGGCATATCGAATACGCCACGGGGAGCTTGCCAGGCTCTGCCGTGTGGGCGGGATACTCTCGGTAGCTTGCCAGGCTCTCCGAGAGGGACAGAGGAATCGAATCGAGCCCAAGTCGGCCACGTACAAGGCAAACGCCCTACCCGCTGTGCTATCACTCCTGCCCGAAGTCAGTAAGGAATGAGAAACTCTGTGCAATTAAAAATAAAGCCGCAGTCCTGGGAGCTGGCGCGGGGACAGAATTCAATGTTCTACACGTGCGGTGTAGGCTTGGGGAAAAACACACTCGCCGAGGAAAGCCCACATGTAAGGCTTTCTGTAAGGCGGTGATCGCTACGGGCAGAGCCCTCTGGCTCAAAACTCTGCAACAACCTGCACCAACAGCCCTGCAGAGTTCCCAGACACGAGCCCCCCGCCCTTCCGGTCCCCAAACTCATTACAGTAGAAATCATTACAGCTCTCAAGATCCATTCATCGCCCGTCGTCATCTAGATTAAACGGCAGGAATGATGCATGTCCCGAGGCCCAATTCCCAATTTTAATCAAAATAAATTGTAGATGTTCTAGACAGCCACCACGGGCCTCTCCCCAGTCCTCCCTCCTGGAGAACTGTGGATTCTGCTGGATCTGATGCTCCAGCAGGAGAGACGCTTCCCAAGAGACTTAAGCCACAGCCACTTGTCCTGAGCTGCCAGAAAAGCAAGAAGTCGAAGCCCTTGTCCTGGTTTTGCCTTTTGGTCCCGGCGCTGCCTCGGGAGCTTGTCCTGGGGAGGCCGGGGCCGAGCCCTGGCAGCCAGGCGTGCCCACCCCCACTGCTGCTCCGAGGGCGCAGAGGGCCCGGGTAGCCAGAGCTCTGGAGCTCCTTCACTGAGGTGAACTAAACAACCCCTGGGGGCCTTCCTGTCTCCCCATGCGCACAATCAGGGGCTTCCCCTCGCCTGTGAGTTAGACGCAGGTTTCACCGAGCACTGTGCAGCCCCAGGCCCTTCGCAGCAGCACCAGCTTCAGTCAGGTCCCTCGGACACCGCGGCGGAGGAGGAGAGGGGCTGGCTGCAGAGTGGCCTCCCGCCGGGCCGGGCTGTGGCCACTGAGCCAAGAAAGGCACCAGGTCTGCTCTCGGGGCCTTGCGGCCTCTGCCAGCCTCGCCTGCTCGTTTCCTCGACGGCTAAGGCCGTCCCACACTAAGGCCGTCCCACGCTCCCCTGCAACAGACTCAGAGATCTCCCGTCCTCTCACGCATAGCGGCTTGCAGAAACCCGGAGCAGACAACAACACTGAGGGCACATTAGGGAGAAACATGGAATCATAATTAATTAATCCTTGAGGTGCGTTTAGATGGGGAGGCACTCCGTGCATGCGGCATACATGTTGAATCCCAGACACCAAAAACTATATGTGTGTGTGTGTGTGTGTGTGTGTGTGTGTGTGTGTGTGTAGCACTGTAGCACTGTTGCAACACTGTTGTCCCATCATTCATTGATTTGCTCGAGCGGGCACCAGTAACATCTCCATTGTGAGACTTCTTACTGTTTTTGGCATATCGAATACGCCACGGGGAGCTTGCCATGTTCTGCCATGCGGGCAGGATACTCTCGGTAGCTTGCCGGGCTCTCCAAGAGGGACAGAGGAATCAAACCCGGGTTGACCATGTGCAAGGCAAACGTCTTACCCACTGTGCTATCGCTCCAGTCCATATTATCTATATATAATAGGTACATACATATACATATACGTATATACATGTATAGGAGTGTATATATGTGTCTATGCATATGTACACACGACCACACATATGCACTTATGCACACACCTACACAAGTACACACGCATTTGCACTCATTAATATACACATGCGCGCACACACACACACACACACACACACACACACAGAGGCACCAACAGAGACAAGAAGACAGAGAAGGGGAAAGCAAGAGAGAGGAGATGGGAGGAGGGGGAGGGAGAGATTAAGAAACTTCCAGCTTTTGGACCCGGCTGTGGAAGGAGCATGATGGAGGGGCCCGAGGGAGCGCCCTCGGACCCCAAGCAGCCCACTGAACTAATTCCGGCATGGGACCAGAGACCCCACGGCGTGCTGAAGCTGTGGGACCCGGGCATCCCCCAATTCTTTTAACCTGTCTCTCTCTCAACTCCTCCCTCCTGAGCACAGCGCAGGGGCCGCGGTTTTCCTGAGCGCAAAACGGAGACGCCGAGCCTCTCTCTAGGTTTCTCCATCTTATGAGCACCATAAAAGGGTAAAAGTTTATAGTGATGTTATTTCTGGTTGTACTTTCCCTGGACTTTATACAGAAACCCAAAACCGCGCGGCCGCGGCAGCGCGACTTAATGTCATCTTAGTATGAGCTATATGTAATGGTTCCTTTCTAATGGGGCGGACTTTTGTGGGAGATCCTAATAGTAAGTCTGTTGCTGAAATATTGAAGGCAATCAAAGTGGTAGCCATCTCACTAGACTGAACTAAGCTATATCCCCACGCCGGCTGAGAAGAAATTTTCTTCTTTCTCGGGAAGAAACGCGGTGTGTCATCAACTACAGTGTGATGTCCATTAAGCAAACAGACCTGGTGGCATGGGAATGGGATATAAGGGGAAAAATTATGTACAAGGAACAGCGGGACGCTGGTGGAATCTCGAGCCAGAGCCGACACCAGCGCAAGACCGTCGGTTCCAGAGACTGCTTGCAGATACTCTACAAGTCTATCAACTAAGCCAGAGCCCCACGCCTGCTGATGACGGGAAATAACCATCCTTTTCGGTTTTTTTTTCCCTTGTCAGGCAGCGTGGCGATTACTAAAACAGGCGTGAACTCGGTGGCGCGGGGCAAGGGGGAAAAAGAAAAACTATGTAACAAACAGCGGGACTTAATATCTCTATATTCTTAGCAATGGAGAACTATCAAATGCCTCCTTGGCAATAGGACTGCTTTTCTTTTTTGGGGGGAAACCCCAACAACGGTAGTGAGTTGTGTGTTGAAACATGGAATGTAATCGAAATAAGGCGTAAACGAAGTGAAACATATCATGTGCAAGGGTTGGGACTGGGGAGGTGGGAGGGGGCGGCAGGTATACTGGGGGGGTTGGTGATGGAAGATGGGCACTGGTGAAGTGAAGGGTGTTTGAGAACTGTATAACCGACATAATCCTGAGAACTATGTAACCCTCCACATGGTGATTCAATAAAATTTAAAAAAAAAAAAAAAAAAAGAAACTTCCAGAGGCGGCTTTGGTCAAAGATAATGATTTTGAACAAGAAAAAAGTATATAAAGCACATTTGTAATAAAACTAATCTAAGGAGGGTCATTTTCCAGCAAAATATCTAATCATTTAATAATCTCGTAAATAACCTCTAAAGTTAAAACTTACGTTCGAAGGGTATAAAAGTTGGTTATTGTCCTGGGCCCCTAAGACGACGCTTGGCGGGAAGCGACACTGCTGGAGTGGAAGGTCCTGAGTGGGGAACCCGCCGTGGGGACACGGCAAGCCACACGCTAGTGACTGCGGGGCAGGGCCGGGGGGCTGCACCTGGCCCGGGAACTGCCCAGGGCGCAAGCACCACCCACGGCCACCACGGCAAACGCTAGGGGCGCGGTCAGGGTGATGCGTCTGGAAGCCTCATTCAACACTGACAACAGCCGGTGAAGTGAGGAAAAGAGTGACATTGAGTAAGGAGGTGGGCGCAGCCAGGGAAACAGTAGCAAGCCGTGAGAAACAGCCCATCAACACCCCATCACCAACCCTCCCAGGAGGAGGGGGAGGAGGAGAGGGGGAGGAGAAGAGGAGGAAGGGGGGTAGGAGGAGGGGGAGGAGGAGGAGAAGAGGAGGAAGGGGGGAGGAGGAGGGGGGGAGGAGGAGAGGGGGAGGAAGGGGAGAGGAGGAGGAGGGGAGGAGGAAGAAGGGGGGAGGAGGAAGAGGGGGAGGAAGGAGAGAGGAGGAGGAGGGGGAGGAGGAGGAGGGGAAGGAGGAGAAGAGGAGGAAGGGGGAGGAGGGGGAGGAAGGAGAGAGGAGGAGGAGGGGGAGGGAGAGGAGGGGAAGGAGGAGAAGAGGAGGAAGGGGGAGGAGGAGGGGAGAAGAAGAGGGAGGGGAAGGAGGAAGGAGAAGGGGGGAAGGAGGAGGGGAGGAGGGGGAGCAGAAGAAGGAGGAGGAGGAAGAGGAGGAAGACGAGGAAAAGGAGGAGGAGGAGAAAGAATAGGAGGAGGAGAAGAAAGACAAGGAAGAGGAGGAGGAGGGGTGGAGGAGGGGGAGGAGGAGGGGGAAGAGGAGGAGGGAGGAGGAGGGGGAGGAGGAGGGGGAGGAGGAGGGGGAGGAGGAGGGAGGAGGAGGAGAAGAGCAGAAGAAGGGGAGGAGGAGGGGAAGGAGGGGGGGAGGAGGGGGAGGAGGGGAGAAGGGGAGAAGGAGGGGGAAGAGAAGGCAGTTACAAGGCTGAAGCAGGCTGACCCAGAGCAGGAGGACCTGGATTCTCACCAACGTGGCCCTCGGTGGACTCAGGGCCTCCTTAACTTCCCAGCCCTGTAAGCAGCAAACATTGAGTGCTTACTGCATGCCATCAGGTGATCAATTGCAGAAAGACGACAATGTGATAAACTCACTTTCCTAAGAGACATTATCAATTTGTGAGTCACGAAGGGAATAGAATATTTAAAAATGAATTTAAGAACGCTAAAAACATAAACATTTTCAATCCTAATCTGATGACAGCCAGGAAAACCACACTGGAGAAATTACCTATATTGTAACATGGACTTTAAAAGATAGCTGTGTATTGGGTGGAGCAAAAGTACAGCAGGTAAGGCGCTTGCTTCGCACGTGGCTGACCCGTGTTCAATCCCTGAGCCCCACCAGCAGTGATCCCTGAGCACCGCCGGTGTGGTCCCCTCCCCGCCAAGACAGCCGCATAGTATGGTGTGAACTGCACACGAGGCACATTACTCCTGTACTCTCACCACAGTCCATCCAAGCAAGTACAAATCAAGAATGTAATCTGCCGAAACGCAAAGTAAAAGTATTGACCAGCTCTTTCTAACCCCACGGTCCTTCTTTCCACGCTATAGCTCTACCTCGTTAGATTAATTCCCATTTCAGCAAGAATAAATGGGGCATGCCTTGTCTGCTTGCTTATTTTTTCAGTCTCAATTTCCAATTCCGAGCAACATACATCCAACCAATGAAAAATCAGAATGGGTGACAGCGAAGGAATAATTCGTCCTCATTTACCTTTGGGGCTCCTAGCAGGTATCATTCATTACCATGGCATCTCGCAGAAGGGCACCGTACGCTCAGATACACTCACTTCTGAAATGAACGTGGAAGTGGGCACGGTGAGTCTGGCCAGCACCCAGGGGTCTTGGCAGACGGGCTGCTTGCTGGACCACAAACTTCTCACTCTACGTCCTGCTCTGCCCAGGACAGACTCCCCGAGACGCCCGTCTGTGCGCTGGTGCTGGCCGCGATATTCCTTCACGTCCTTCACGTGCCAGGTGGCCCCCGTCTTCCCCGCGGTGCATCCCCATCCTCGCACCTCACATGCCAGGCTGCTCCGTCCTCTGTGCAGACGTGCCCGGGGCCCCCTGCTCTGCCTTCCCCGCCGTCTTCGTGAGCATGAAGTTTCTGATTGGAAAAAGTCTGCTGTGAAACAGTCTCCTCTCGGGCGCCCCGGACTCCCTGACGCGCTTCGGAGAGACTCTGTGCTCATACCTCTGGCATTGCCCTCCACCGCCCCCCACAGCTCAGTCTCACAGGCCCAAGGACTTGCTGCTCAGGGGCTTTCCACGGGCCTCACTTGTTAGAAGCAGGAGGGGACGGTGTGCTGAAGTCAGGAAACTCCCGGGGTAGCAGAAAATAAAACTAATGTGATAAGTTTGGTCTTAGGATTGTTGTATCACTGTATCACTGCCATCCTGCTGTTCTTTGATTTACTCGAGCAGGCGCCAGTAATGTCTCTATTTCTCCCAGCCCTGAGACTTTAGCTTTTACTTGTTTTTCCCAACGGTCGGAGGCTCTTTTCAGGGTCAGGGGAATGAGACCTATTATTGTTACTTTATTTGGCATATCGAATACGCCACAGGGAGCTTTCCAGGCTCTTCCATGTGGGTGGGATACTCAGTAGCTTTCCGGGCTCTCCGAGAGGCATATGTGTATATTTCCTTTTTTGATGATGCGTTGCATGGCCACTTGGCAGCTACGCAGTCCAGGGATATACTCACTCATGTGTGAAGCTCGGCCCGAGCATGTCGAAAGCGGCCTGGAGTGTGGGGTAGTAGAGGACAGCTTCCGGGGCTGGTCCCTTGGGGCGGGGAGAGCTCATCCCCCCGCCCCCGCAAGGCACCCCTGGTGCGGAGTCTGGCGGCATGGTTATGGGGGCCTCATTTTATGCTCCCTTCCGGGAGAAGCAGCCGTGAGTTCTGGAGGGTGACCGGTGGTCTTAGGAGATGGATTTGAGACTTCCAGCAAGCAACTGGTGTGGAAACACCAAATAAATGGCAGTAGACGGAGAAGACAAACTGTGAATGGCTGGAGTGCAGGTTCCAGTGACGCTAGGAGGTCGCGTTTCTGTAGAAAAACTAGCAACAGAGAATGAAAAGCAGTAACCAGTAATGCCCGAGGAAAGTGTGAAAAGTGCTGGTCTCTAAAGCCAACAGAGAGAGTCTTTGAGGGGGGGACCCTCTTGACCCTCTTTAAGAAGAATGAGACTGGGGCTGGAGAAATAGCACAGCGGGTAGGGCGTTTGCTTTGCACTCGGCTGACCCAGGTTCGATTCCCAGCATCCCCTATGGTCCCCTGAGCACTGCCAGGAGTAATTCTTGAGTGCAGAGCCAGGAGTAACCCCTGTGCAGAGCCAGGTGTGACCCAAAATGCAAAAAAAAAAAAAAAGAAGAAGAAGTGTAAGACTGCAAAACCTTACCTGAATACAAACATTCATTGGTTTTACTTTATCACACAGTTGTTTACAACAGTCTCCGGCGTACGGTTGGAATGTGAGTCGAGTCGAGGCACCTCTGAGCTTTGGAGCACGAAGCTCCTCCACTCTGCGGGTAGTGAGGCCCGAGGAACTGCATCTCCCCGCAGACAGAGGAGCAGGCGGGCCCGGAGGGGCTGCATTGCTTCCGTAATCCCCAGTTCTAGGCACCAGATCGATTGGGAATCCAAAAGCATACAGACACTCCGGGCCCGATTCCAGACACAGCCAGCTGGGAAATCCGTGCGGAAGACCCTCGAGGCAGCAAACTCTCACCAGCACAGCTGCTGCTGCGGCCCCGCACCACCACCTGCCTCAGGACCTCTGTCGTGATGCGCCCAAGTAAAGTCTAGAATTCTACCAAAGACTTTGCCCCCAAAGTCAAACCCTCTTCTATTCAGGATGACGTAGAAAGTCGTGCCAAGGCTCTGGAACATCCACAGACAGATACTGTTGTGTAACTGGTGTCACGTTTCTCAGAGACGGCCCAACTCGCCTCACAGAAAGCGGTTCCTCGGACAAGGAGAGACTTTCCTTTCCTTCCCTCAAATAGAGCCTTCTCCCTTGAAGGCATTTCCCCCCTCTCCGTTGTTCAGCTCACCCATCCTCCAGGTGTGCGCCCGCAGAGCAGGTCGGCATGGCTGGGCCATTCCAACACTCCTGAGAGCACGCAAAAATGAGAACCGCGGGTCTGAGTGAATATCGGGGCGGGGGCGGAGGGCAGGTGGCAGATCAGGTGAACTTTACTCCTTACATCTCCAGACCCTACAGAATGGTGCTCCAAAGAGGGCAGCGAGCCACCAAGACAATCTGAGCCCCACATACGCAGCAGCAACAAATACGCACATCCCGAACACACTTCCTCCTGCAAGCTTGGACTGTGACCATCAGAATCGCCTTTCTAAAGGGCCTCTGGTTCGGAGCACCCGGGAGCCGGCACTTCCCGGATTCCCCTTTGGCGCGTACGCTCACTGTCCGCTGCCCTCAGGGCCAGCTGAAACGAATAAGACCCACGGCTTACTATGTTCTCTGAAAAACTGCAAAAACTTGGTCATTTTCAATTAAATTTCAGCTCATTTAATAATCTTAGACATGATTCGCTCTCAACCCGAGTCTTTGGCAGTTGGGAAAAGGAGAGAGCATCTTTACTTGGTCTGGGAAGGGAGAAGTTCCTCACCATGTGAATAGTTTTTGAATGAGTGAATGAGAACTCTGATTCTTGGACAGGAGGATAACACAGAGGGGAGGACGCCCGCCTTGCACGTGGCCTCCAAGGTCTGATCCCGGCATCCCTGGGCACCACCAGGAGGAATTCCTGAGTGCAGAGCCAGGAGTTTGGACCACAATGGTGACTCCTAAGCATCCCTGCTGTGGCCCAAAAACAAACCTAAAAGAAGACTAAAAGGAAACTTTTCCTCTATGCATCTGTAAAGGCTAAAAGGGCCACGTGTCTATTAGGCTGTCCGAATCTTTTCTGACTCTGCTTAAATTTCACAGTGAAAGGCTTCCCACATGCAAGAATATAAGAATCCATATTCATGTCAGTAGTCACGGGCCATTGGGAAGGAGTTTCTTTCTCTGCATTTTTATGAAGCTTAAATACTTATTTTGATGTAGATTAATGTTCCCCTATGATTAAGCACGAGCCAAGTGTCAATCACCGTTGTTCCACATCACTAGGCCACCCGTAACTCACCGCCAGCACCCGATGAGCGTGGTGATGGAGTGGCTCTGGAATTCAGATTTCACTTTCGCCATGCTCTATTTTTTGCTGCCTGTCATTATTCTTGTGAATTACACTTTCACAGCTCAAACTTAGAGAAATGGGAGAGTCTCCGCTTGAACAAGTGTAAAGGTAGGAAACACACACACTAACTGACCCAAACAGCTGCGAACAAACCCGCTGACTCTGGAGCCTGCGGCCAGTGAGGACGGACCGACACTTCCACACGGCTCACACTGACGCATGAAGCAGCAGGCGTGAGGGGCTCGGTCTGAGGGACAGTGACCTCGCCCAGAAGTCCAAAGGGCTCTTTGCCAAAGGCTAGAGCAAGCAGGGGTGTGCACAGAGACAGAGAGGGTGGTCTCGGGGCTCCTCAGAGGAAGACCCCCATTCTTCCACTGTCACCTTCTCCGCGACGGCCTCCGAGCGCTGATGTCACCAAGGCAGGTGGTTGTTGGGAGTCTATCAGCATTAATTCAGCCGAGAGGGGCCACCGACATAAGTCAGATGGCCACAAACTAGCAAATAAATTACCTGAGGATCAGAAAGATGACGAAGGATCTTCCGCTGACTTTCAAAGCCAACAAAGAGGAAATTTTCTTCGAGTAGGACCTCATTCGTGGCACTTTACTATTCGAACACTAATCGCATTAATTAAGGTTCCAAACAAGGGTGGTATATGGAGCATGAATGGACAAATCACAAATAGGTTAGCCTGTGAATGACCAAAAAGAAAGGCAAAGTGACACCGACTTTAAGAGACGCCATGTTAAAAGACGGTCTTGCCCCGTGTGGGAAAGATGTGCAGAGGTCAAGTTCCCCACTCGGAACATAGCAGGAGTGAGGCACAGGGGGTGGGCCCTTGCCGTGCACACAGCTGGCCGGGGTTCGATCCATATGGCTCCCCAAGCACCACCAGGAGTAATTCCTGACTGCCACCAGCTGTGGCCCCAAAGTAAACAAAAGCCCCCCATTGCTGGAACCTGCCAGAGATGGGGGCAGGAACCGTGGTGCTGCCTGGCACGTGGCCGACCCCAGTTCCATTCCCAGCACATGGTCCCTGAGCAGCCCTGGGAGTGACCCTGGCCAGAGAGCCAGAAGTGCCCCTACCGGGCTGGGCGTCCCCCCAAATCCAGACAAGCAGGAGCGGACATCAGCAGAGCCCACCAGGCCTGCGGGGTGGGGGGCTCAGAGATCTGCCTCTCCTGGCCTGGACAGAGGAGACCGGGGCACCAGCACACCAGGACCCCGGGGGACCCTCGAAGGACACACGCCCCACGCCCTGGCTGGGCCCTGGCTGGGCTGGTGCTCGCAAAGGGGAGAGACGGGGAGCCTGTACGGTGACAGAGAGAAAGTGGCCCTTTCACAGGACAGACGCAGACTAACAGATGAAGAAAACGGGTGACAAGTGGCCCCCAGCCCCCCCCACATACTCAGGGTCCCGGACAGACCCTAAAGCCAAGCCACGCCTCCCAGTGGGAAAACAAAGCCAGCACCAACAAAGGCGAAGGCCAGTGAGTGAGAGAGAAAGAGACCCCTTGCGTGTCAGAATGTCACAGGAATGGGGTCTCTAAAGCACCATTCGAAAATACTATGAAGAAAGTCCATTAGACAAGTCAACTGCACACAAACAGACCAAATCGGAAACGGGATGTACAAGAAACGCTGAGAGGGGCTGGAGCGACTGTCCAGCTGGGAGGATGTTTGCCTTGCACACAACTGACCCGGGTTCAATTCCCAGCATCCCACATGGTCCCCCGAGCACTGCCAGGAGTAATTCCTGAATGCAGAGCCAGGGGTAACCCCTATGCATTACACACACACACACAAAAAAAAAAAAAAAAAAACACTGAGAGCAGGGCTCATACCGGAAAAGAAAATGCAAAAATCTTCACATTCATAGTGATAAATGGAATCAGAAACAAAGAATATGATCAGTCAACAGCAAATCAGTGGACAGCTGGGCTCAGACTACCAGTGACCTCAGCTCCAGAGACGGACAGACGCAGAGGGCTGCCACGGGCCTCGAGTGAACCACAAGACTAAACACAGGGCGGAGGCAGAATGGAAACTGATTAGGCTAAATCACCAAGAAAACCCTCCAAACAAACAGGCAACTAGGAATAAACAGCAAAACAAACATAAAGCCACTGAAAAGCAGAATGCCTGCCAGCCAGCACACGGCTCAGTCACCTTAAATAAAAATGGTCTCACCTCACCAGCAAAGACAGAGACACTGAAAATATTTCTTAAGTAAAACCAGGTTTTATTCGAACTTCGGAGGAAGGAGAGGACCGAGAGAACAGAACATGCTGGAGAGAGAACGCAGGCTCCTCTGGGGTGGGCGGGAGCTACGCCCAGCATCCCACAGCAGAGTGTGAACGGGAAGCTCTCAGGGGGCGGTGCGGGGGCAGAATTCTTTAAAAGAAGGACCCGTCTGCACTGCACATGCACAAGTGTCGGGCTGGACAGAGGCTGGGAGGGGGGGCAGCCTGGAGCAAGAGATTCCAAAGCAAAGACGCAGAGAAGGAGCGGAGACTGCTGCTCCCCCGTGACTCTGGGGCAGGACGTCGAAGGGTGTCATGTCCACCAAGGACACCAGAAGACACGAAACAGGTGTGGTCGGAGAGCCTGGGAAACTCAGTGCACTCAGCATGCCGGCACACACACACTCACACCACTCGGGAGAGCAGGGTCCCGGCCCACAGCCCCCGGGGATGCCCACCCACTGACCGCACTCGGGAGAGCAGGGTCCTGGCCCACATGGACACTCCATCCAGACCAGGAATCAACAAGCGATAGCAGCAGTAGATACGGTAACTGAGAGACGCACCTGGGTACCAGAATGTCCACCCGCGAGCACATAAAGACGCCTTCGGAAGTGCACACGCTCCAGGTCGGGCCGGGCCAGCTACTCCCGCACAGCCAGCGTGTCCCCAGCCTGTAGCAGGACACGGTGAGAGGGAGAAGCCCCTCTTCCCGCCGACTCACACTTCAGGGCCGCCCCTCGGCCCCACCTCCAGCTCTCTGGCTCCAGCATCTGGCTACGACAGAAGCTAAAAAAAAAAGAAAATAGTCTTTTTTTTTTCCCAGTTGGCCTCAGGCTGAGCAAGATTTAGGAATTCCATAACTGAATAAAAAGGGAGAAGAGGGCCGGAGTGATAGCACAGTGGGTAGGGCGTTTGCCTTGCATGCGGCTGACCCGGGTTTGATCCCCGGCATCCCATATGGTCCCCCAAGCACCGCCAGGAGTAATTCCTGAGTGCAAAGCCAGGAGTAACCTTTGAGCATCGCTGGGTGTGACCCAAAAAGCAAAAAAAAAAAAAAAAAAAGGAGAAGAGCTGCCCGGCACTCTCAGCTCAGGAAGCCCCTCGCAGCGGGGGCAGCCCCCTCGACGGTGCCCAGAGGGCACCCACCTCCTCGAGGCACCAGGGCAGGTGGGACGGTGCAGGCGTCTCTGCCAGGGAGTGACGCGGGAAGACAAAACGGGCAGGAAGGAGGGTCCCGGGCTGGCTTAAGGGTCATGCGTGTGACACGGGTCCCGAGACCAGTCCTCCGAGCCCACGGGTAAGAGATAAGGCTTCCCGTGACCCTGGGTCATCAGGATGGCCCGGCCCCTGGAGCACTGCTCGGGAGCCTCCAGAGCAGAGCCAACATTCAGGGAGGCGCGGGGGCCCAGAGCTCGGCTCACAGTTAGGACCACCCCGCTTGTCTCTGAGCGCTGCCCCAGCCCCTGCCCCACCGCTACTGACTGGGTAAAACTGAGTTCTCTTATCTTAAACTCTTAACCGTTTTGCTTAATCCTTTCTCTATAGGAATTCCTGCCCCACTGCTGGGAAACTGGCCTCACACGCTGGGGAAATGCAGCTGAGACAGAGAAGGGAGCACCAAGTAGAGGATGTTGGGAAGACCAGTTCAGGTTGAAAGACGTGTGCTGAAGGTAGACCATAGACCGAACATGAAGGCCACTCAGTACCTCTATTGCAAACTACAACACCCGAAAGGAGAGAGAGTAAAAGGGAATGCCCTGCTGCAGAGGCAGGGTGGGGTGGTGGGGGATGGGGTGGGGGTGGTGGGAGGGATACTGGGATCAGTGGTGGAGGAGAATGGGCACAGGTGAAGGGATGGGTGAATGATCACTGTATGACTGAAATGCAAACACACAAGTTCGTAAGTTTGTAACTGTACCTCACTGTGATTCACAAATAAAAAAAATTTTTTTTGAATGCTGAAAAAAATTTAAAAAATTGAATTCTCGGGTCTCAAATGCATTTTCCCAGCTGAAGAAGCCTGTGGCACAAGATAACAGGGACACAACCTGAGTCTGTTTACAGATTTGCAGGAAAAGCACAGTGAGGAGGACAAACGCTATCAGTGGTGTGGGGAGAGGTCCCGCGGGGAAGGCCGCGGAGAGGAAAGGGCAGGCTGGGTGGTGGGGACGCTTCGTGACGGAGCTGCTGGCTGAGTTCAGCCACCAGAAGCAGTGGCACTCACGTAGGCACACACACACACACACACACACACACAGACACACACAAAATCACGACAGCAAAAGTGCCGAGAGAAGGGAGGGGTGGGGAGAGAGGAGGAGGGTCGAGGCGGAGGCCGAAGCAGACACTAGCCGGGGGAGGGGACCTGCAGCCCAGCGAGGGGCAGGGGATCTGGCAGCCCGGGTGTGTGGCTTCCAAACAAGCTGGCGTGCGTGAGGCGGCCGCACGGTCAGCCCCCTGACTCCCGCCGCACCTGCCTGCTGCCACGGCGTCTCCTTCCTTCCTACCGGCCACGCGTCCAGGGCCAGCAAGCGGCCCAGGGTGGGCGTCCATGGGCCAGGCATGCCTGCAGGGAACAAAGGCCAGAGCCGTGCCTGTCCGCAGCCCTGGGCTGGGTCCCGGCACTGAAGGGGCCTCGGAGGAGGGGTGGGGCCGCGCGAGCAGAGGCCGGGGCAGGGGTGCGGGGGCTGGGGCAGGCCCCTCCCAAGGCCCCGGAGAGTCACTTGAAGACATTTTCCTTTGTAGAGTCTGTGCAGGAGGGATGGGCGGGAGGAGGTGGCAGGAGGGAGTCAGCCAGGAAGCGACAGGCCCCGGGCAGGACAGCCGCCCTGGCAGGGCAGGGGCGGGGAGGAGCAGCTGCTCTGCCTCTCACCAGGGGGAGGCGTGAAGACCCCCGTGTGGCAGCCCCTCATCTCATCATTCTCTGTTATTCCCCCTAATTTACACTTTCCTCGAAGCCCTCGGGACCTGCTTTTGTTGGGGTTTTTTCCGACCATATAAATTTCCGGCGGGTTGAGGGACTGACCCGGCCCTGCAGGTTCTTCTCCGTGTCGCTGGCTCTGAGGTGCCGGCTGCAGAGGTGCCGCCCCGCTGTCTCTCGCGACTCGGTCCCCCCCACGCGTCCTGACTTTACACGTGCGTGCTCCTTTGCCTGCACAGCTAAGGGTGTATTTTCCCTCATTAGCCACGGTTTATGGGAGATTTATAAACCTTCGCTCCCACAATGAAGGAGATGTGAAGGGGAACAAGTCTTCCCTAATCCTCTGTATACCCTGGCGTGTTGGAGCCCCCTCAGTAGGCGGCTAACTGGGGAACTTGTGAACTAAATTAAAGTTCAACTCACCCGCTGGCGAGTTCTAACGCTGCAGACTGAGCCGTGAGGCGCGACGTCAGTTAACTAAGGACCGTGAGCCCCCCCCCCCCCCCAGCAGGCCGCACCGGGGAAGACTCGGCCTCTCAGGAGGAGAAGGCGCCCTGAGCCAGCCTCTCCCCCGCCCCCCAGTGGCCAGACCCCAGCCTCCCTCAGTGTGCAGTGCCCCTGAGGGTGGGCGGTCCGACTCCCGGAGGGGAGAGAGCGTAGCCCAGGGCGTGTCCTCACAGGGCCCGCACGGCACTCGGGGCCCTCGCCCACAGTGCTCCTACCCTGTGCCAGGGGGTGGCTCCTCCCGGGTCTCTCAGCACCCAGCCCGTGTCTCAGCACCCAGCCCTGTCTCTCAGCACCCAGCCAGTGTCTCAGCACCCAGCCTGTCTCTCAGCACCCAGCCTGTCTCTCAGCACCCAGCGCTGCATCTCAGCACCCAGCCCGTCTCTCAGCACCCAGCCCTGTATCTCAGCACCCAGCCCGTGTCTCAGCACCCAGCCCTGCATCTCAGCACCCAGCCCGTCTCTCAGCACCCAGCCCTGCATCTCAGCACCCAGCCCGTGTCTCAGCACCCAGCCCGTGTCTCAGCACCCAGCCCTGCATCTCAGCACCCAGCCCGTCTCTCAGCACCCAGCCTGTCTCTCAGCACCCAGCCCGTGTCTCAGCACCCAGCCCGTCTCTCAGCACCCCCTCACACTGTCACCTCACACCTGAGCCACAGCCCCTCACACTGTCACCTCACACCCGAGCCACAGCCCCTCACACTGTCACCTCACACCCGAGCCACGCCCCCTCACACTGTTACCTCACACCCGAGCCACAGCCCCTCACACTGTCACCTCACACCTGAGCCACGCCCCCTCACACTGTCACCTCACACCCAAGCCACATCCCCTCACACTGTCACCTCACACCCGAGCCACGCCCCCTCACACTGTCACCTCACACCCAAGCCACATCCCCTCACACTGTCACCTCACACCCGAGCCACGCCCCCTCTCACTGTCACCTCACACCCGAGCCACGCCCCCTCACACTGTCACCTCACACCCGAGCCACAGCCCCTCACACTGTCACCTCACACCCGAGCCACGCCCCCTCACACTGTCACCTCACACCCGAGCCACACCCCGTCACTCTGTCACCTCACACCCGAGCCACGCCCCGTCACTCTGTCACCTCACACCCGAACCACGCCCCCTCACACTGTCACCTCACACCTGGGCCACGCCCCCTCACACTGTCACCTCACACCCGAGCCACATCCCCTCACACTGTCACCTCACACCCGAGCCACACCCCCTCACACTGTCACCTCACACCTGAGCCACGCCCCCTCACTGTCACTTCACACCTGAGCCACAGCCCCTCACACTGTCACCTCACACCCGGGCCACGCCCCCCTCACACTGTCACCTCACACCCGGGCCACGCCCCCTCACACTGTCACCTCACACCTGAGCCACGCCCCCTCACTCGGGTCTCCGCCTCACCCTCCGCAGGTAAACGCCCATCCTGAGCACACCAAGACCCTCCCGTCTGCTTCAGGGGGGTCGGGTGAGCGGAAACAAAACTGCAGGTGACTCAGTCCCAAACACCTCCTGGAAACGGCAGTGGGTTGGGGAGAAGGCTGCCCTGCCTGGCATTGGGGCACAACCCGAGCTGTGCGCTCCTCTTCACGCTCTCACACCTGCTGTCTCCTCTGTGGCACTGCCCTCCTGTTGTTCATCGATTTGCTCGAGTGGGCACCAGTAACGTCTCCATTGTGAGACTTGTTGTTACTGTTTTGGCATATCGAATACGCCACGGGGAGCTTGCCAGGCTCTGCTGTGCGGGCGGGATACTCTCGGTAGCTTGCCGAGCTCTCCCAAAGGGACAGAGGAATCGAACCCGGGTCGGCCGCGTGCAAGGCAAACACCCTACCCGCCGTGCTATCGCTCCAGCCCCTCTCTCCTCTAGACGGCAAAATACACGAACCCAAGATGCTTGCGGACACTCTGCTCACTGTTATATTTCCAGCATCTACAACAGTGCCTGGGAAACCCGGACAATGTTCAGCTCCTACTTTAACAGACACAGTCTCCCCCTTCCAGAGGGGCCTCCTTCGCTGGAGGTTCCAATAAACCTCCCCCGGCACTTTGATCCTTTCCAGTGAGATTTAAGAAGAAAAAAGCTTTTATGTTATTTTCAAAGGTCGTGAATTGTGTAACTGATTCATTTTAAAACCATGTTATTTCCCTGTGTAATCACTGGCAGATGCAGGAAGTGGCATTAACAGCTAATCTCGCAGGAGGTTCCCCGAAGCGCTGCCTCGTGGGGCGTCGTGGCAGTCCTACCTGCATTCCTCCTCACGCCGTACGATCTGTGTAGACCCCGCGTCCCTGCTAAGCTCATGGGAGGTCTAATGTGGAACAAACACGTTTATAGGCGAGGAGACGCGTGGTGAAAGCAAGCTGCGGGAGCAGAGCCTCCGGCCTGCTGTTACCTAACTGCCTCATGAAAGATTCATCTCCCCACTTCTGGAGGGGGGACGCACAGAAGCTCCCTCGCTCCCGAGAAGCTCTTGCTCCCCCGAGTCCTCCCCTACGCTTGAGTCATGTATCGGGTAGGAAAAGAACTCTACGGGACGATTCCTTTACTTCTATCAGAAACATACCATGCTTGATGACTAATTTCCAAAAATATTTTTAATCGAAAAGACAGTTTTGGAAAAGCTATAAATTGCCGGTAACTAGCCAGCCAAGCTCCCTGAATTCTCAATGAAAACTCGCGTGTGGCCAGATTGGCTGTGGCTCCGCCTGCCTCGCTGCTGGGCTTTGCTCTTTTAAAAGACCCAGAGATTTGCTCTTAGCTTCAAAATAGAACGAGTCGTGCGCAGACTCCAAGCCACCGCTCCCCGCCCCCCGCTCCCCTGCGCTCTAGCTCCTGGCACCTGCCCCCGGGACGGCAGCGAAGGAGTGAGCTGCTCTCTGCTCAGCGTGACGGAGCCTCCTCTGCCCTGCCCTGCCTGCCCCTCCCTGTCAGGAACGACCTCCTGTGGCTGACAGTGACCGACCTCCCCAGCCAAGTCCCGCCAGTGTCCCCGGGCTCCGACCTACCCTCCCCTCCGAAGCCCTGCCCTCCCCGTCATACGCACGGTCCCTGGCCGGACGAGGCCAGAGCAGCGATGAACCCCCTTAGCCTGGCATCTCCCCCTCTTCCTCTCCAGCACGTGGCAGTGGGTGGGAGACTCAGCGACACGGGGACTGCATGGGACAGGCTTTAATCTGCCCCAGCGCCTGCTACCTGGTGCACTGCGTGCTCTCCAGCACCGCCAGGACTCTGACACCTCCCCCGTGCCCCCCTGGGGTGGGCTCTTTGCGTCTTACTCTTGGGTCTCCCTGAGCCACCTGGAGCCTCCCACAAGCCCCTGGAGCCTCCCACAAGCCCCTGGAGCTGGTGCGGCCTTGCCCCAGAGACAGCAGAATAACACTGAGGGAGCCTGCTCGGCCCCAGCTGTCCCACCCGGAGCCCGGAGTGAGACACGGTGACTCGGCTTCCCTGTGAGCCTGGAGCCGTGACTCCCAGCCCCCGGGCACCTACCGGATGGGGGGAGTGAAGGGACGACTGAAAGGTTCTCCTGGGGAAAGGGGTGTGGCTCCGTGGAGACCACCTGCCTGCCCGGCACGCGGGCCCCATTCCCCACCCAACCCCAGGACACCGCAGCCCACGCGCAACCCGCACACACCACAGCCCAGAGTGTGTTTTTGTCTTTTTTTTTTTTTACTCCTGGCTTTACACTCAGAAATTACTCCTGGCGGTGCTTGGGGGACCATATGGGATGCCAGGGATCGAAGCCGGGTCGGCCGCGTGCAAGGCAAATGCCCTACCCGCTGTGCCATCGCTCCGGCCCCCACAACCCAGAGTGTGCGAGTGAGAGCGAAGCTGACACCCAGCGTGAGGCCCCATCGGAGGACAGACTTCTCTCCAGTGACTCGAGGGAAGAAGGGGGACCCCTTTCCGGCCTTCTGGGAAGGAGGGCGGCTGTGGCATCATTACTTCAGAGAGGCGCCTCTTGGAACTACACTCGCCCAACACTCCCCACAAGTGCTGTTCTCTCCTTCTCTAGGAGGCGATGATTGGGCTGACAGCCTCCAGAGACCCCACTGGACTCTGCTGACCCAGACGCGCACGTGTTCGGCACCGCTGTGGTGATAGGGGCTGGCATTCAGGGGTGGCGCAAAGGATTCACTCGTGTGAGGTCCTGGGTTCAGAACCTGGCACTGAAAAAAAAACAGAAAAGTGAGTGTATTTTCATTCAGGCTTATGATCTCAGTTGAAATTCTTTTTTTTTTCTTATTTTATTGAATCACCGTGAGATAGTTACAAAATTCACGTTTGGGTTACAATCACACAATGATCCAACACCCATCCCTCCACCAGT